>NC_089838.1:89120767-89495767 GCF_035609145.1 Eleutherodactylus coqui
GACAGACCCCTGTAACATTTCCATAATAGCAGTATAGGCAGAGCCCAGTATTAGTGGGATTTCAGTAGTAACAGTATAGACAGATAGACAACACCTATGTGGAAAAGCTAGTATTTTCTGAGACAAGAGAGGGGCATTTGATTGCAATGAAAAGGATATTCAAGGTACTGAAAGTCTGCACTCCTCCTCATCTGAAGCTGAAATATGGAAAGGCTTCATTCATATGTTTTCTGTTGTCCATTTCAAAGTGTTAGCAAATAGCAATCCAAGTTTCCGGCTACTACCACGCATCTTTCTCAGGAATTACCAAAGATGATCACAAGTAAAGGCCTAATCATCAGTCAGTCCAAAATCATTTAGGGAGTATGTGGTTCTCAGCTGGCCTGCTTCCACCAAGGATCAGTGCCTGCTGCTACTCTGTCCCTTGCCCTGCAGGTATGCTGTGTTCTATAGTCACCTGTATTCCGACCTCAGCTGTACACTTATCTTTGGACTTAGCAGTACCAACAAGTTGGAAGCCACCATTGCTCTACCAGTCGGCTGAAAGCTGCAGCTAGAGATAACGGACTAGTACCGTGGTTTTATTTAGTTGGTTTTCGGAATGTGGCCAGGATTAAGTGGGCCGTGGCGGGGAGGGTGGTGGGGGGCTTTCTTATTGCGTCGTTTAAGGTGAAATTCTTGGACTGCCGCCAGACGGACCACTGCGAAAGCATTTGCCAAGAATGTTTTCATTGTTGGAGGAGGAGGAGGGGGATGTTTTTGAGGCAGTATGTGCCCTGTCCATGTGTCCGTGGTTATATGCACCTTCCCAGTAACCGCGTTGGTGGAAAATTGTCGCAACTGTGGACCTAGTAGCACGGTTTTATTTAGTTGGTTTTCGGAATGTGGCCAGGATTAAGTTGTGGAGTGTGGACCTATTAAAGCGGATTTTGTTAGTTGGTTTTCGGAATGTGGCCAGGATTAAGTGGACCGTGGCGGGGGGGGGGGCTTTCTTATTGTGTCGTTTAAGGTGAAATTCTTGGACTGCCGCCAGACGGACCACTGCGAAAGCATTTGCCAAGAATGTTTTCATTGTTGGAGGAGAAGGGGGATGTTTTTGAGGCAGTACGTGTCCTGTCCATGTGTCTGTGGTTATATGCATCTTCCCAGTAACCGTGTTGCTGAAAACTTGTCGCGCCTGGGGACCTAGTAGCGCAGCCTCGCCGTCATAATGTCTTTGGGAAGCCTCCGTTTCCACAACCCTGTAACATAGCAGTAGCAGCAGTATAGGCAGAGACCAGTATGTGTTTTGAACATTTTTTATTTAGTAGTAGGGAAGACAGGAAATACATTACAGTTATATTGCGACAGAATAATTTTGAGGGCTTCTGTCCCCCTTGTATGCTCAACATGTTCCTGTTCCTCCATACAAATTTTGATAAGTTTTTATTCAAGAGCTTATCTTTATTGACATTTATAGCTTTAAAATAAAATAAAAAAAAAACAACAAAAAAAAACAGTTTAATAACATAACAGCAAAACATAACTTTAAAATGCTCTCGTTCATTTAATTCGGATAGTGTGTGAGCCAGATGTGCCACGTTTTCTCGTATTTGTGCAGGGTGTTGGATCTCATTGCTATCAATTTCTCCATAGTGGCATGGGCATGAAGCCTATTGTGGAGGTCACTCCCTTTAGGTGGTAATTGGGCCTTCCAATTCTTGGCAATTAAATTTGCAGCTGACATATGAATGTGGGCTAGTATTATTTTGATGTCTATGTGATAATTTTCTAGACCTAGTAGAAGTAGCGCCTTTTGTCGCTTGTGAAGCTAACCTGAGGGCCGATTCCCAGCTATCCATAGAAAAAGCCTTCCCCAGGTCCTTTTCCCATTTCAATAAGTGGATTTTTTTGCTGAGTTCATAATTCCCTGTTAAACAATCATAAATAATCCTAGTGAATGAGCAGTTTAACAGATCTTCTTTCTGTAAATATTGTAGTACTAATCTAGGAATTCTTATTTCGCCCATTTTAGAGGAATTTAGTAGGGAGCGGACCTGGAAATAACGCAGTCTTTCACCGTCTCCCAATCCAAATTGGACCTGTAGATCTTAAAACGATTTGACTCTGTCATTTTCTATTAAGTCCTTAATGTAGGTGATCCCCATGGTTTTTCAAGAGCTAGTGGATAGATCATTAATGAAATGCTCTATCACCTCTAGAGGTATTTTTGGTGTTAATCGGTGGGATGATGTGTTTTGGTTTTCAAGGAAAGCATGCCAACAGTCCAGAGAGGCTAGCATAGTTGGAGGCAGTACCAGGTTAGTGGCACTTAATGTTTGTCTTTTTTGATAATGGCACAAAGTGGTCGCCCATAACAATGTTCCCAGAGGTTTGGGGCTAATTATTGTGTTTTCTATTCCTTTCCACCCAAGGGCTGGTGTTGCACTTGTCCATTGTTTGGTCTGGTTTATGATTATGGCCTTATAATAAGCTTCCAGTTTGGGAATTCCCACCTCCCCCCTTTGCCTAATCTTAGTGTCAGTATGTTTGCTGCAATCCTGGGTCTTTTGCCCTGCCAAAGTTGGAAATTTGCCTTTGGAGTTTGTTAAAAATTTGTTTAGGGACAATGACTGGCAGGGCCCTGAATACATACAAAATCTTGGGTAGAGTGATCATTTTATATACCATTATTCTGCTTAACCAAGATAGTCCTTGAGTTTTATGGGAGTTAATGTCCTTTTGCATGGACTCAAGGAGGGGGATGAAATTTCTTTAACCAAAAGTTTTAGCGGAGAGGTTAGGATAATGCCTAGCTATTGGACACATTCTGCTTTCCAGATAAAAGGGAATTCTGTTTGTATTATTGATTTTAATTTTGTGGGAATGTTGGGGCCAAGGATTTGGCATTTGTTTGTATTTAATTTGTAGAAGGATACTTTTCCAAATTCTTTTATGATTTGGTATGCTTTTCGTAGTGACGTTAGTGGGTTGGTTAATGAAAGAATGATGTCGTCAGCAAAAAGGCCTATTTTATGCTGGTGAAGGCCTGTGGTAATTCCCCTTATCTCTGGGTTAATCCGTAACGCTTCAGCTAGTGGTTCTATAGTCATTGTGAATATTAGTGAACACAATGGGCAATCTTGCCTTACACCATTAGTAATTTGGAAAGGTTCTGACAGGGTGCCATTCACCAAGACTCTCGCGGAAGGGTTGGCATATAAGGTTTTAATTAAGTTTATAGAGTTTTTACTTAGTCCAAATTTCTTTAGAGTTAAGAAGGCATACCCCCAATGAACCCTGTCGAATGCCTTTTCTGCATCCAAGGCTAGCAATATAGTAGGGGTTTGGGTTTTTTCAACGCAGTGTAGCAGGTCAATAATTCTCCGGGTCCCGTCTGAAGACTGTCTACCCTTAACAAAGCCTACTTGGTCCGAATGAATTATGTTAGGTAGAATGTCTAGAAGTCTTTTGGCTAAGATTTTCGCAAATATTTTTGCATCAGTATTGAGCAAAGAAATTGGGCGGAAGTTTTCTGGTGAGTGGGGGGTTTTACCTGGTTTGGGAAGGGTTACTATTGTGGCCTGTAGAAATTCCTCTGGAAAGTGACCAATACTGGAGGCTGAATTAGCTGCTTTTAATAAATGTGGTGAGAGTTGGGTTGAAAATAATTTGAAATACTCATTAGCATAACCATCAGGTCCAGGTGCTTTGTTGGTTTTTAGTTTAGTTATTGCCTCCACTATTTCCATTAATGTTATTGGGGCTGCTAATCTCTCATCCTCTTCTCTAGATATTTTTGGAAGGGGGATTTTTTGAAGGAAATCCAATATGTTTTGGTTAGTGGGTTGGGAAATTTTTGGGTCTTTTTTCAGGTTATATAATTTTTCATAGTATCCCCTAAATACATCCACCATCTGTTGTGGGTGAGATATCTTATGACCTTTTCCTCCAGGATCCCAGACGAAGGGAATTTTTGTTCTAGCTTCCTTCCTTTTTGACTGGTTTGCTAACCATTTGGATGGCTTGCCTAATGAAGCATACATATTTGTTCTCAGATTTGTTAACTCTTTATCATAGTCACTGAGTAAAGCATTTCTCAAGCTTTCTCGGAGTTTAAAGAGTTGTTTGTGGGTTGTGTCTGATGGGGAAGCTCTTATATTACCTTCTGCTACATTAATCTGTTTTAGAAGTTCATCTATTGTTGAGGCTTTCTCTTTTTTGTAGCGTGAACCCATTTTGATTAGAATTCCCCGGATGTAGGCCTTGCGAGCTAACCATATAGACATTGCGTTAATCCCTTCCGTGTTATTCCATTTAAAATAATTTTCTAGTTCTTCCGCAATTAATCTGTTGTAGTGGGGGATTTTTAATAGGAAGGTATTTATTTTCCAATTGCGGGGTGGGGGTGGGGGGGTGATTGGGCTATGCCCAGCACCAAAGATGTGGTACAGGGCGCGTGGTCCGACCAAGTAGCCGTTCCAATTTTTGAGGATGACACACTAGAAAATAGAGATCTATTCACAAGACAAATGTCAATCCTTGTGAATGTTTGGTGGTGAGCTGAATAGAAGGAATATTCCTTAGATGAGGCATTTTTACAACGAAATGTATCATACAGCGCCTCCGTTTGAAGCCAGTTATTCAGATTAGGGGCATGTCTGTTACTACTTCCTGTAGTATCCATGACTTTATCGGGTGCTACATTGAAATCTCCGCATAAAATTATATTGCCTCTTGATTGCTTCCGCACCTTTTTCATCACTCTGTTTAGAAATTTGATTTGATTAGAATTCGGAACATATATGTTCACCAGCGTCACAAAAGAGGAGTCAATGGTACATAATAGAATTATAAAGCAACCTTTAGGATCTATAATTTGATCAATAATTGAGAAATTTAGGGAATCCTTAATTGCTATCATAACTCCAGCTTGTTTCTTGCTGGAGTTGGCAAAGAATGTTACCGGGAATTTTGCGTGTGACATTTTGGGGGCTGCGGAGGCCATGAAGTGCGTTTCCTGAAAGCACAGGATGTCGGTCCTGGACTTCAATGCCTCCCTCCACGCAGACCTTCTTCTGAAGGGGGAGTTTAGACCATTCACATTGAGCGATAGTATATTAACCGCCATTGAGGGGTGATGGTGTTTTGCTGGTGATTAGGAGTATCTGGTTTGTTAGCGGTAAGCTAGTGACAGAGAACATCTGGCATTTTGGAAGAAAGAGCATGAAATCAAACAGTATAACAAAAACAGTAACAACTGTAGAATTTACATTTGGTCCGAGACCCAATACGACCTCTAGTAAAGGAGCCCCCACAAGATCTGAGGCACCCCCACGGAAGACACACCGGACCCCCGGCCTACATGAATGCACTATTAACATTGCAGGATACGACCTGCGTTGGTTCAGCGTGGAAAGTCTTACAGGAATAATGAACAAACGCTCACTTAAAAGTAAGTCTTTAGACAGCAACAATCTCAACCAAATGCATTCTTGTCGTATGCCTTAGTGTTTCGAAGGATTGGGGATGATGATTATTTTTGTCAGTGGATCACACAGAGTATTTTTAGACAGCAACCTTGAACTAAACGTGTGGTTTTCTCATGGGACCAATCTCTTCTTTGTTTGGAAGGTTTGACCATCTGTGGACGGCTAGATGATGTAAGTAACGGGATCCCCAATGATTTGAGAATCCCTTCTCCAGATGATGGATTAATAATTGAGTAGAATTTACCATCTCTATTAATTAACAGCTTTGTGGGGAAGCCCCATTTGTACTTGACACCCGCCTGTCTGAGTGACGAAGTAATTGGAAGAAATGCGCGCCTCGCTTGTATTGTTCTTTGTGAAAGATCTGTAAATATTTGTAAGTCCGAGAAGGGAGTTGGAAGACAGTCCATATTTCTTGTTGCGAACATTAAGGCATCTTTAATATGGAAAAAATGGATGCGAGCTATTATGTCTCTGGGTGTTTTTTCAGAGATAAAGCTGGGTCTGGGCAGTCTATGGGCTCTGTCTATAATGAGCTCGTTTGTAGGAGTGTCAGATAGTATTTTTATAATCAAGCGTTTTAAATATTCCTGAATTTCTTGATTGGGGACGGACTCTGGAATTCCCCGGATTTTTATATTATTCCTTCTGCTCCTGTCCTCAATGTCGGCGAGTTTGATTTTTAATTGCTGCACTTCCTCCTCTAAGGTATAATGCACATCAATCAATTCATTGTGTGATTTGACCACTTCACCCATCTTCAGTTCAGTATGTTCCACTCTGTTGCTGAGGTCTTGTATAGAGGAATTAACTGGGTTAGATAGACTTCTCATTTCAGATTGTAAAGCATCTCTCAGAGCCATAACAATTTATTTGATGAAGTTTTCAGTGGCTGGTTGATTAGTAGTGTGAAGCTGCTTTATAGGGTCACCAGCAGCAGAGTCTGCTAGCTCAGGGCCTGCAAGGGTTAACAGTTCACATTGTCTTTCTGCTGTTGTGTGCAGTGCTGGGCCACAAGCCTGCTCACTATCAGACACAGCAGGGTGCTGTGAAAACTCCTCCAGCAGTCCTGGTGATTTTGCTCCATGTAACTGCTTGTTTGCAGTTATGGATGGGGCCCCACTAGCTTGTACTTTCATCACTGGGGCTAGCTAGTGGGATTCTCCCTGGCCACCCACACTGCCTGCATTCACTGCTGCTCCAGCAGAGGCTGGCAGGCCAGGAGAAGCCAGTGCTGACTGTACACTTTGATTCTTTGCTGAACTTAGTGCCTGTACATTGTTAGCTGAGGCAAGGGGATGTGGCTTTGGTGATGCTGTACTAGTGGGCAGAGCTTTGTGAGGCTGTTCAATGCTAGCTGTAGGAGGGAGGTGTGGCTTTAATGATGTCATCCTAGTGGGCGGAGCCCCATGGGTCCATCCTCTCCTCAATGGCTCTAGCTTGTGGGATTCTCCCTGGCCACCCACACTGCCTGCTTTCACTGATGCTCCAGCAGAGGCCGACAGGTTAGAAGAAGCTGACTGTGTACTGTGATCCTCTGCTGAGGTGAGATTTACTGAACTTTGTGCCTGTACTTTGTTAGCTGGGATGAGGGGGTGTGGTTTTGATGATGTTGCTTTAGTGGGTGTGGCTACCCCAGCCTACCGTCCATGCACCAGCACCATCTTGCTTGCACTTCCCATGCTGTGTACTCCAGCTTCTACTGTGCCCACCAATAAACAGTCCTCTCTCCCTGCCAGTGTGGTCTCTGGCTGAGTGCACACCAAACCCCCGTCCTCCTCCTCTGTAGTAGCAGCAGCTGCTGCACTCACCCATGTGGCTGGCTCCATCCTGGAGATCTCGGTGCCTGCACTCCCTGCACACACTGATTCTTCTGCTCCCACAGCTTCCATCAACAGGGCAGCCTTTTCATCTGTCTGCTTGTCCTCTGATTAGGAGTACACAGAGCCTCCATCCTCTTCCTCCCCTGTAAAAGCAGCAGTCACTGCACTCGGCTGCATGGCAGATGCCATCTTGGATGTATCCTCCAGTGCTGGGAAAAACTCCTCCAGCTTGCGTGGGGGAAGATTGGGCTGCTTCTTTTTTGGTGGCATTATGATCCTCACTCCTTCCACTCACTTATCTGAGAGATTTAGATGTCCAAATGCTGCTGTGCAGTAGCTAATGAGTGTAGTTCATGGAGGAGCTCTCTCTAAAACCTCCATCTTGGTCCCTGGTTAGGCCACACCCCCTCGAGCCCAGTATTAGTAATGTTTCAGTTGTAGCAGTATAGACAGGCCCCAGTAACATTCCCGTAGCAGCAGTATAGGGAGAGTCCAGTATTAGTAACATTTCAGTAGTAGCTGTATAGACAGGCCCCAGTAACATTTCAGTAGTATCAGTAGGGACAGACCCCAGTAACATTTCAGTACTAACAGTGGGGAGAGACCCCAGTAACATTTCATTGGCAGCAGTAGGACAGACCACAGTAACAATTCAGTTCCAGCAGTGCAGACAGACCCCAGTAAGATTTCAGTAGTATTAGTAGGGACAGACCCCAGTAGCATTTCAGTAGTATCAGTCGGGAAAGACCCCAGTAACATTTCAGTTGCAGCAGTAGAAACAGACCCCAGTAACAGTTCAGTAGTATCAGTAGGGACAGACCCCAGTAACATTTCAGTTCCAGCATTGCAGACAGACCCCAGTAAGATTTCAGTAATATTAGTAGGGACAGACCCTAGTAACATTTCAGTAGTAACAGTAGGGACAGACCCCGGTAACATTTCAGTAGTAACAGTAGGGACAGACCCCAGTAACATTTCAGTAGTAACAGTAGGGACAGACCCCAGTAACATTTCATTGGCAGCAGTAGGGACAGACCACAGTAACAATTCAGTTTCAGCAGTGCAGACAGACCCCAGTAACATTTCAGTAGTATCATTAGGGACAGACCACAGTAACATTTCAGTAATAACTGTAGGGACAGACCCCAGTAACATTTCATTGGCAGCAGTAGGGACAGACCTCAGTAACATTTCAGTAGTATCAGTAGGGACAGACCCCAGTAACATTTCAGTAGTATCAGTAGCGACAGGCCCCAGCAACACTTCAGTTCCAGCAGTGCAGACAGACCCCAGTAAGATTTCAGTAGTATTAGTAGGGACAGACCCCAGTAACATTTCAGTACTAACAGTAGGGAGAGACCCCAGTAACATTTCAGTTCCAGCAGTGCAGACAGACCCCCGTAACATTTCATTGGCAGCAGTAGGAACAGACCCCAGTAACATTTCAGTAGTATCAGTAGGGACAGGCCCCAGTAACATTTCAGTTCCAACAGTGCAGACAGACCCCAGTAAGATTTCAGTAGTATTTGTAGGGACAGACCCCAGTAACATTTCAGTACTAACAGTAGGGAGAGACCCCAGTAACATTTCAGTTCCAGCAGTGCAGATAGACCCTAGTAACATGTCAGTAGTAGTAACAGTATAGACAGACCACTTTAACATTTCTGTAGCAGCAGTGTAGGCTGACCCCAGTAACATTTCATATGCAGCAGTATAGTCAGACCCCAGTAACATTTCATTTGCAGCAGTCTAGGCAGAGCCCAGTAACATTTCCATAGTAACAGTATAGACAGACCGCAGTAACATTTCATTTGCAGCAGTATAGACAGACTCCAGTAGCATTTCAGTAGCAGCAGTCTAGGCAGACCCCAGTAACATTTCAGTAGTAACAGTATAGACAGACCCCAGTAACATTTCAGTACTAACAGTAGGGAGAGACCCCAGTAACATTTCAGTTCCAGCAGTATTGACAGACCCCCAGTAACATTTCAGTAGTAGTCACAGAATAGACAGACCCCTTTAACATTACCGTAGCAGCAGTTCAGGCTGACCCCAGTAACATTTCATTTGCAGCAGTATTGACAGACCCCAGTAACATTTCAGTTGTAGTAACAGTATAGACAGACCCCGGTAACATTTCCGTAGCAGCAGTATAGGCAGAGCAGCACAATAACATTTCCGTAGCAGCAGTGTAGGGAGAGCACAGTATTTGTAACATTTCAGTACTAGCAGTACAGGCAGACCCCAGTAACATTTCCGTAGCAGCAGTATAGGCAGAGCAGCAGAATAACATTTCCGTTGCAACAGTATAAGGAGAGCCCAGTATTTGTAACATTTCAGTAGTAGCAGTATAGACAGACCCCAGTAACATTTCCGTAGAAGCAGTATGGGCAGAGCCCAGTATTAGTAACATTTTAATAGTAGCAGTATAGACAGACCCCAGTAACATTTCCGTAGAAGCAGTATGGGTAGAGCCCAGCATTAGTTACATTTCAGTAGAAGCAGTATAGACAGACCCCAGTAACATTTCCGTAGAAGCAGTATGGGCAGAGCCCAGTATTTGTTACATTTCAGTAGTAGCAGTATAGACAGGCCCCAGTAACATTTCCGTAGAAGCTGTATGGGCAGAGGCCAGTATTAGTAACATTACAGTAGTAACAGTATACATAAACCAAGGTAACATTTCAGGAGCAGAAGTATCGGCAGACCGAAGTTACATTTCTGTTGCAGAAGTATAGGAAGACCCCTCTAGCATTACTGTTTTTTTTTTTTTTTGTAAATCAGAGTTTATTGCATTTTTTTGAATTATAAACAACATGAACATTATAGTACAATGTTAGGATAGAGTCTGTATATTTGATGCTTTCTGGAACCTTTAGTTTTGCCTTTGGGGGAGGAAAAACCAGTCTAATATCCTTCGTAGTTAAAATTAGAGCAGTTGGTTTCCCATCAAAAGAAAAGAAAAAACTTCAAGCTAGAAGACAACGATGGAATTTCAACTTTGCGCCAGAAAACTGCGGACAAAGTGTTAGTTCCCCAAAGGCATTCAACAAGACAGACCATTTGAACACATAGGAAACAAGAAGGAGGAGGGCAGGGGGTGAAGAGTGGACGGGGGGGGGGGGGAAGGGAGGGGGGATGGAGTCTCGGCTAGCCTCGGACGGAGTCCAGTTAGGAGAACCAGGGGCAGATCGTCTGGGCTATGTCTCTAGGCCTGATCCCGACGCCGAGTGGTCTCTCAAATCCGCTAATTTTGGAGCGGTTTGTATTTGAGACACCCTACAAGGAAGCTATATATTAGTCTGGGTTTTTTCCATGTGACTGCTAGCCAAGGAGCCCACGTTTCAATATATTTGTCATGCGTCCCTTTGGACCAGGCCGAGAGCTCTTCTAGGTTAGCAAGAGTATCTACCCGGTCTTTCCATTGGATTACTGTAGGTGGGTCCTTCTGCTTCCACATCAGGGGGATGAGGGCTTTCGCAGAGTCTATCATCAGGGCTATCAATTTGTGCCGTAACGGATGGAATGCAGGTGTCGGTTTCCAGAGGAGGACCAGCTCAGGGGAGAGGGTAAGTTCCGGAGAGATCTGCTTCAATATTTCTCCCACTTTTTCCCAGAATAGAGTCAAGCCAGGACACTCCCACCATATATGTCAGTAGGATCCAGTTGCCCCCTCGCATCTCCAGCAGGTACCTTGCTCTGATAGTTTATGATCGAACAGCCATTGGGGGATCCTGTACCACCTCGCCAGGAGCTTATAATGAGATTCCTGCGAGGTGACACATGGGGAAAGTCCGAAGGCGGTCTTCAGAATAAGTTTGGTCTCGCTTGGGGATAGAGAAACATGTAATTCTCTCTCCCATGAGACGAGGAAGGCAAGGCTCGTGTTTGCTGGTGGGGAAATAAAGTGCTTACGTATATAGGACACTTTTCTAGCAAGAGCGCTGTCTCCTGTAATTGTTATCTCAAATGGGGTTGGTGGTCTAGAAGTATTGTGGTTTTTTAGAAAGTCGCTTATGACGCTTAGTAGATGAATGGAGGTGAGGAGAGGGAGAGGATGGTTTGGTAGTAGATCCTCTAGTGAGGTGAGAGGATATTTATGTGCAAGAGCTACGACGTCTTGGAACTTTTTGTTTGCCAGTGGCTGCCAGATTCTGGCAGAACATGGGTCTAACGTGAGGCCCATAAACCTATGCATGGAGGATAAGGGAGCACAGGGGGAGGGGCTCAGAGCTAGGGTCGCTTCCAGCGCGGCCCAAGTCTCAATTGCACCGCTTGTTAGGGGGTTATAACCCTGTTTCTTGTTGTGTCTACCTCTCGGAAACCATAGTTCATCTAGAAGGTGAGGGCCATGGGCTCTTCTAGCCAGGAGTTGCAGTAGTGGGTCTTTGGATGGATGTGTCAGTTCCATCCAATGGTTTAGTTGTGCAGCCCTATAAAATTCTTTGGGGCATGGTAGATCCACTCCTCCGTCTGAGCGCCTCCTAATTAGTAAACAATTCGCAAGCCTAGGCCTCCTTCCCATCCATAGATATCTTAGAAAATTTGTGTGTAGAGTTTTGAAAAAGCTGGATGGTATAAAAACTGGCAGAAGCCTGATTTTGTATAGTATAGGGGGGATAATATAGGATTTTAGTTCATTTTTTCTTCCCAACCAGGATATAAAGGGTAAATCATAGGTTCAAAGTAACTTTTTAACCTTAGCTAGTAAGGGGATAAAGTTAGTCGCATACAGGTCTTCGGCTTTTTTGGTAATTTTAACACCTAGGAAATCAATCGCTGAGTCTGACCAGATGAAGGGGGAGTTGTTTTTAATCGTCTTGAATCTATTGCTTGGTATGGAAATGTTTAGAGCGATCGACTTAGATAGGTTAATTTTGAAGTTTGAAATAGTTCCGAAGCCCTCGAGAAGGGAGACCAGGTGAGGGAGGCCTATCTCGAGATTCGTTATGAGGAATGTAATATCGTGAGCATAAGCTGTAGCTGAGAGTCTCGCCCCCTACCCTCAAACCCTGTATCAAGGGGTCCAGTCTTATTTTTTGTAGGAAAGGTTCAAGGGCAAGGATAAAAAGAGAAGGGGACAGGGGGCAGCCCTGTCTTGTACCGTTATTTATGTTGAACCGGGGGGAGAGGGAGTTATTAATTTTTAGTCTTGCGTGGGGCATTGCGTATAAAGAGAAGATCGCTGTTACAAATTTACGTGGAACGTTGAAGTGCAAAAGAACCTGTTCCATATAGACCCAGTTTATGCGGTCAAACGCTTTTTCCGCGTCCGTGCCCACTAGAGCTAGGGGGATATTGTGCATTTGAGTGTATCTTGCGGCGTGGAGCAGCCTTAGGCATCCATCTCTGCCCTCCCTTCCCGTGACAAACCCCGATTGTTTGAAGTTAATCAGTTTTGTGATATGTTTTTCTAATCATTTCATTAGAATTTTTGCCCACAACTTCATATCAAAGTTAATCAGGGAGATTGGGCGATAGCTACCGCAGGATTCAGGGTCTTTGTTTTCTTTCTGGACTAGGGTGATGTGCGCTTCTCGTGCCTGTCTCAGGAGGGGAGCACCCTGTAGCAACGCGTTGAAGAGTTCTGTTAATTGGGGGATGAGAGTGTTTTTAAATGTTTTATAGTAAATAAGGGGTAGGCCATCAGGGCCAGGGCTTTTACCGGGTGGGGAAGCGTTTATGAGATCTTCAATTTCTTGTTCGGTGATAGGTACCAAAAAGGTATCAGTATCTTCGTCTTTTAGTTTTGGAAGATTTAAGTCGTTTAGGAAGAGGTCGATCTGCTTTTTGGCATTACTGGTGGCTTCAGGGGATAGAGGGTCCCGAAGCTTATATAATGAGGGGTAGAAGCTTTGAAATTCGGTAGCAATCTCCGGTGTAGATGAAACTCGTTGGTCGTTAGGGGGTTTAATAGATTTTATGTGATTTCTGGACGTAGCTTTTTTGATAAGGGCAGACATGTATTTACTTCCTCTGTTTCCTTGGGCATAGGTAATGTGTTTTAGATATAAATGTTTTTTGTTGAATTTAGACTCCAGTAAGAGTTTGAGTTCCTTTCTGAGCGAGGTTAACTCCTCTAGGGAATTCTTGCTAATCGAAATCTTCGAAACGCGCTAAAGCTTAGCAATTTGAAGGAGTTTGTTGTCTATCTCTCTTTGCTGTTTCTTTTTAGCTCGGGACCCATCCGCGATTAGGAGACCTCTTGCAAAGGCCTTATGTGCCTCCCAAGTTAGTGGGACCGAGAGGTCTTCAGATTTGTTTAGCTGGAAATATTCTACTATTGACTCCTTAAGTTGCGTTTTTTCTTCCTCTGGGTCTAAAAGAGAGGGATTAAGTCTCCAGCGCTACCTCTGCAGCCAGCACACTGCTGCCAACAACCCGCTCTCCATCACCAGCCAGCCCCTCTGCATACATCTGCTGGGGGTGCTTTTTTGTCTCCCCCCATTTTGGCACATGGGCACATGCTAAGGGGAAAACCTCCAGAGTCATGCCGACCTCCTGGAACTCCAGCCCGGCCTGGAGCTACTGGTTTGTCCCCTTCCCGGTTCTCAGGGATTTTCGGACTCTCTCGGAGATGGGTCGGGTAGGCGGAGGTTTAGATGGACCAGTGCATGGTCTGTGATTATAATGGGGTCTATAGAAGCTTTTACTATATGTTGTAGAAGGGGGGAAGACACGAAAATATAGTCGAGGTGCTGGAAAGATGAGTGGACCCGCGAAAAAAATGTGTAGTCTTTGGTATTTGTATTTAAGCATTTCCAAGTGTCCACTACATTAGCTTCTGATAAGGAGCGTATGAGTTTGTTAAGTTTTCTCTGGGATATCTGGGATTTTTCCACAGAAGAGTCTAATAGCAGACAGAGTGTGATGTTAAGGTCTCCTCCTAATATTATCTGGCCAGTGGCGAAGTGCTTTAAAGCTTCTATTTGCTTAATCAGCCAGGGAATCTGGTTAGTGTTAGGAGCATATATGTTCGCTAGAGTTACCTTATTGTTATTAAGTACTCCTTTCAGGAATAGAGCCCTGCCTTCCTCGTCTGCGTACCGTCCCTCACAAGAAAAAGTAAGGGACTTGTGGAGCAAAATGGATACCCCCTCGAGGCTGACGAAGGGTGTGAGTTGTAGAATGCGAGAGGGAACTGTCTACCTGGTAGGGATGTGCACCTATCTCCCCTGTAGTGGGTCTCCTGTAGAAATACAACTTTCGATCCGTACCTTTTTAGCAATAATGCGATGTGATGCCTCTTAGATGGGGAGTTCAAGCCATTTAAGTTGAGAGTAGTGACTCGGGTTAGCTCTTCCATGTTACCGTTGCAAAGAAGCCGGTCTGGTCTCTCTCTCTGTTCAAGAGTGAGAGGATAGAGTAATAGAGTGTTAGACTCTAGTGACGTAATCTATTCCGCTGCTCAACGAGATCGGAGGCAAGCCGGGACAAGGGAGAGACTAAGGAGGGTTAGAAGGGTTAGGAATGAGGTGGGAGGAAAGTAGTAAGGGAGGTAAGACAAAAAGGGGTGATAAAACGCAAGTATAAAACAGACAATAACACGTGAATGTGTTGTAAGTACAACTATCTTGTCCACAAGTCCAGGGCACACAACCTGGACTTACCGGACTTTAGAGAAGGGGGGCGAGTTGTCTAGTCCTCCAACTACGAGGGGTAGACAACTATGAATTTAGCCTGATCCGTCAGGCGCCCACCGGGTCATCGAACCATGAACTTATAGCATATGAACTACACATGTCTCATCATATGGAAGGAAAAACATTAGCAGATAACATGCGTAACATGAGAATACTACAATGCAGCAAACATTGTAAGAGCATAAAGTTACAATAGCTGTCCCTGTATCATTAGGTGTGGGGGAAGGGAGCGATCCCTATATGGAAAAATAACCAAAAACCAAGAGAAAAAAGTGTCCTCAAGGGAAATCCCTTCAAACTTCACCCGAAACACCCTTAGAGTCAGTCCTTCAGGTCCTGCAGGGGAGCACAAAAATTGCTCTTTAGTCAAGTGTCCAAATTGGCAACTGGCTCTTTTGCTTTTTTCTTTTTAGCTTTTGGAGACTTGAGGTTGCTGGCTAATTGCCATGACTCAGGTGGCGATAGCTTAGGGACTTTTGGGAATTCAGGGAGTGGCATCCAACAAGGCAATTCTATAGGGTCCATCTCCAGGTGTTCCCAGCAGCTATGAAGATCCTCCGGAGAGCGCACCATCAGCCTTCGGCTCTTATAGGATATTCTGATGCCAAAGGGAAGTAGCCAGGCGTAGCGGATGTCCCTTGCTCTTAACGACTCAAGCAAAGGGCGAAATATGCTGCGCTTCGTGAGGGTAGCTGGGGAGAGATCTTAGAAAATTTAGATAGGAGATTCTCCATATTTGAGTTCCTTGCAAGTTCTAGCTGTTTTTAGGATAATAGAGGTGTACTGAAAGGATAACAGCTTGCAGACGACGTCTCGTGGGGGCTAAGAGCTCCGAGCGCTGCGGATTCGTTCTATAATTATAGAGGTGGCTCTCTCCTCCCCCAGCAGCTGTTGAAAAATTTCCATGGCTACCTTATTGAGGGATTCCGTAGCCCAGGACTCGGGGACACCTTTGAACCTCAGATTACACCGCCTGTTGCGGTTTTCAAGGTCCTCCTGAAGAATGAGGGCTCGATTTAAATAATCGTGCTGGTTCTTTAAAATCTTAGCAATGACCAGAGCATGTGAAGTAACAGAAGCCGGGGCAGACTCCAGGTCCTCAACCCTGCGCCCCAAGTGCTTAATATCCTCTTTGATTTCAGGGTCTGCTATTATGGGATTCAAGGCACTCGTAATAAGCTCTCTCATGAACCCCCGTGAGACGTTTCCCGCGTCTTCCTCATCCGATGAGGGCTCTCCCTCCCCAGCCTTACTGTAGGAAGCAGCAGCCTCATGTGCTGGCGCCATCTTGGAGGACGGTTGCGGGGAGCGGGAGCTGCGCTCCTTCAGGTAGCGCTGCATGCCTGCTTGATTTTTAGAGGGTTTGGGGGTGCAGGGTTGTTCTCCCACCTTTTCCTTTGTAGCTCTTCTCATTCTGGTGGCTGTGAACGGCGCAGAAAGACCTCCGTGGGCGCCGTTCAAAGGGAGCTCTAGGCTTAAGCGGCCATCTTGCTCCGCGGCAGGCTCCGCCCCCCCTCTAGCATTACTGTGGCAGAAGTATAGGTAGGCAGAACAGAGTTACATTTCTGTAGCAAAAGTGTAGGCCAACCCCGGACACATTGGTGTACCATTAGTGCAAGCGAAGCCCCTAAAAATTACTTGGATTACATTGTAGGCCCAAAAAATTGGTGTACCGACAGTACAAATGTACCCCAGAAAAATTGCCCATGTCCAACCCAGAGGGCAGGTGAAACCCATTAATTGCTTAGCTTACTGTGGCTTAATTTGTAACTAGGCCTGGAGGCAGCCCAGTTAAAATAAAAATTAGTTCAGGTGGAACCCCTTCACAGATATAGAAATTAAAATTTAATAACTTTTATTGAATAATTCTAAAAACGTGGGCTCACATATAACACACAGACATAGAAACAGTACAGAAAGATAACAAAAGGTGTTTCAGGATCGACCCTGGTTGGTGATCGTGTAGAATAGCGGTTTTCTTATTCACTCACGAAAAAAGTTCAGACGTCGTAGATAGATGTATACGAGTCTTTTAAACTACCGGTTGACTCGGAGACCCTCCTCGCTACTCTCGATGTGGAGTCTCTATACAGCTCCATCCCACACGAGGGAGGTGTCAGAGCTACCCGCTTCTTCTTGGAGCAAAGGGGATCACATTTCACTCAGCATAATCATTGCGTCCTCGAATTCTTATCATTCATTTTGACCCACAATTACTTTTTGTTCGATACTCAGTAGTTCCACCAGCTCAGGGGGACGGCGATGGGGACATCTTGTGCCCCATCATATGCCAATCTCTACCTGGGCTGGTGGGAGGAAAAGTACGTATACACAAACTCTGAATGGTCCGACCAGATAACATTATGGCTGCGTTTTATCGATGATATTCTGATTCTTTGGAGAGGTACCGAATCATCCTTTAAGAGTTTCGTTAATACACTGAATACAAATGATCTTAACCTGAAACTGACAGCGGAAATAAATAAGAACGCGATAGCTTTCCTTGACCTATTGATATCTAAAAAAGATGATGGAACAATATCCTCCACACTTCATCAAAAAACGACAGCCACTAACAGCCTTCTAAATTGGGACAGCTACCATCCCGTTGCCCTAAAACGAGGTATCCCTAAAGGGCAATTCCTCAGGGTTAGGTGAAATTGTTCTGACAATCATGACTTTAAACAAAAAAGTGTGGGTCTGAAACAAAGATTCCTGGAAAGAGACTATCCTTGTGATATTATCGAGAACGCATACAAATATGCTGAACAACAACCGAGATGTGATCTCCTAATCCCCTGACAAAGGGAGAATGCCCAAATCTCTAGAATCATCGGGCCCTTCGATACGGGTAGACGTCAAGTGAGAAACATCCTCAAACATTATTGGAGTATAATCGCGAATGATCCGGACCTTACGGAAGTCTTACCATCTACCATCTACCCCTATGATAACATTTCGTAGAGGTCACAACATCAGAGACCATTTGGTGAAAAGCCACTTAACATCAGACACAAATGAGAACTGGTTGAACAGCCGCAAACCATCGGGGACTTTTCCTTTCCACGACTGTGCAGCATGCACATTTATTCTAAAGAACAATACATTCACTAGCGCAAGCACAAACAAAACCTATTCCAACCGTGGCCTCATCAATTGCAAAACACGCAATATAGTAAAAGAAAGGAAGTCAGGGAGAGCGCCAAACACTTTTCAAATGTGAGTTGGTAACTTCTATTAACTCACCTGGCGCCAGACATGACACCCTAGGGTGAACATGTCAGCACCTAGTATCCAAGCAGGCATATAGCATTTTTCTTTTTTGCTAACACAAAAAATCCACCGAATTAAAATGCAATGGAGAGCTGCAGGTATCACCCAGAAAAATCCGAACCTCCTAAGAGGTCGGATCGCACAGATATGAAAATAACGAAAAAATAGGGTTCCTGCGCTGCTTTGTATGGAGCAAAAACCAATTCTTCTTTGTGACAGGAATTCGCAGAGGTCAGTAATAATTCATAATAAAAACATTTATTGGGTATAACAAATTAAGGTCAAAGCCTAATATAAAATAAGTAAAACAAGTAGATAAATACTTGCAACGTAAAATATGCGACGCGTTTCGACGTACTCGACGTCTTTCTCAAGCATACATAAACACAAATCAAGCCAGGTATATATAGCACCACAAATAATTGCATACTTTACCCCAAAAGGTCACCGGTGTTGTGCCACGTTCCGGTGTCCGGCGCCATCATGGGCCATGGATGATGACGTAAATGGAGGCCGGCATACAGGATTACGTCCCTTGACCCCCAGTCAGGAGCTACGTTATATAGATGGCACGCAGCGCTGCGTTCCATACCTCGGTGGTTTACCGAAGGCGGCGGCTGAATGCCGTACCCTGTCACATGACTCCCCACGTGGGGCCACGTTACGTAAGTGGCACGCAGCGCTGCGTTCCATGGAGCGGAGACGGGCCGTGGGCGGCAACCAGGAGCCGCGTCATATGACAGCTCAATATTGAAATCAAACCAAGTCACGGGACTCCTTTCCTGCAGCCGACTGTGTAAGGGAAAGCTTATATATAAGCAGCCATCAACTCTACCAATGTATTATAAACTGATTTAGATATGAATTACCTCAGTACACTGATTAGGGTCATGTTGGGCATAATAACCACAAGATATTAGGGAGGAAAAGGAGATAGACTAAAATAGGAAAGGGAAAGGGGATAGGAAAAAATTAAAAAACATTAGAATAATGAATTCATTACTGACCCCATATGTACAAGACATAAATTCGTGATTAACAATAAATACTTATCTGAAACTAATCCTTTTCAGAATAAATGACTCTATCCTTCACAGAAGATACTAATTTATCAAGTTGTTAAAATATCTTTTCCAAAGATTCATTCAAACCTCTAGGATAAAGGGTATCCATACGGAAAATCCAAAACATTTCTCTCGTTTTAAGGCGAGAAAATGACCTAGAAGTGATGCATTCAACCGGAGTGACTCTTAATAATGAAGCATTCTTTTGATGCTTCTCTAAAAAGTGTCGGATGATTCTTAAACAAGATCCGTTTCTTCAGGATAATATTCCTAGTCAACCAAAAATTGTTTACCGTAAAAATAGGACTCTACAAAATATATTGGCCCCCTCCAACCCGGATAAACACCATCTAAAAGAACGTAATTCTAGATATGCAAATACAGTAACCGGCATATATAAATGCCTTAAGGCTCGCTGCAAATGTTGCCCAGTAATAACACAGGGCAAGAAGGATATATTCTTGAAACGGGAAAAAAAACGGTTAGCATTGGACCAATTTTTGAACTGTGGTTCATCTTTTCTTATTTATCTCCTAGAATGTCCGTGCGGCCTACAATATATTGGACGCACCACCAAAACACTTAGAACTAGAATTAACCAACACAGGTATAATATTGTTAGGGGTTTTCAAAAACATAGTGTCTCACGACACTTTTTAGAGAAGCATCAAAAGAATGCTTCATTATTAAGAGTCACTCCGGTTGAATGCATCACTTCTAGGTCATTTTCTCGCCTTAAAACGAGAGAAATGTTTTGGATTTTCCGTATGGATACCCTTTATCCTAGAGGTTTGAATGAATCTTTGGAAAAGATATTTTAACAACTTGATAAATTAGTATCTTCTGTGAAGGATAGAGTCATTTATTCTGAAAAGGATTAGTTTCAGATAAGTATTTATTGTTAATCACGAATTTATGTCTTGTACATATGGGGTCAGTAATGAATTCATTATTCTAATGTTTTTTAATTTTTTCCTATCCCCTTTCCCTTTCCTATTTTAGTCTATCTCCTTTTCCTCCCTAATATCTTGTGGTTATTATGCCCAACATGACCCTAATCAGTGTACTGAGGTAATTCATATCTAAATCAGTTTATAATACATTGGTAGAGTTGATGGCTGCTTATATATAAGCTTTCCCTTACACAGTCGGCTGCAGGAAAGGAGTCCCGTGACTTGGTTTGATTTCAATATTGAGCTGTCATATGACGCGGCTCCTGGTTGCCGCCCACGGCCCGTCTCCGCTCCATGGAACGCAGCGCTGCGTGCCACTTACGTAACGTGGCCCCACGTGGGGAGTCATGTGACAGGGTACGGCATTCAGCCGCCGCCTTCGGTAAACCACCGAGGTATGGAACGCAGCGCTGCGTGCCATCTATATAACGTAGCTCCTGACTGGGGGTCAAGGGACGTAATCCTGTATGCCGGCCTCCATTTACGTCATCATCCATGGCCCATGATGGCGCCGGACACCGGAACGTGGCACAACACCGGTGACCTTTTGGGGTAAAGTATGCAATTATTTGTGGTGCTATATATACCTGGCTTGATTTGTGTTTATGTATGCTTGAGAAAGACGTCGAGTACGTCGAAACGCGTCGCATATTTTACGTTGCAAGTATTTATCTACTTGTTTTACTTATTTTATATTAGGCTTTGACCTTAATTTGTTATACCCAATAAATGTTTTTATTATGAATTATTACTGACCTCTGCGAATTCCTGTCACAAAGAAGAATTGGTTTTTGCTCCATACAAAGCAGCGCAGGAACCCTATTTTTTCGTTATTTTCAAAACACGCAATATTGTATACATGGCCTCCTGTCCTTGCCCCAGGAACTACGTCGGAAAGACTACCCAGAAGTTCCGGCATCGTATCCTGGGGCATGTTGGCAATATCGGATGTGGGGAATCTACCCCATTAGCGGATCACTTCCGAAACGTTCATCACGGTGAGCTAAAAGACTTGAAATTCCAAGGCATCAAAATATTACGGACTAACGCGAGACGTGGAAACATTTACAGAAAGCTTCTCCAAAAGGAGGCGACACTGTCCTTAAATGAAGTGAAAATGATAGGACTGAACCATTAGGGGTTAATTTTGTCTGATCCTAATATGAAAGGGCAACAATTCAGGTACGGTGACAGAACCATCATCGGGTCAGTTTCCCCTCACATCCTATCCCCTTTGACACTGACAACATTGAATGCATAGCGGCCGCTGCATAATGCAACTTCTAAAACTACAAAGATTTTAAATAGCGCATAACCTCTCGATCTTCCTTTTTTCCACTTACCTGATGAAAATACTTGGAAGACTTTTTACTTATTGCATTGAGCCCGATGGGGGTGTGGCCCCTCGGGTGGCTGAGTGACGTTCAACCACGCCCCCTCCTATCTTCAAGCCCTTTGTACTGCTCCCTGGGGAACGCCCCGAGTGATGACGGGACACCTGCAGTGTCTGTTCACCATCTGCGTCCCGCCCTATAGGGAGGCGTGCTGCGCGGTGACGTCACCGCGTGACACGCTATGCGGTCCGCTGTGGGACGCATGAGTGGCACTGGGGCATTGACAACACAGACTGGGAGCCCTCTCTCCGTGGTGATGCCACACTTGGCGACGTCATCACGCCACGGTGGATGAGGGCACCTCCTACTCCATCTCTCCATCCAATAGGAAAACGCGCTGCGCGATGACGTCATCGCGCAGCACGCTATGCGTTCCACCTTAGAACGCAGACACAAACTGGTGAATATCAACTCCCTACCGGAGCATTTGGCCACCTCCCACTCTGCCACACCATCCAATAGGAAACCGTGCTGCGCGATGACGTCATCGCGCGGCGCGTTATGCGTTCCAGCTAGGATACGATATGAGCATTTAACGTTAACAAACCATCGGGAGGTACTTAAAACAATCGGCTGTAGGGGTGTGAACTACTGAACCTCCATCTACAGCCCCTGATAACAACCTAATCGTCAGGAAGCATATTAACTGAAATAAACAGAAAAGCCCGAATGGACCGCCCACAGTGAAACACACCGCCTCCCATTGCCCCCAATAGGCCAGACTATGCAACACCTCCCCTAAAGGAGGAGTCATACCCCTTATAACTGCTGTCAGTAGCTCTAGCACTTCATAGCCGGCCGCTCACCATCAGAGCCGCAGACACCACTTCTCTCTCCCTGTCTCTGCTACATTCCCCTGTCTAAATCCAACTGTGGACAGACACCAAGGGGGCTCTGTCTTTCTCTGCCTTCAGGCATCTATCACCAATGGGGTTTTATCCCCGGATCTAACCCAGACAGGTGCACCTCTCTCTCCTGTCTGAGACTGCCGCTATCTAATTGAGGCTCCTATTGCCTATGACCTCAGTCATCTGCTATACGGGGTATTATCCCCTGATATACACAGACTGACATTACATCAATCTGTATATCAGCAGACTTTGTTGGACTGCAGGGAACTATCTGACATAGCAGCCACTAGGTGGTCGTATCTGATAGACCTATCTTCTGCCCATACAAACGGGCGTATCAGATAGACCTATCGTTAGCCTGTAACAAACGGGTATTACACTACTCGCGCCTGGCCTTGAAACCTTCTAGATTTTGGGGAATAGTATATCTTGTAGCAGGGAGTCCCCCCGGGGGGGGGGGGGGTCACCATTTTGCATCAATTTATACACATCCATGATGCAATAAGGGACCAACCGGGACGTGGGGATGTGGAAATAAGGAAGTGGTAACCGTAACTCACGGAAAAAATTCTTTTAAGCAGGTGGCATCACCCAAAACTGGTGTCCCTCTATCCTAATGAAAGATTTAACTAATCTACTGAACCCTGGTGACTATTGTTTCCTTAGAAGTACTTTACAGTAACTTCTGGTGACACTCACCGTTGCTCCTGAGGAACTGTCCTATATCATGATAGGGAAACGCGTCGAGCCTTTTAAGAGCCATTTGAGCCTTTTGAGAGCTGTTTGAGCCTCTTTATTCGGCACTATTGTTGTGCGGAGCCTTTTGAGCCCTTTTTTCTTGTTCGGCACTATCAACGTGCAACAAGCCCTCTTGTCTAATACTATTGGTGTGCAACATAACATTTTGTCAGTCATATAAAGTTCTTGTTGAGTACCATCGATATGTAAAACAACATCGTGGTACAATCAGATACTTATTCACCACTCACGGACCGCAGAAGGACCAAAGACCCACTACTTGGACGTGGGCACATCCTTGGTGGATTATGGGACTCAATTTTGGGCCCAACCATCACATATAAAATTATCATCATCTATCCTTAGTAGCGGTAGTTTAAAAGACTCGTATACATCTATCTACGACGTCTGAACTTTTTTCGTGAGTGAATAAGAAAATTGCTATTCTACACGATCACCAACCAGGGTCGATCCTGAAACACCTTTTGTTATCTTCCTGTGCTGTTTCTACGTCCGTGTGTTATATGTGAGCCCACGTTTTAGAATTATTCAATAAAAGTTATTAAATTTTAATTTCTATATCTGTAAAGGGTCTCTGACATAAAAAATATAGATTCCTATACCACTGTGATTCCTCTTGGTTCAGGTGGAGGTTTCAATGCTTTAATGAGAATTGAAACGTATAAATATTGTTTATAAAAGTTATATGAGCCTTTTGGGCCACAGAAAAATTGCCTGTTCGGGGTGATTACCTGAGATTTCAGGAGGAGGAGTACGAATATCATGGACAGATTGACAAAGGTAATGGTCCCCATTTTTACGGTGATAGAGAACAATGCTTGCATCCGTGGTTGCAGCGAAAATAATCTTTAGGTACCGCTGCTGTCCGCTGGTGGAGAAGAGAAGTCTGGGGAAATCCAGGCTTTGTTCATCTTTATGAGTGTAAGCCTGTCGGCACTGTCAGTTGACAGGTGGGTACGCTTATCCGTGATGAGTCCCCCAGCTGCACTAAACACCCTCTCTGACAAGACGCTAGCCGCAGGGCAAGCAAGCACTTCCAGGGCATACAGCATGAGTTCGTGCTACGTGTCCAGCTTTGACACCCAGTTGTTGTACGGAGCAGAGGCGTCATGGAGGACGGTCCAACGATCGGCTACGTACTCCCTCACCATCCTTTTATAGTGCTCCCTCCAACTCAGCCTTGACTGGGTAGTGGTGACACAACCTTGCTGGGGAGCCAGAAAGCTGGCAAAGGCCTTGGAGAGTGTTGCCCTGCCTGCGCTTAACATGCTGCCTGATCTCCACGCCTTCCCTGCTACTTGGCCCTCGGAACTGTGCCTTCTGCCACTAGCGCTGTCGGATGGGAAGTTTACCATCAGTTTGTCCACCAGGGCCCTGTGGTATTGCATCACTCTCGAACCCCTTTCCTCTTTGGGAATTAGAGTGGAAAGGTTCTCCTTATACCGTGGGTCGAGCAGTGTGTACACCCAGTAATCCGTAGTGGCCAGAATGCGTCTAACGCGAGGGTCACGAGAAAGGCATCCTAACATGAAGTCAGCCATGTGTGCCAGGGTAGCTGTACGCAACACATGGCTGTCCTCACTAGGAAGATCCCTTTCAGGATCCTCCTCCTCCTCCTCAACAGGCCATACACGCTGAATGGATGAGAGGCAAGCAGCATGGGTACCCTCTGCAGTGGGCCCAGCTGTCTCTTCCCCCTCCTCCTCCTCAGGCTCCTCCTCCCCCTCCTCCTCCTCAACACGCTAAGATATAGACATGTGGGTGCTCTGACTATCCAGCGACATACTGTCTTCCCCCGCCTCCGTTTCTGACCTCAAAGCATCAGCCTTTATGCTTTGCAGGGAACTTCTCAGCAGGCATAGCAGGGGAATGGTGACGCTAATGGTTGCAGCATCGCCGCTCACCATCTGGGTAGACTCCTCAAAGTTTCCAAGGACCTGGCAGATATCTGCCATCCAGGCCCACTCCTCTGTAAAGAATTGAGGAGGCTCACTCCCACTACGCCACCCATGTTGGAGTTGGTATTCCACTATAGCTCTACGCTGCTCATACAGCCTGGGCAACATGTGGAGCGTAGAGTTCCACCGTGTGGACACGTTGCAAAGCAGTCGGTGCACTGGCAGATTAAACCGATGTTGCAGGGTCCACAGGGTGGCAGTGTCCGTGTTGGACTTGCAGAAATGAGCACTGACCCGGCACACCTTGCCGAGGAGGTCTGACAAGTGTGGGTGAAACTGCTGAACCACCAAATTAAAGACGTGGGCCAGGCATGGCACGTGCGTGAGGCTGCCGAGCTGCAGAGCCGCCACCAGGTTACGGCCGTTATCACACACGACCATGCCCGGTTGGAGGCTCAGCGGCGAAAGCCAGCAGTCGGTCTGCTCTGTCAGCCCATGCAACAGTTCGTGGGCCGTGTACCTCTTCTCTCCTAAGCTGAGTAGTTCCTCAAGACCTGCTGACGCTTGCCTACCGCTGTGCTGCCACGCGACACTGACTGCTGGCGACGTGCTGCTGCTCTCACATCTGGATTGCGAGGCAGAGGTTGTGTAGGAGGAGGAGGAGGAGGAGGAGGAGGAGGAGGAAGGTTTAGTGGAGGTGGAATACACCACCTCAGATACCAGCACCGATCTGGGGCCCGAAGTTCTGGGGGTGGGTAGGACGTCAGCAGTCCCAGCCTCCACTAAATTCACCCAATGTGCCGTCAGGGAGATATAGTGGCCCTGCCTGCCTGTGCTTGTCCACGTGTCCGTTGTTAAGTGGACCTTGCCAGTAATCGCGTTGGTGAGGGCGAGTACAATGTTGCGGGAGACGTGGTCATGCAGGGCTGGGACGGCACACCGTGAAGAATAGTGGCGACTGGGGACAGAGTAGCACGGGGCCGCCGCCATTATCATATTTTTGAATGCCTCAGTTTCCACAAGCCTGTACGGGAGCATCTCCAGGCTGATCAATTTGGCTATGTGGACATTTAAAGCTTGAGCGTGTGGGTGCGTGGCGTCGTATTTGCACTTTCGCTCCAACGATTCTCTTAGCGACAGCTGGAAGCTGCGCTGAGAGACATTTCTGGATAGGGCCGAGGACAGCGGAGGTGAGGGTGTGGGTGCAGGCCAGGACACGTTCGTGCCTGTGTCATGTGAGGTGGGTTGGATCTCAGTGGCAGGTTGGGGCCCAGGGGGAGAGGCAGTGTTGCAATCCGGAGGCAGTGAACGGCCTTCGTCCCACCTTGTGGGGTGCTTGGCCATCATATGCCTGTGCATGCTGGTGGTGGTGGCTCCCCGGCTGATCCTGGCGCGACAAAGGTTGCACACCACTGTTCGACGGTCGTACGTGGTCTCAGTGAAAAACTGCCACACCTTTGAGCACCTTGGCCTCTGCACGGTGGCTTGGCGCGAGGGGGTGCTTTGGGAAACAGCTGGTGGATTATTCGCTCTGGCCCTGCCTCTACCCCTGGCCACCCCACTGCCTCTTCTAACCTGTCCTGCGGCTGCAATTGCCCCCCCCCCCTCTGAAGACCTGTCCTCAGTTGGCTTATCACACCAGGTGGGGTCAGTCACCTCATCGTCCAGCGGCTCTTCCTCCGAATCCTCTGTGCTCTCCTCCCTCGGACTTACTGCCCTTACTATTGCCTCACTGATAGACAACAGTGTCTCATCGTCATCGTCCTCCTCACCCACTGAAAGCTCTTGAGACAGTTGCCGAAAGTCCCCAGCCTCATCCCCCGGACCCCAGGAACTTTCCAATAGTTGGGCATCGGTCACGACAAACTCCTCCGGTGGGAGAGGAACCATTGTTGCCCAATTTGGGCAGGGGCCCGAGAACAGTTCCTGGGAGTCTGCCTGCTCCTCAGAATGTGCTATTTTCATGGAGCGAGGAGGCTGGGAGGAAGGAGGAGCAGCAGCCAGAGGATTCAGAGTTGCAGCAGTGGATGGCTTAAAAGACTGGGTGGTCGATAGATTGCTGGATGCACTTTCTGCCATCCACTATAGGACCTGCTCACACTGCTCATTTTTTAATAAAGGTCTACGACGTGGACCCAAAAATTGTGATATGAAGCTGGGGACCCCAGAAACATTCCTCTCTCCTAATCCCGCAGCAGCCGGCTGCGATTCACCAAGACCACAAACTGGGCCTATGCCCAAACCTTCACGTGGAACTCCGCGTCCTCGACCGCGCCCACGTCCTCTACCCCTACCCCTACCCCTCAGCATGGTGGATTAAGAATCAAGCAGACACTGAGCGGTGTAAAGTTTTTGTGAATTATTGCTGCACAGTTGGTGGCTGCCAGCGGTTATATAACCCAAAATGAAGCCAGAGATAAATTTTAAGGAAGGATGCAAGCAGGACTAGCTGTGCAATATGAAATTGTGATGCACCTGAAGTCCCACAGGCCACGCAGTCAAATGCACTGGGTCACAGGTAGCCGTAAAAAGGACTTCTTTTTTAATATCTGTTTTTTTCAGTGCAATGCAGGCTATACAGCGTGTATCGGACTTTCCCTCTATGGGTGTCTGTCACCGTACACTGTGCAGGCAGCTGACGACTAACACAGAGCGGTGTAAAAAATGTGTTGTATGTTGGCGTGCACTTGGCGGCAGACAGCGCTTACGTTACGCTAACTGCACCCAGCAAAAAATTTAACTGAAGGCTGAACGCAGGCCTTGCTCTGCACTATGCAGTTTTGATGCACCTCAAGTCCCACAGGCCACGCAGTGAAAAGCACTGGGATAGTGCAATACTGAGGTACTAGAACTCCCAGCAACCATGGAGTTAAATGCACACGGTCACAGGTAGCCCTAAGAAGGACCGTTGGGATTGTTGTAGACAGGATTCCACACTACCACTGTCCCTGCCTCACCAATACTTCCCCTATACTACGTAGTACAGACTGCAGCCTGAGAACGCTATAGCTGTAATGGGGCTGCACGCCCGATATACAAAAAAAAAAAGTGCACAACTGCTCCCAGCAGCCAAAACAGTAGTGCACTAGGTGAGCTGTGGCCCTAAGAAGGACCGTTGGAGTTCTTGTAGACACTAACACTCTCCCTATAGCAGCAGCACTGTCCCTAATCTCTGCCAGTGTGTGACTGTGGCAAGCCGCGGGCAGCCCCACTTTATATACTAGGCAGTCACTTGATCTCACCAGCCACTCACTGCAGGGGGGTGGGATAGGGGTGGAACGTCACAGGAGGAAGTTGTAATGCCTTCCCTGCATGTCTATTGGCCACAAAATGGCGCAAATCTTTCAGGGAAGGAAATGGAATTGACTCGAACACCGTGTGGTGCTCGTCACGAGTAACGAGCATCTCGAGTACCCTAATATTCGAACGAGCATCAAGCTCGGACGAGTGTGCTCGCTCATCTCTATTTTTGACATTTCTGCAGGCAATTTTGATTCAGATTTCTAATTTGTCCAAATTGCATTTCCTCATGATTGTTTCTGTGTACAGATTGAAAAGAACTGCTGATAGAATGCAGCCTTGCTCAATTCCGAACCAATCCGTGTTTCCATAAGCTGTCCTGACTGTTGCTTCTTGGTTGTTGTAAAGAGACCTTATAAGCTCATTAATATGTTCTGGGATGCCCATTTGCTTCAGACACTTCCAAAGCTTGTCATGTTCAACACAGTCAAAAGATTTGCTGTAGTCGATGAAACACATGTATACATCCTTTTGATACTCTCGGGTCTTCTCAATGATCCAGCGCAGGTTCGCGATTTGGTTTCTGGTGCCATGTTCTTTGCGGAAGCCAGCTTGAATGTCCGCCGGTCCCCTTTGAACAATCTTTGCTATGCGTTTTTGTATGATCTTTAAAAGAATTTTGCTTCCATGATGTGGTGCGGTAATTGGAACATTCTTGACAGCTATGGCAGGGAATCACTGCATCCCCATGTGAAAATCCCATGGATGCGAGGCATTTTCATGGGAAAACCGCCTCGCATCCACAGGATTTTCACAGTGCAATGCGGGGGTGGGAGTCACGGCCACATTTTGCACTCACCCCTTTTGAAGCAAGCCTAAGGCTTAATGCACACGGGCGTATTTGCACAGCGGAATCCGGGATCTAGATCCGGCAGCAAATACAGTATATAGGACATGCAATGAAAAATGCATTTCAATGCCCATGAGTGGAAATCAATTGCAATACTTCCCTCTCTGGGTGGAAATTGTAGCATGTCTTATCTCAGTGCGAGCCTCTCACAGCCGCGTCATGGCTGATGTGCCAGCTCTGCACTGCGCACGTGTAGCTTAGCACTAGTTGGCACATCCACAGCGAAAAGTGAAGATGGACATAAACCTGCATGTAGGACATGTGGAATGTTTCATGAATTAAACACTTTGCACTATAAGATGTGAAATCTGAGATGAAAATCAACTGCAATCCCTCACTAGAATGAGCTGCTGCAGATCTGAAAATCCTCATCATGCTCTGACTTTCCTGTGGATTTTCACCACAAACACTCAGCAGATCTGCCATATCTTGATTTGGCCTCATGGAGTATGTGCATCTATGTGCATATAGGAGGACATTTACTAGCTTATTTACTGACTTAGAAAAGTTGGAATTTTTTTGCGCAAGACCCAATTGTGCAAAAGTTTTACAACATTTCTTCCTCCTGTGCCGGCCCCACCACTTTTCCAAAATGTGGGTGGGTTATGTTGGGAGGGTGTGTGGCTATCCAGACTGACAGATATATGTATAATTTATGCCACACACTGGCATAAATTATATCGGAAATGTACACCTGGTGAGGACCAGATGTACATTACCAGCAAAGCCAGACTCCATGTACAGACAGATGTTTCAGGATATTGCCCTTATAAGTGTACATAAAAGTCTTGCTTTGCCTGGGAGAGGCCTGGGATGGGGGTCAGAAACACTATCTTTTCTCCTTAGGGAGAGCACCTAGATGGTGAGTGAGGAGACTCAAAAGACCATTCATGCTTCTCTGGGTAATATGCTTTTTTGTAGACATAGTTGTGCAAGGACCCATTTTTTTGCAGAAATCCCATAGCTTCTGTTGGTACCATTTTGGAGTATATTTGACTTTTGGATCGCTTTTAATGATTTTTTTTTGTTAGAGACAGCATGATCAAAAAAAGAGCAATTCTGGTGTTGTTTATTTATTTTTCTGATGATATACACCATGTTGGATAAATAATGCACTACTTTGATAGATCAGACATTTATGGCCGCAGCAATAGCAAATAATTTAAATTTTATTATAAAAATGTCAAAATGTTTTGTTTTTTTAAACTTTTATTCCCTTTAATTTTTTAAAAAAAATTAATAAAATGTAAACAGGTTTTTCCTTTTTTTTTGTCTCCATAGAGAACAAGAACTTTTGATTGTTTGATCGCTACTGCAGTATGATAATACCATAGTATTACATTAAACCACCATCTGAAAGGCACTCTATCAAGCTACATCACAGGCATGGCTTGATAGGCAATCTTCAGGGGCTTTTAGAAGGTGCCCGGCTGCCATGGCAACCACATAGCACCCACAAACATCGATAGGGGCATTTAAATGCTGCTGTCAGAATTAGCACACAAATATATGTGTTGAGGTCCATTTCAGATCATATAGCATACATAAAGTCAAAAGAAACCTTGGAATATTCTCAAAGGGAAATAGAAGAATAATGCATACATAGGACATGATGCATGGATACAACAAAGAAACTAATTCAGACTATCCACATAGAAAAGTAGTCGGTGTATCCACTAGATGCTAATAAAGCTCAAGATAAATCATACATGTAATAATAGAACCTGAAATTACTATACAAGTTAGTGTCGCTCACTTTCATACATGCATTAAAAGAACCAAGGAGCCATCATAGAGGTACCATTCCATGGGTATTTTGACCCCAAAGTTCGTTTCAACAGTTTAGATGATAAAAAACAAAATTTCATATGTTTGCAAATATGTCATTTTAAAGGCAGGTTTTTCATCTATAGTGCACATGAAAATGAGAATTTGCATCCCAAAATGGATACCCCTGTTTGTCCCATGTTCAGAAACATACCCATTGTGGCCCTAATTTTATGTCTATATGCACAACAAGGCCCCAAACGAAAGCCTGTGGCTTTGAGAACAGAGATTTTGATTAACCCCTTAGTGACGAAGCCTGTTTGCGCCTTAGTGACGGAGCCAAATTTTGGAAATCTGACATGCGTCGTTCAACGTAGCATAACTCCATAAAGGCTTTACATATCCAAGTGATTCTGACATTGTTTTTTCGCCACATGTTGTACTTCATTTAGGTTGTAAAAAGAGACCGATATAATTTGTGTATATTTATTAAAAGTACCAATATTGGAAAAATTTTGAAAAAATTGTCATTTTTTCACATTTTCAACCGTAATAGCTCAAATATGTCCAAACATACTTTACAAATTTTTGATAAGATATATATTTCCATCTGTTTACTTTATTCTGAATGCACACTTGAAAAACTTTTGTGTTTTTTTTAACCATTTAGAGGACATACAAATTTAACATTACTTTTCAGCATTTTGAGGAACACTTTGCTTTCCTGCACCAAACCAAGTTTGCAAAGGCTCATAAGTGTCAGAATAATAGATACCCCCTCAAATGACCCCATTTTAAAAACTACACCCCTTAATGTATTCACTGAGGGGTGTCATGAGTATTTTGACCCCACCAGTTTTTTTCAGGAATTAATTCAATTTAGAGGAGAAAAAATAAAATTTCATATTTTTGCAAATATGTCATTTTAAAGACATATTTTTTTCCTATAGAACCCATGAAAATGAGGATTTACACACCAAAATGGATACCCCTGTTTCTCCCATGTTCAGAGACATACCCATTGTGGCCCTAATCTTATGTCTGGATGCACAACGGGGACCAAAACCAAAGGAGTAGTCGGTGGTTTTCAGAACATAAATTTTCCTTGAAGGCGTTTTAGGCCCCATAGCACATTTGTAGAGCTCTTGAGCGGCCCAAATCAAAGAGAACCCCCACAAGTAACCCCATTTTGAAAACTAGACCCCTTAACGAATTTATCTAGGGGTGTACTGCCCATTTTGACCCCACAGTTTTTGAATGAATTCAAGCAAAAGCAAAAGGAAAAAATTGTGATTTTTGTTTTTTTGTCAATTCTGTCATTTTAAAAACAGCTTTTTTGTACAGCACACACATGAATGAAGACTTGCACCCCAAAATAGATACCCCAGTTTGTCCCGTGTTCAGAAACATACCTATTGTGGCCCTAATCTTTTGTCTGGATGCACAACGGGGCCCAAAATGAAAGGAGTAATCGGTGGCTTTCAGAACAGAAATTTAGCATGAAGGTGATTTAGGCCCCATTGCCTAGAGCCCTTGAGCGGCCAAAACGACAGAGAGCCCCCACAAATGACCCCACTTTGAAAACTAGACCCCCTAACGAATTTATCTAGGGGTGTACTGTGTATTTTTACACTACAATTTTTGAATAAATCTAAGCAAAGCAGTAGGAGAAAAATTACAATTTTCATTTTTTTGGCAGTTGTATCAATTTAAAAACAGGTTTTTTTGTACAGCACACATAGGAATGAAGACTTTCACCCCAAAATGGATACCCCCGTTTGTCCCGTGTTCAGAACCATAACCCTTGTAACCCTAATCTACTTAAAGGACACATGGCTAGGCCTATAATGGATGGAGCACCCGTTGGATTTCAGGGTACAACGGTATAAATTCCAGGCCCCATTGCCCACTTATAGAGCCATTGAGCGTCCAAAACGATAAAACCTCCCCACAAATGACCCCATTTAAAAACTAGACCCCTTAATGAATTCATCTAGGGGTGTATTGCGTATTTTGACCCCACAGTACTTGAATAAATCTAAGCAAAGCGGAAGGAAAAAATAACGATTTTCATTTTTTTGGCAATTTTGTCAATTTAAAAACAGTTTTTTTTGTACAGTGTACATAGGAATGAAGACCTTCACCCCAAAATGGATACCCCCGTTTGTCCCGTGTTCAGAAACATACCAATTGTGGCCCTAATCTACTTACAGGAAACATGGAAAGGCCTATAATGGAGGGAACACCCGTTGGATTGCAGGGCACAACTGAATACATTCCAGGCCCCATTGCCCACTTGTACGGAATAAAAATTGACACCTTAAAAAAATATCCCCCCCCCCCACACACACACACCCACCCCTACCGCTCCGCCCTTTTCGGCGTTACCCAAATCTCAGATAAAAGTAATAATGTGAACTGTGTAGTATTTCCAAAGACAGGGGTAATTACGGAGGCTGGTTGGGATGGGTACATGGGGCTATAAAACCGTGTATCCCCCCTCCTCTCATGGTTTTTGGGGGTATTTTTTGACCTCAGTAGCGGGTATGGGGTGTAAAAAGTGGCGCTCTGTGAGTCTCCATAAGCTTAATGAGATGCGGCGGTCTCACACAGAAGGCGCTCAACAAGCTGCTCCTGGAACTGCAGGAAGGCGAACGTTCCCGGGGCTTCTTGTAAAATACGTATCACAGGTAGCGGTCTGAATAACGCCGGGCTCACATGGCTGTAGGTGGAATCTGCTTGCGGAGACCCGCAGCGGATCCCAGCTGTGAGCCCGGCTGTGACCCTGCGCACGGCCGCGTAATGTACTGAGCATAACTGCCTACTCACACAGGCGGTCATGTGCAGTATATTTTTGTTTGTTGTTTGTATTTCCCGCACCGTCGCTTAGCGATGACACGGGTACCCGCAGCCCGTATACAAGGTAGTTGCGTATGGGCAGCGGGTATATCCGCGACCATGGAGCACAATGGCCTCTATGTTGCGGATATCCGCGGTAAAATATAACCTGCTGCGTTCTCTTTTCTGCGAGTGGATTACGCAATTCCGACCCACTAATGTGAGCGGATTTGGGTAATCCAATGCGATTGATCTGCGTATTACCGCGGATCAGAAGCATGCGGAATCCGTAATTCCTATCCGGTCATGTGAGACCGACCTAAGGTAGATCGCTACCTTTTTTTCACGTGACCGGGGACCGCCCAACGAGGCCACCCGTCACTGCTCCAGGCTCTCGGTGACCGTTGGTCGCTGGGAGCAAGGAGATTTTAAATTTCCTGGGCTCCCTGACTCCTGCGCATGTGTCCGATGTTTTGCCGGCGGTCGCATGCACAGAATCCGGGAAAGTTCACGGAAGAAGATTGTGTCGGGGCGCAAATACGGAGGCCTCCGGCAAAAAGTTTCATCTCCTCTCACCGATCGCATCAGTGAGGGGAGATGAACCTTCACCTTTTTTTTACTTTTACGTGATCGCCATTATTCTTTGGATAACGGCGAACACGTGATCAGGAACCACTCACCGCGGCCCCCCGTGAAATCTCCAGGCTCTCGGCTAAGTTTTGTAGCCAGGAGCAGGGAGATTTTAAATTACCACGGCTTTTGCGCATGCACCTGCCATATTGGCGACGGGCGCGTGCGCAGAAGCTGGGGTAAGGTCCGCGGATAAATCCGCGGGCCTTAGGTACGTCATTTCATCCTCCCTCACGGATATGATCCGTGGGGGGAGATGAAACGCAAGTTTTTTCAACTTTTTTAAACTTTTTTTATTTAACTTTTTGCACTTTTTTTTTTTACTTTTTACCCCTTTTTTTATTTTTATTTTTTAACTTTTTGCACTTTTTTTTTTACTTTACATGATCACTGTCATCCATTGGATGACAGTGATCATGTCCCCAGTGACATCCCTCTGCTCTTGGCTACACATGGCAGCCAAGAGCAGAGGGATTTTGAATTTCCCGGGGCTCGAGCCCCTCTGTGCACGCGCCCGATGTCAATCATCGGGCGCGCATGCGCAGACCGGGATTTCGGGTCCCGGGACATCGGGACATCGCAGAGGACCGGGGGTGAGTATTTTCACCTCCCCTCATGGATCCGATCCATGAGGGGAGGTGAAACCTTACGTTTTTTTTACTTTTTCAACTTTTTCGCGATCGCCGCTATCTAATCGATAGCGGCGATCGCGGGCCCGGGGACCGCTCACAGCGGTCCCCGGTAACACCTCCTGGCTCCCGGCTACCTTCAGGAGCCGGGAGCCAGGAGATTTTAAATTTGCCGGGGGCTCCCGGGCTTCTGCGCATGCGCGTGACGTCATCGCCTGGCGCGCATGCGCAGAAGGCCGCCGGCGGGTCCGGGAGGACGAGATCTCCGTGGGACACCGCCGACAAGCCGGGTAAGTAATTTCAGCTGCCCTGGTGGAGCCGATCCAGCAGGGCAGCTGAAGAACTAACTTTTTTGACAGTTTTCTTTACTTTTTTGCGATCGGCGCTAGCCATTGGCTAGCGCCGATCGCAATGCCGGGGGGGGACTGCCCGCATCCTGGGATGACAGCTCCATGCTGTCGGCTACCTGCGGGCACCGACAGCATGGAGCTGTCACGTCCTCAGGCAAGTGGGCATCAATCCAAAGAGGATGCATAAAACTACGTCCTCTAGGATTAAGGCCCACTTTCTGAGGACGTAGTTTCCCGATGGGGCAGTCGTTAAGGGGTTAAAGGCGCTTGAGGCCCTATAACACACTCGTAGAGCCATTGAGTGGCCAAAATGATAGGGAACCCCACAAATGATCTGTTTTGAAGACTAGACCTCTTAACGAATTTATCTAGGGGTGCACTGAATATTTTGATCTCACAGCTTTTGAATTACTCTAAGCAAAGCAGAATGATGAAATTACGATTTGTATTTTTTTGGCAGTTGTCTCATTTTAAAAACAGTTTTTTTTGTACAGCACACATATGAATAAAGGCTTGCAGATAGCTGTTTGTCCTGTGTTCAGAAACATACCTGTTGTGACTTCAATCTGCTTACTGGACATATGGCTAGGCCTGTAATGGAGGGAACACCCTTTGGCTTTCAGAGCAACTGAATAAATTCCAGGCCCCATTGAAAAATAATGGAGCCATCAAGCTACCAAAACGATAGAATGTCCTCATTTTAAAATCTAGACCTCTTAGCCCATTTATCTAGGTGTGTACTGAGCATTGTGACCCTCAGTTTTTTGTAAAATCTATCATAAAGCAGGTTAAAAAAAATATATATCATTTTTTTCACAAATGTCACTTTCATTTTTCTTTGCTTCAAGCAGGAAAAACTGGGGAGACGCACCCAAAATTTTAAAGCACTAGTTCTTCTTTGTTCAGCAATGCCCACATTGTAGCCTGAATCTGCTTACAGGACACATGGCTAGGCCTATAATGGAGGGAACACCCATTGGATTGTAGGGCACAACTGAATTTATTCCAGGCCCCATTGCTCACTTGTGCAGAATTAAAAAAAAAAAATTTGATTACCTAAAAAGATTCCCCCCCCCCCCATAATCTTAGATAAAAGTAATAATGTAAACTGTGTGGTATGTCTCAAAACAGGGGTAATAATGGTGGCCTGGTAAGGATGGGCACATGAGGTAATAAAACCGGGTATCCCTCCTCCTACCATGCTTGCTGCAAACCCAACCCTTTTTTAGGGGGTATTTCTTGACCTCAGTGGTGGGGATGGGGTGTAAAAAGTGGCACTTTGTGAGCCTTCGCACCTCCTCAGACTTGTAATCTTGCTGAGGTACAGTGGTGCCATCCTTCTGAGGTCGGTAAAATGAGCACCCAGCTTGCAGGGGGCATATAGATAAATTACCTGAAAGCGCTGTGGAATAAATTGGCGTTATACAAATAGCAAGTTCCTTTCCCCTTTGTGGCGTCCAACGTGACATGCGTTTGAGAACTTGCATAACGCCGTGTGTATCTGGAAATAGGATACTTTAAACTTTAGGATATTTTATACTTTAAAAAAACAATACAAACACTTCATACACTTCCCCCATGTAATCTGCACAGCTACATACAAATATGTCCCAATAAAGACACTGGCTCACACTCACCATGTATACACCCGCTGCACATAACGCATGTATACAAAGGGTGACTACAGATGAGCGCATGTGCACTCATACACTCGCCTCAGGTTGATTTGCACATAGAACTGTACTTTATAGCACACGCAGGGCATGTTCAAAGGCGCCCTGATTTAAAAAGCCATTTAGCCTAATGAGGTATCCTTCACGAAACTAGGCAGCATACTGCCATTTGCGCACCTCCCACAACTTCTACGGGGCTCTTTGGTGCACAAATACACAGAAAGATGTGTGCAAAAAAATCGTTAATGAGAACATCAATAGGTTGTATTCTCAGAGTATTACATGCTCCAATTCCGTGTGCTCAATGCGCGACACAAATACGCCTGTATGAAGCCGCCCTAATGAGGAGATTTCCTGAAAGCTCATCTACACGGCTTGTACCGTAACTTCTGCTGCAGAAAATCCACAATGGCTGCGCATCGTGGGAACACCATCTAAACCACCGCCAAAAGGCAAGAATGATGTGGTGCGCATGGGGTGTCGTGGCAAACGTCTTCCGTTAAGGTATGCTTCTAACTACGTCTGGTCCCTGAACTAGCGCTGTTATGGTGGCACTCTCTAAGGCTCGGGTCGTATCTGTCGCAGATTCTGTAACATTTGACATAATATAAGACTGTATGCAGAGTGATTATTCTCCAGCAAAACCGGATAGAACTTATTACACATCAGTCCTTTTGTAGCGGCCCAGAAATGGGTTCTCCAGAGCGTTTGCCCTATTTTACAGCATTTACAAAACGTCCCAGGCAAGCAGGGGTTAACTGGCAGGTTAATAAGCCCTGTTACAGGGAGTTAGTTATAGTCTGCCCGACAACCATCTCCTTGGTTGCAGGCAGACACAGCTCTGATTGGTCAGATGCAAGAATGAGCCGGGGGCTCTGATTGGCAGCTAAAGGATGAGGCGACAGGAGTGTGGAAGTCTGTGATTGGAGGGCCCGTTGCCTGTATACACCAAAGCTGCACATGGAAGTAAAGATTACCCCTTAGTGACTGCCCTATAGTCTTTTTATGTCCTGGCTTTGTGGGCTTTAATTCAAAGGGCCGTAAAAACACACTTGCCCTGAGGATTAAAGCCAGAGTTCCTGTGGACATGTAAGTAGATGCAGAAAAATGCTGTCTTCACAGAGATAGTGTCCACAAGCCTTTATTGAATGAAGTGCTACATAAAAACTGTCAAGACGTCTACACAGGACGCGTTGCCATTCCGTAAGGAGTCTTGATTACCCGTGGACATGCTCCACTACTGTCGGCTGCCGGAGGTATCTGACTGCCTGGAGCTGTCATGGGGGGGCAGTGGGGAGTGACCACCAGTCACATTATTGTCGTTATCCACCTGAAAGTAAATAAAAAGTGTAAAAAAGTTAAAGTTTCAGCTCCCCTCATGGCTTGGATCCATGAGGGGAGCTGAAAGGACTCACCTATGTCCTCCGTGATGTTCCTTAGCATTCTGGTCAATCCAGGCCCTGAGATCCTCTGCACGTGTGCGCCAGGCGAAAAACGCCAGGCGCGTGTACAGAAGGTCGGGCAGCAAGGGAGTTTTAAGATCTGCCTGCTCCCAGCTAGCATGAGTAGCCGAGAGCAGGGAGATGTCACCTGATCATCGTTATCCAATGGATAATAGCGATCATGTAAATTTTTTTTTTTTAAGTTTAAGTTTCATCTCCCCTCACAGATATGATAAAATTGCGTACCTTAGGCCCCTGGATTTATCTGCAGACTTTACTCCAGCTTCTACGCACGTGCCCGTTGCCAATATGCCGTATGCATGCGCAAAAGCCGCGGATTGCCGGGGTATTTCAAAATCTTTCTGTTCCTGTCTACCAAACATAGCCGAGAGCCTGGAGATTTCACTGGGGAGGGGGCCGCTGTACGTAGTCCTTGGTCACGTGATTCCCATTATCTAATAGATAACGCCAATCATGTAAAAGTAAAGAAAGGTTAAAGTTTCACCTCGTGTACCAGATTCAATCCATGAGGGGAGGTGAAAATACTTATTTAAAGTCTCCGTGCAATGTCTCCCGATGGGATCTTTGTTCGCAAACCCTTTTCCCCGCCTCGGCGCATGCATCCGTCGGCAATATGGTAGAACCAAGTGCAGAAGCTGGGAAGAGCCCAGGAAATGTAAAATCTCCTTGCTCCTGGCTACTAAAGGTGGCCAAGAGCCTGGAGCAGTGACTGAGGGCCACGGTGAGCCGTCCTCTGTCACATGATAGCCGTTATCCAATGGATAATGGCGATCACGTAAAAGTTTTTTTAAAAGTTAAAGTTTAATCTCCGCTCACCAATGCAAGAGATAGTGAGAGGTCAGTTAGTGAGAGTTCAGTCAGCTGTCAGTTCGTGTACAGCACATAACAAGTCAGTGTGGGTACAAGAGAGAGTGCCAGTAGGATAAAACGAAAAAAAGAGGGCTTAGTACTCCCTTTTCAATGCATTTCACCCCACCATAAACCTGACATTAAGCTACTCGTATACAGAAATCAGCTTTTTGGACACCACCATAAAAATTTTAAACCACTCAATACAGACATCCCTTTACCAAAAACCAATTGATCCAGCCACATACTTCACATGAGATAGTTTACATCCTAAACACATCAAAAAGTCCATCGTCTACAGCCAGGCCATCAGATACAACCGAATGTCCTGTTGGGGGGGCTTTATATTAGGGAAAAGGGACAAAAACCTAAGAGCCAGGGTGAGATCTCATCGCCCCTCATTTAGAGAGGGTAAGACATTTCTGTGGTCCCACGAAGCCCCTACATATGCAAACATCTACATGAGGGTGTTTGAGGAGGCTTTTGTATGTACATCATCCTATTGGTCATCGATTAGAGCGTAGCGGTGCTTTATCAATGACATTTTTGTTATATGGGATGGAACTGTGGAGGAACTCATGCAGTTCCAATGCTTTTTGAACACAGTCCATCCTGAATTGAAATTTACGCTCGCACACTCAGAAACAGAGATCCAATTTTTAGATGTCCCGGTGGAAAAGAAACAAAACAGCTTCATCACAGATATCTATACAAAACCCACAGATCGCAACAACATTCTGCGATTTGAGAGTTTTCATCCTAGACCCATGTTAATGTCCTTACCGTGGAGCCAAGTGATGAGGGTCAAACGCATCACTGATGAGAGCGTATTAGAGAATAGACTTGAACAGATGTGTCACAAGTTTGTTGTGAGAGGTTACCCCGTAAGGATATTAGATGAGGTGAAAGAGAAATTTAAGAGGGTAAATAAAGATGACTTAGATAACTAACAAAAGTTAGAGCAGAAACAAGAAGGATACCTTTTGTCTCAACGTATAGTAGTATGAGCCATAAACTTGCAGGGTTGTAGAGGAGTTCAAGAATTCGAGGCTAATCCAATGATGGCTTATGGACGTGGGAAAAATCTCAAAGACAATCTAGTACGTACTGTAGTGGAAGAGGATGGTGGTCCTAGGCAGGGTTTGTTGGCTCCCTTACGTAAGGGCAACTTTCCCTGTTTAGGATGCGCCTGTTGCAGAAACATGATTAAAGGGGATTCTTTTCGACATCCCCATACAGGACAGGTATTCCACATTAAGGGAAGAAATATGTGCAGTACAAGGTTTGTGGTCTACCTACTGACCAGTACTGACCCTGGAGATCAGGAAGAGGATCTCGAAACACAAGAGCACGATCTGCACGAAACTGAAGGATCTACCGGTTCCAAAGCATTTTTAGGAGTTTCGACATTCCATCAACCAACTCCGTTTTAGGGTTATAGATCACGTCCCTGATTCAGAGAGAGGAGGGGATAGCGCCCTTTTCCTTAAACGTAAGGAACTCAAGTGGATTCACACACTAGATACTATGCAGCTTAAAGGGCTCAATGTGGAGTGCAGTTATTTACCGCATATTTAGGCCAGGTCTGTCGTTGTTATGTTTATTAAGTGTATATGCTTACCTTGTTATAATCATTTTTTTCTTTTTCTAATGAAACATTTTTTTTTCATTCTTTTGCAGTTTGGTGGCTGATCCGGTTCCCTATTGCAGAGTTTTACCAATGGTTTATTGACCTCGGATGTGGACATTGTACTAAATTTGGCTTGAATTTTTTGACACAAGTGTCTGGTCCAGTCAGTGTGTGATGTCACGCGATTGGAATGTTTTCACTGCAAAATAAAATGACTTATCAGCTTGAAATAGGAGTGTGTATTTCTTGTTGATATTATATATCATGTCACACATTTGGTATCTACATTATGGTGTATGAGAAACAGTTGCTGACATTTGGAGTAGTTGAAATAATTTATGGCATGTGTAATTTCGTTACATGCACTGGTAAAATCAGAGTTATGGACTGGCTAGATTTGATGTGGTGGTTCACCTATCAGATCGATTGTCTCTTGATTTTTGAGCAGAGAAATTCAGGAGGCCCATTGTAGGATTATTACTGTCCCCTTGGCATTTATACTTTGGCATTTATACTTTTTAAACACTTCTCTACTTTACCTACTGATTATGATGGATCAGTAATTTACTATTAAATATCTACTTCATAGGTTTGTATCATTGGAAATCACTTTTATATCGGGCTCGATTTATCAGATCTGAATGTGCATTGGTTTTTTGCACTGTGGAAAACATTATAGATTTGAGGCCAGAATACGTCCCTATATTGGGTTGAGACATTTCGGCGCATGCGCAATAAGGATTGATGGGCGCAGGCGTAGATGTGAGCGATGGCGTAGCGAGTCACGTGGCGTTGGGACGCCGGGCGCACGTGGTGACGTCATGACGTCGCGCGGCGGGACCGTTATGCATCACTATGTGATGATGTGTTGGCGCTGCGTGCGTGGCTTCGTGCAGTTACACTGCTGTACCGGGTTTGTCAAACGTCACTGCGTGATGATGTGTTGGCACAGCGTGCGTGGCGACGTTGCACTGCTGCGCCGTGGCGCATGTATGATGGAGGAGGTGTCGTGCCTGAGTGTGGAGGGGACGTCTACAGACTCTGCATCATGGAAACCGGACCCCCACCCTTGGTTTAATTACAGCTGCATCTGATTAATCATTAACAGGTAAAGAGGTGCAGCCTTAAACATTTATTGATTGGTTGGTAAGCATATGCATTTTAGTACTTAAGGTGGTGGGTTGTACATTGATGTATGCTTGATAAAAACCACTGAGTGGTCGAAACGTCGCAGTGTGCATCATTTTAAGGATGGAATAAAGGCAAGTTTTTACGCATCTAAGCTACTCTGCTGCCGTCTGTATCTCATTTCTGTGGTCAGGAACACAGCATAGAGCAGATGGGAGTTATCATACTGAAGGGCAACTTCAAGTCACAGGATCACAAGGGAATTTGGGAGTATTAATTTATGGCAATGTTTGATACCCTCAAGAAGGGAATGAACCTCGGCCCAGGATTCTTGCATAAGTGGAGAATCTGAAAGGTCTGAAGGAGGTCAAGAGAGATCTCCTCTACCCAATCATTGTTTTTGTTTTTTTTTACAAAACTTCATAAAAATTCAGAAATTGATTTGTAAGAAGGTTGCCATCCAATAGGTGGTGCTGCATGCAGAGGTATTGTTCCATTTTGAAGAAGAGATAACACACATCATAAAACTGTCACATTCCTGAGCTCAATGGACTGATTAGATATTTATCTCTCAACTTAGGTTGCCTGGTGTTTTGATTGCAAAACAGTCTCATTTTCTGTGTGTGAACATTTGTATTTAGACCAAGAGGGGTGTCGTCTCTGCATTCGTATATTATTTATGTGCACCATCCAAACCAGTTTCATTATGGCTGATGAGGGGTTGATAGAAGACCCAAAAGCTTGCCGTAACATCATGTATTTTTGTTAGCCATTAAAAGGTATCATATCTAAAAGATTACTTGGTCTCTCTTACTGAGAACAATCACATTTTGTCAGTAGGATAGTGATAGTCTGCTATAGGGAAAGATAACAGCATAGTGGAGCATGCCCATAGGAGTTGTCATAGGGATACAGTCGCCGGATAGGGAAGAGAATTAGTGGCAGTGAGAGCTGTTGTCGGGATGTCAGAGGAGCTTGTAGCCCTGCGGATTACTGTCAGGAACCTGACAAGAGAGCCACCAGACCCTGCGGCGAGTGACAACCCCCTACAGTAGAGTGACTGTGCCGAGCCCTGAGGAAAAGAGAGCAAGTGATCACTATTTATGTCAGGAGACCCAATTACAAGGATATAAAAGGGAAATCCCTACATATAGGTCACCAGTTTGTGGATTTGGTACCAGTGTAGAACTGCTCTTGACCTGCTATTGACCGCTCTTGACTGCTCTACTGCACACCCATATAATTACAGTTTAATCTCCCTTTTCAGGAGGATAGGTAGTTGACCACACTTTTCCTGAAATTCTGGAAAAAAAAACAAAAACCTTGTGAAACAGCAACCAAAGTGCTCTCTATTTCACACTATTGCCTATAGTATTATCCATCCGTTTTCAGCATCAAAACTACAACAGAAAATTGTAAGAGTGAAATCTGCTGCGGACACGCATCAAAAACCACATCAACACCAGCACCAATGGCACAGATTTTGATATGTTTTTCATTGTGCTTTTGATGCGGCATTTGGTTCAAATTGTCCACCATGGAAAACATCCCCCTCCCTCATTTTCTGTTACTTGAGAACATACCCTTATGGCTCTTTCTCCCCATCACACAGGATGCCCTAGCATGGTTCACCCCATCATCACACAGCATACCCTAGCATGGTTTACCCCCTCACCACACAGGATACCCTAGCATGGTTCACCCTCTCACTACATAGGATACCCTAGCATGGTTCACCCCCTCACCACACAGGATACCATAGCATGGTTCCCCCTCACAACACAGGATGCCCTAGCATGGTTCACCCCTCACCACACAGGATTCCCTAGCATGGTTCACCCCTCACCACACAGGATGCCCTAGCATGGTTCACCTCCTCACCACACAGGATGCCCTAGCATGGTTCACCCCCTCACCACACAGGATGCCCTAGCATGGTTCACCCCCTCACCACACAGGATGCCCTAGCATGGCTCACCCCTCACCACACAGGATGCCCTAGCATGGCTCACCCCCTCACCACACAGGATGCTCTAGCATGGCTCACCCCCTCACCACACAGGATGCTCTAGCATGGCTCACCCCCTCACCACACAGGATGCTCTAGCATGGCTCACCCCCTCACCACACAGGATGCCCTAGCATGGCTAACCCCCTCACCACACAGGATGCCCTAGCATGGCTCACCCCCTCACCACACAGGATGCCCTAGCATGGCTCACCCCCTCACCACACAGGATGCCCTAGCATGGCTCACCCCCTCACCACACAGGATGCCCTAGCATGGTTCACCCCCTCACCACACAGGATACCATAGCATGGTTCACCCGCTCGCCACACAGGATACCATAGCATGGTTCACCCCTGACAACACAATATGCCCTAGCATAGTTCACCCCCCTCAACACAGGATTCCCTAGCATGGTTCACCCCTCACCACACAGGATGCAACTTCATGGCTGTTCTCTCCCCCTTCATGTTCCTCTCACCCACTGGATGTTGCCTGTGATTCCCCTCCCCCTCTGCATGTCGGGAGTCCTGGCTCTGTGTATCATGATGCTTATTTCTATGCTTAATAAGATCTGCAGAGTAGAAGCTTAAATGAGGTCTTCTGATTGGTTACAATAGTTTCACCTCAGATCGGAACCTTTGGGGAATGTTATTAACTAATGGAAGAAAGTATATGGAACGCACATTACACCTGATGTTGGAGGATGCATACAAGGCTTATTGTTGGCATTGCTGGGCCACATTCAGACTGAAGTTATATGTTCAAGCATTTGACTATTTGTTCCCATTATTTGGGGGTTCCAATAATTTAACAAACTCAATGTAATGCTCAGAAAGTAATTTATTGTAAAAGAACCAATCAGAGGTGCAATTACTTCTCTTCAGATAACAGTATTCATTCTATTATCCAAATGTATAGATAGAGAGGTGATTAGAAAGATATCAGATTTTGTGGCATGCCTGTGCCATAGTGATGTAAGGTACCTGCAAAACACAAGAAGCCATGGTTAGTGGGGAATTATGGAAGATACTACATATATGTACTGTATGTGTAACTGTATCCCTTATTACATGGACAGACGCCTTCTAGGTGTCCTCAGGGCCCAATCACATCCTTGAAGTAGAAAAATCCCACTATGGTATTTAGAGGAGTGAGCAGCAGGGAGTGGTCAACCTCTGATGGTTCCCAAGCAGCGGGCGCTCAGAGGATGCCCTCCGCCCCACTCACAATGTCTGCCATCACTCTTCTTTGCAGCCACTTTCCTAAGCAGGGAAGCCCTCATTGATCCCACTGGGTTCCTTTCACACAGTGACGGTCTGTTCCTCTACAGCAGGCACTGTTCCCTCTGTATTAAACGGGCGCTCCGTGAACCCAGGAACCTGCAGGGCTGTCTCAGTGTCTCAGGATAGACATTGGTGGTTAGGATATGCCACACAACTACTGGGATCCCATTAACCCCTGGAATGCACTGGGAAAGCTCCATGCGACTTCATGTCAAGTCCGCTCTGCTTGACTCTGTGTAGCTCTAGGGGTCCCAGGAATCTGATTTCCGCTCACCAGACCTTGGTGGTACAACCAGTAAAATGCCAACAAGGTCTCTTTTGAGACCATTTCCTAAAGAAAATAGTTTTCTTTTTTTTTAGATGTATAATTTGTGTCCTACCACGGTGACAGCTCAGCGCCTGCTCCTTGTCTAATCCCTTATGTACCACGGTGACAGCTCAGCGCCTGCTCCTTGTCTAATCCCTTATGTACCACGGTGACAGCTCTGCCCCTGCTCCTTGTCTAATCCCTTATGTACCACAGTGACAGCTCAGCGCCTGCTCCTTGTCTAATCCCTTATGTACCACGGTGACAGCTCAGCGCCTGCTCCTTGTCTAATCCCTTATGTACCATGGTGACAGCTCAGCGCCTTCTCCTTGTCTAATCGCTTATGTACCCTGGTGACTGCTCAGCACCTGCTCCTTGTCTAATCCCTTATGTACCCTGGTGACAGCTCTGCCCCTGCTCCTCGTCTAATCCCTTATGTACCATGGTGACAGCTCTGCCCCTGCTCCTTGTCTAATCCCTTATGTACCCTGGTGACAGCTCAGCACCTGCTCCTCGTCTAATCCCTTATGTACCATGGTGACAGCTCTGCCCCTGCTCCTTGTCTAATCCCTTATGTACCCTGGTGACAGCTCAGCGCCTGCTCCTTGTCTAATCCCTTATGTACCATGGTGACAGCTCAGCGCCTGCTCCTTGTCTAATCCCTTATGTACCCTGGTGACAGCTCAGCGCCTGCTCCTTGTCTAATCCCTTATGTACCCTGGTGACAGCTCAGCACCTGCTCCTTGTCTAACCCTTATGTACCATGGTGACAGCTCAGCGCCTGCTCCTTGTCTAATCCCTTATGTACAACGGTGACAACTCTGCCCCTGCTCCTTGTCTAATCCCTTATGTACAACGGTGACAACTCTGCCCCTGCTCCTTGTCTAATCCCTTATGTACCCTGGTGACAGGTCAGCGCCTGGTCCTTGTCTAATCCCTTATGTACCCTGGTGACAGCTCAGCGCCTGGTCCTTGTCTAATCCCTTATGTACCCTGGTGACAGCTCTGCGCCTGCTCCTTGTCTCATCGCTTATGTACCACAGTGACAGCTCAGCGCCTGCTCCTTGTCTCATCGCTTATGTACCCTGGTGACAGCTCTGCACCTGCTCCTTGTCTAATCCCTTATGTACCCTGGTGACAGCTCTGCCCCTGCTCCTTGTCTAATCCCTTATGTACCCTGGTGACAGCTCAGCGCCTGCTCCTTGTCTAATCCCTTATGTACCACGGTGACAGCTCAGCGCCTGCTCCTTGTCTAATCCCTTATGTACCACGGTGACAGCTCAGCGCCTGCTCCTTGTCTAATCCCTTATGTACCACAGTGACAGCTCAGCGCCTGCTCCTTGTCTAATCCCTTATGTACCACAGTGACAGCTCAGCGCCTGCTCCTTGTCTAATCCCTTATGTACCACAGTGACAGCTCAGCGCCTGCTCCTTGTCTAATCCCTTATGTACCACAGTGACAGCTCAGCGCCTGCTCCTTGTCTAATCCCTTATGTACCACAGTGACAGCTCAGCGCCTGCTCCTTGTCTAATCCCTTATGTACCACGGTGACAGCTCAGCACCTGCTCCTTGTCTAATCCCTTATGTACCACAGTGACAGCTCAGCGCCTGCTCCTCGTCTAATCCCTTATGTACCACAGTGACAGCTCAGCGCCTGCTCCTTGTCTAATCCCTTATGTACCACAGTGACAGCTCAGCGCCTGCTCCTTGTCTAATCCCTTATGTAAAGCATTGCTAATGGAAATTAACACACTAATCTTATCCATATCAGAAATAAACCAATGTCAGGGGACTCCAGAAAGTCTTTTTTCTGGTGGTTTCTGAGTGAAAAAAAAATCTGAAAACCTACAAGTGCATCTTGGATGTGTACTACATTTTTTACACTCATGAATATTTTCAACTTTTTTTCTCACATTTTTTCTATAGAGCTGCTGGTTGAGAAATGACAGGAAAAACACGGTAACCAGAGTATTTGTTAAAAACACCACGGCCCCATAAACCACAGCAAAAGGGAGAAAAACTACTGCAAAAACCACAATATTTGTAGGTTTTCATATTTTACTATTGACATACAGCAAACATTTGGATGCTGCAATTTCTGCCAGAAAAAAAACACCCTGGCACAACCTACGCCAAAATACATCGCGGTAAAAACAGTATTCAAAACCCGCCTCATACAGGTGTTTTGTAACACGTCCAGAATACGGATCCGTAATACAAGATATAGAGGATATTGCATCCTTATATCATCAGTATCTCATCTGTATCTGGCAGTGTACTTTCACCTGGGCAACCATGGATCCACGTATGCCCAATACAACATATTACCAATCAATGCAAACACCGTACAAATCAAAATCTGATGACAATACAGATTAACAGTAGTACGCTTCTGGAGTGAAACTACACAGTTTATGAAGTGCGCTGTTCAATGGAAAGCTAAACTGCTTATTGTCTCTAATATAGAGAATTGCGCAATGAAGAAAATCAGTACAGCAGCTAGTAACTCGGGGAGCGGGGAGCTGCGGGGGAGAGCGGGGAGGAACGGAGGGGAGATCTCTCTATCCCTCTCTCCCGCCCGCTCTCCCCGGATCCCCGCCGCAACTCACCTATCAGCTGCGGCGGCCCCCGAATCTTTAGGGACAAGCAGGGAGATACTTGACTAAGGCACATTACTTGAGCAAGTAGTGCCTTAGCGAGTATACTCGCTCATCTCTACTTATAACGGGTTTATATGTCTGATTAGGATGAATTGAATTACTAATGTAAATATCAGAAACAGATAAAAATGACTTCATTTTATTACCTTACTTTAGCATCCTTTTAACATGCCTCCAAAACTACCAGTGAGTGCAGAGAGTAGACCAGTGAGTATAGAAACGATCAAACCGAGCACACCAGTTGCACCAAGTACATTACCAAGAATACAATTAAGATTTGTAAGTGATCCAGTCGTAGTAGTTAGAATAGTGTTAACGTCACCAAGGAGGCTAGGGAGCCAGGGAATCACACCTTTACAATTCTGGAAAGAAAAACATTTGTCAACAAGTGGATTTTGCAAGGAAATAAACAATACAAATATAGCTTCTAGTTCCCCGGATTAAAAATGTATGTTCTATATTTTACAACGCACACACGTTCTGCGACGCATTTCAACGCATTCAGCATTTTAAATAAATAGACGAACTGTGTAATATCATGCTTGAAAAAGACACCGAATGCGTTGAAATGCGTTGCATGTGATGTTTTAACGGATATTAATAAATCACCCTGTTGGCCAGCAGTCTACAATGCCTTGCTTCCATCCAAGAGCACTGAGGGGCTTTTTTATTTTTTCACTCGGAAAACCCCCAACAACGCTGCAGTAATCTCTACATTCACTGGCATACTGCTAGGGGTCGCAATTGTGAACGGGGCCCCACAGGCCCCTGCCACCTGTTCACTGCCGGGGGACTATTACATGGGGAGCCGGCAGCCAATAACACACTGCAGACTCCTCCGGCCGCACGATTGGTCCGGCAGGCGGCGCAGTGACAGTGTCGGGAGCGGAGCAGCAGTACATGCGGTACAACGAGGTATATACCACATGCAATCCTCCCCTCCCCCGGTAGTCCTGATGGTTAATCATCCCTCAGTGGTCCTGAAATGAGGGGTCACACAGACCTGAAGGGCCGGACAGCAGCCATGGGCTTCCAGGACCTGCGATGACATCCTCATCCTGTGACCACCTGTGTGGGAGGAGTCAGAGATCACATGACCAGGGAGAGTTCATTGAATTCATTAACGCTGCTTGTGATTACTGCTGGATGAGCTGAAGGTAACAGGATGCAGCAGAGTTCTGTGTGTATGTGTGGGGATCAGGATGGATGGAGCAGAGCTGTGTGTGTGTGATGTCTGGGAATCAGGATGGATGTCTGGCTGACCATGCAGTGACAGTGTCGGACCCCGAGGAGGAGAGCGGAGGAGCAATACATGCTGTACAACCCCAGGCAGGGGTCGCAATGGCCACCCTCTGCTATATACAACTGCACATTCAGTGCATTAACGGCTGGTTGCGCGGTCGGTCGCACTTCACCAATCACACGCTCAGCCATGTGACCAGCCAGAGAGGAAGCAGAGTAGAGCAAGTTGATGACATCATCTTGCTGCTCCTGCCTCCTCGCGTCTCTGTGCCCTGCTGCTCTTCTCACCTAGAGAAGTGGTCTGGGCCCTGAAGTAGCTATCTATCTACAGTTTGTATAAGTTCTACATCTCCCTGTGTATACTGTACATAATTTCACAGTTTACGCAAAATTAAAAAAAAACATCAAAAACACATGCAGTTTTTAATAGTTTATGCAGTTTCTTAATAACGTATGTGGTCTTTGAATACTGCTTGCAGTTTTTTTTGTGTTTTTCTTAATTCTGGTTCAAAATTCCAACAAAAAATATGAACACACCCTAAGTTCACTCTCGCACATACATTAAGGAAACACTGCTTCGCGCGGTGTTTGTGAACGCATGGTACAGCGCTTTTTAATGCACCCTATCATTGTGATGGAAGAGGAGGTGCATTAAAATGTGCAAAAATAGAACAGACAGTTCTTGAAAATTGCGACGTTGGGAACATCGCGCTGGAGCACAGGTCTGAGTGACCCCATTAAAATCTATTGGAGCTTTGGACCACCGTTAAGACTGCACTCGGGACATTGTGCTTATAGCAGCGTAGTGCAGGAAACAAATTATGTTTGGAAAGATTATGCCAAGGGGCTAGATCATGTATGTAAATTTGTTTTGCAGCTGTAGGCAGCACGATTTAGGAATGGGTGCGGGTGGGGGGGAGCTGAACTTTTGAACCTAGGCCCCTGAGCCTTTGGGTAGCCCTTTGGGTACACCCCTGCCTCCATGACATCAGCAATCAGGTCGTGTCAGCACATCATTCTTTGCAGATGACTCGTGTTAAAAGGGTTTTCCAGTCACTTTTTATTGGTGACCTATCGTCACGATCAATAGCTGATTGGCTGGGGTCTTCTGTCGGGGAGCCTGACCAATCAGCTGTTGCTGTCACCGGTATAACACACGGGTTAGAGGGGGAAGCACATTGTTCCAACCCCTGTGTAGTGGCCAGAGCTGGTAACTGCAGGTGCAGCTCTCACTGATTTTAATGGGAGCTGCGCCTGTAACTATCACTGCCAGCCATTACACAGGGGTCGGAGCGATGTGCTTCTGCTCCATGCAGTGGGTGCCGGAACAGCTGATAGGCAGCAGGTCCCAGCATAAAAGCTATTGATGATTAAGACCTTGTTCAGACGAGCGCTGTCTGCTCGCATTTCAGGCGCGCACAGGACGTGCTTCTCCAGCAGCCAATGGGTTCCGGCTACTTGAAATAGCTTGAATTAACCTGTGCACCGAATCAATTGACTGCACTGGAAGCAGTCCATGTGATTATTCTGCACAAGATCGAACAAGCTGCGATTCTCCCCCGTGAGCAGAAAATCGCAGTTGATTTTTGCTCGTGGCAAGGGTAGAATAATTTAACATAGCATTCCTATGGACGGTTATTGCTGCAGAATTCGCGGCAGCGTCTGGCCATGAATTTCGCAGCGCTAATCTGTCTGTTGGAAAGAGATATTGAGCTTTTCTTCTAAATGATTTTAAGTAGCTTAGAAAGCCATTTTTATGCTTGTGCTGTACAAATGGGGTAATTCTTTACTGGACTAAATATGGCTGCTTTGCAGAATGGTTGCGGGAGCTGTGTCATCGCCTAGCTACGGTGCGTAGTTATCTGTGCTGCGCATGTGGGAAAAATCGCAGCATGCTCTATTTCAAGGAGATTTCTGTGCTGACGGCTTCCATTAAAGGCAATGGAAGCTGTCCGACCCGTGGCCCTTCCTCAATCATCATTGCGGAAAGGCCGTGGAATCCACGTCATTGCCTTGCCGGCACATCTACAGCACAGGAAAAAAGACGCCGAACAGGTACGCATGGGTCACTGGCCAGGCACCTGATCGAACACCGCTGCATGTGGGGTCTGACCCGACCGTGTGCAGGCGGCCTGAGGACAAACTTGGAGTGGCATTTTAGATTGTCAGTATCCATCATGTATTCACTTTGATCATATGATTTCAATATTAAGTGCATAAATTATGACATTGCAAAATGAAGTACATTTTTTTCTTTTGAAGCATTAGAGGAAAGATGCTAAGGATGAGAAGCTTTTTTTAAATTAAGTTTTAATTGTTCAGTATTCTGTGCTCATCTAGCCTTCTGGTAAGAGAATTTAGGACCTTACTGCATCTCATTATTGACTTTGATGTATAAATCATATATCATTAGCTCCTACACTCCCCCTAGTGGTGGTGGAGGTGATTCTACGTCTATGTTGTTAGACAAAACATACATATAAACTGTACTATGGCATAACTATGGAATATTCAATTATTTTTGTAGATTAAAAAGCAAAACAAAATGTTGTTTAAAAATGAAGTATACAATAAGCAAAGCAAAGTATGAAAAGTATCCCGCACCCCTCGTCCCTTAAATAAAACCTACTTGTTTCTTCTATGTTGGGTAATTATTTTGTATACAGACGAGCAATCAGTATTACCTGCATTGTTTGGCCTTCTCAGACTATATCCTGAAATATTAGCGGATTTCTGATGTGTAATCTGTATCAGCTTATTACCCCATGGGGGCAACTTTAGCACTATGTACTTATTATTAGCTTAATGCCCCGTAACACTGTATTTGTACTGATAGTCGAAAAATGTTCAATAAAGATTGATTTAAAAAAATAAATAAATAAAACATACTTGTTTGACTTCTGGCATATAAAAGTAATGATTCACTTCCATGGCTTGATCCGTGGCGATCTTAGGCCATGACTAAAAGTGCCGCAGTCTAGACCGACATCCTAAGAGCGCGACAGCTTACAGCGCAGAAGCCAGTCACTGCTTTTATATGGCGGGACTCCAATAAAGAGATCTTATTCATGGGAAGAGAGGGGATGGATAGTCTTGCTTTCATCACTGAAGGCCACTCAGTGTATTCAGCACCCCAGGAATGAAGGTGACATGTGGTAACCAGACACGTATGTAACATGTAAACTGCCTCTATACTATTGTATCCAGTACCATAATGATAGATGGCGGATGACTTTCTATGCGCTTCCAGCACTCCTCTAGAAGATCCCAAGTGGCCATTATTATGTAAGTCCGAAAGCACATGTCCGGGTCAGATCCCGCAGCAGAATCTGACCCTGTGCCCAGCCGGTGACCCCTGTGTACCTGTCCAGATTCTTCTTCTCTGTGCTGTGGATGTGCCGGCCGGCGCGCATGCGCAGAACAATTTATGCTGCGCCGTTGCTAGACGAGGACGTGGATTCTGCGGCCCTTCTGCAATGATGATTGCGGAAGGGCTGCGGGTCGGGCGGCTTTCATTGCTTTCAATGGAAGATGGCAGCACAGTAATCGCAATGAAATACAGCATGCTGCAATTTTCCTTCCCTAAGTGGAAAATCGCGATTGATTTTCGCTCGCGGGGATGAAAACCCGCTTTTGCATTGAATGCTTATCACATATATTTGCTGTGGATTCCGGAGGCGGACGCTCGCTGTGGATTCCACAATGCAAATGTGGCCATGTGCATTCGGCCTAACAGACTATTGACAATGAGCCATTATATCCTTTATAACAGGAAGCTTTGATATAGCAGCGAAGTCTTTGAGATGCTTTTTTAGCCATTAAATGCTATTTTTGTTGAACAATAAATTATACGATTCTCAGTTAGTGTGCCTTCACACTTGCAAAGCAATATCGCTGCGTTTTTTTACTGCAAATGTCAATAGGACTTTCTAATGTTAAAGCTCGCAATTTGTGCACAATGTGTTTTTAACATTAAAAAGTCCTATTGACATTTGCTGTAAAAAAAAAACAAAAAAAAACCCACAGCGATATTGCGATCGCATGCGCAGGACCGGTTACAGATACACTATGGGTATCAATGAGCCGCGCAGCGGGGTGTCCTCACATGACCAGGACTCATTTGTATCTTCTGGGAGTTACCAATGAAAGGGTTTATTGAATTACATCAGAAAGAAGTCTTTAAAACTACGAGGAATTGATACAGAAAGTATAAAATAGTACAATTTTATACAAAAAATGTACATTTATGTGTTAAAACCAAAATACCCCTGTAGGCCACTCTCACACATAGCATCGGCAAAACGCCGCGATTTTGACTGTACTGTTTTGCTGCAATTTTACAGTTGTTTTTGGAGATAAGTCACTGCGTCCGGCGGATTTTTAATGCAACCTATCATAGTGATGGGTGATGAGTTGCATTAAAAAGAGCAAAAAACACTGTAAAATAGAGCAGATAACACTCGAAAATCACAAGGCCCCCTTGAAAACAATAGGAATGTTTTACAGTGATTACCATAGTGTCAAAATGCCATTGTAGTCGCAAGTAAAAAGCGCATGTGTGTGAGTGGCCTTAACGTTCCCCATCTCCAGCACACTAATTGCTTCCATCAGATATATAGTAGTATATATTGCTGTAGTCATTGATAATATATTATGCAATTGAAATGGAATAGTCTAGAAATGGGTTGATTTAAGGTCATTGTTAAAAGAAGAAATGACTCTTCGGACTCATTCACACAAGCATGGTTTTCACGCCCTAACAGGTGCGTGAAAAAAAATTGCATTATGCTCGGGAGAAAATCGCGTGAACTAGTGATTTTTTTTTTTCCACGCACAGAAGCCCCGAGCTCCATGTGTGTAAAAACTGCCCATTCACTGGAGCAGCTTCTTGCGTTAAAGCACAGCTGCGCTGTGGAATTGCCCAGCAGCGGGGCTGGAGGAATTCCAGCTGCTTATAGTGGGACTTTTAAAGTGTGCTGCCCAGAAGTACATTGTAAGTTTACAGGGGCACATTTAAAATGTATTTCTGGGTGTAGCAGCACCGCTGCAGTTAGGAATTCCCTTGGTTGGCAGACATCCTCCTAATTACTTGTAATCTTCTTTTCCTGCGTAGGAGTTCCATAAACTCCGGCTCCCATAGGAGTCTATGGACACTCACGCACGGTTCACACCAAAGACGGGTCAGATCCTATCTTTTCTCGCAGCACGGACCTTAGATGCAGGCATTGTACCCACACATGTTCTATCTTTGGAAGGTGCGAGTTTTTTGCGCGTCTTAACATTCTTCCATCTTAACACTTCTATAGGAAACCATTGGTTTTAATAGATGTGATTTATTAATTTTTTTTTCACGCGCCTATTCTGTGTGAAAACCACGCTTGTGTGAAAGAGGTCTTAATGAAAGGTGTCTTCCATCGGCAAGTAAGAAGTCCCATAACTGCAAGGAGCATGCACATCTAGATCTAAGTGATGCACTTACCCAAGTGGTTAAGATTACTGTCAGTATATTTCCAAGGACATAACCGAGTTGAGCCAAGGCGTATTGCTGCCGATTATGAAAAAACATAAAACCATGTTTTCAGTATATAATTTCCTGTGTATTACAGTCATTTTCAATATTGTGACTCCTGAGTGCATTTTACACAATGTTATTGTCGGTAATCACAGTAATCAGCAGACAAATCAGATTCTATCCGTAGGATGCCGTGAATACTCGTTATATATCTCGGATGCCGCATCAGCTGTGACTACAGAGAAGGTCTGTGAATGTGAATCTCTACAGTTTGTCTTTGCCTTACTGCTATTTTCTTGTCCCCTGTCTGAGGAGGAGCAGAATAAAAATGTCACTTACCACCAGATAAAGAACTCTAGCCAGAAAGTTCTTAAGATTACCATTAAATGCTGCTATAATGCGAGTGCAATCTCCAGTCTGAAATATAAAGGTTTTCTTTGTTTTCTTTTATCTAATTATTTTATAATCAGTTGCCATTAGTAACAATTACATGTAAAGATGTATTAACCCATTAAACAATCCTCTAGTGTCCGTTAGCGAGCGCACGATAGACCTGTCTTTATACACAGCAGCCAATGTGAATCAGCAGAGCGGCAGGGAAAGGGGAGAGAGCGAAAGACTGGACCAAGGATTTGTCAGGAGACGTTACTCTGACTTCCTGTAGACCCCGTAGATAAGTTGTAGTCAGGGGTCACAGCTCTGCCCTATCAGAGCCGAGGAAAACAATCAGCTAAGCTCTGAATAGGCAGCGGCTATACTCTCAGACATACATTTAAAATGCCTTCTTCCATCAGAACGTTCCAATCATCATATACAGCGATACCTTTTTGTAAAATCCCTTAAACTGCGATGTACTGGCATGTTTCATTTATGCTTGACAACTAATGTTGCTGCATTCTGTTGGGATATCTGATAAAATGGGAGCTACAAGAAAGCCAAACAACAGAAATGTCTCTGTTCATTGAATAGATATATGTAACATACTGTCTATGATGTAACTATGAGCCTTGTGTGGCAGAGCCGAATTAAGGCAGCAGAAATGCAGTCCTAAGTTCTCGCTCACAACTTAAAGGTTGCAGGTTTAATCCCCACGTGGTTCAGGTAGTTGGCTCAAGGTTGACTTAGCCTTCTATCCTTCCGTGGTCGGTAAAATGAGTACCCAGAATGCTGGGGGGTAAAAGATGACTAAGGAAGGCAATGGCAAACCACCCCACAAAAACAGTTTGTCGAGAAAACGTCACGTCATGACTTGGTACTTGTACCAGCGGGCTTTTTCTTTATATGTCCATTATTTGACATAAAAATCCCCTTTAAATTGTAGATTGCTACTTACCAGGATCGCTTCTATCTCTGCAACTGCGAATCCCTAACAAAGATAAAGGTAAACACAATGTAGAATTCCTAGATTTCACAGATACTGTTTTCTTACATGGGTTTAGTATAAGCACTAGAAGACCAAGTAGAGACTTTTACATTTTACTGCACACTTTTCAAGAGATTTTGCATAAATGTTTATTTTTTTTAACTCTCATTTTAAGCAGGTATGTGAAAAAAAGGAACAAAAATGTTTTGCCTCTTTTTGTGCAGATTTTCTGTCATTTTGCCATGTACTCCATGAATCTGGCTTTCCATGCAAACAGATTAAAGGGGTTTCCCATGACTAGAACTAAGGTTCTGCTATTTCTCCAGTCTTTTTATTGGCTATTTGAAACAAGCCCAATGTGTGGTAATCTGGACAGCGCTTCTGCTGATTATAGCCAAATAAACCTGTAGTAGTTTACAGTGTGAAATGACTTGGGTGTGCAGAGCAGTCAGACTGTTGTAGGTGCAGGAAACCCTGTCCTGATAAAGGGACATCAAACGAGAGCATGCATGGAGGAGGACTGGGGAGCGGATGGAGTAACCAAGGTGAACATAAATAGGGACCACAAGAAGGAGATATCTGTTGTGATCAAGGTGTCGCAATTAAGGTGAATGACACCTTAGTGGTGAAATAAATAGTGTTTTATTCACAAATAAAAAATGGTGCAATGCGTTTTGGAGCTCTCAAGGCTCCTTTCTCAAGCACCAAACGTACAAGCCACCTATAGCACTGCTCACACACTTGACACCTTCTTTTACTCATTATTGACTGTTTGAGGTATTGAAGCTCAGCCATACTGAAGTGAATGCAGCTGACTTGTAGTACCATACACAGCCAATGGAAAGTTATGGCGCTGTTTCTGGGATAAACAGTAGATCCTTTATCCCAGTCCTGAACAGTCCCCTTATAGCCGTTGAAGTCAATGAAATAACATCATTTAACTTTACCAAATAAGGTTTATCAATGAGCCAATAACATAAAATAGGAAGGAAGGTTCTTACCAGTTTAATTAAAAATGCCTCAAGTGTCAGACCGTAAAGTTGAGCGAATATAGTCTGAAAAGAAAAAAAATATAGAGTATAAATTAAGAGTGAACCTTTTCAATATTGCAAGAACTACTTATGAAGGAGGGAATATTAACCAGTGTTGTCCTGACATCTATCCGTGTTGGATATACCTCTAGGCAGATATTTTGCGCATTACGTGGTCATCATTTATAGAATTCGTCCTACAGAAACATGTGATTGTTTTATTCTGATCTGTTATTTATAAGTTCATTCTCCTCGATGCTCTCACACAACACTATTAACCGTTTTGCCGCTGTCCCAAACATATGTCTGGTTTTCCCATTGGCTTAATACAGCCCATTTGCTTATTTACCACTGAGAAGTAGAGATCCAAACTGAAGTCAGATCTGTTTGTATCGAGGCCTTCCAATCTGCAGTGAGCAATCAACTTGCTGATAGAGTTTAAATATTTTAGGTTATTAGGTTATTATATAGCACATATAATGTATCAATTAATCTTACTTTATCACATCTAGTCATGATATAATCCTCATTTATAGATCTACAACTTTAGTGTAGCCTTTAAGGCCGCCTGCAGACGAGCGGGTCGGATCCGGCAGCGAGAAATCTCGCCGCGCGATCCGACCCCAGAGCCTGCAGGGACGAGCGCGTACTCACCCGCGCCTGGCGGCCCCGGCTCTTTGATGTGCCGGCTGCCGCGCAGCCGGCGCATGCGCAGACCGGAGCCGGCGGCCAGGTGAGTGCGTGCCCCGCAGAAAATTAGAACATGCCGCGGTTTGTTTGCCGCGCGAGATTTCGCGCGGCCAAACCGCGGCCGTCTGCATAGGAGTGCGTATTGTAATGCACTCCTATGCAGACTTTCAGCGGCGGAAATCCCGCGGGAAATCCCGCGGCGGGATTTCCGCTCGTCTGCAGGCGGCCTAATATGAATATATTTTGAAGTCAGCATGTAGACATGCGGTCTCCGTGTGAAACTAATTTTCTGTCCTGAGAATAGTTCTGCCTCAATCACAGTCATATTTCAGATCCATATTACGCACATATTTTTTACGCATGTTATACCCCATTGAGTTGCATTGGGCTATGCAGGCATGCATTTCCCATGTGTGCATTTCACACTCATTAAAAAAAACACAAGTCCTATTTCCATCTGTATTGCGCACAAGTTAAAAAACAGCCAAAAGATAGGGCTTAGCCTATTTTTTTTCTCATGCAGAGGAATATTGCACAAGAAAGACAGCTGTGAAAGCGAATCCATCACAGTCAAAACAGAATGAAATCACGGTCGTCTGTTTAAGCCCTAACTATGATTTTTTTTTTCAAATTGACCATCGTTTCTTATAATTCGGAAACTTCCTGCTTCCATGTTTTCTGTATAATTTGTTGGCACTCTACCACAGAATCGCTCATAAGACGTCCTGTTACTTTATGATTGTCATTGGCAATATACATATATTGCTCTGAACCAGTGGATGCATACAGTGTTAGGTAAACTATATACATCAGTATTTAGGGCCCCTTTTACACAGGCTGAGAAATCACCCGGATTTCAGCAAGAATCTGAGTGATGATCGTTCAGTCTGAATGCACAACTGATCAATTCATTCAGCGTTCCATTTTTGCATCCTTAAAAACTCAGTGACGGATCGGCCATGTAAACAATCATTCATCTATGAACAACAGTCGGTTTACTGTGAATGAAGGCGGACCAGAATGACCCCCGGCCGGCTGCACCTCCATTCACTAGCAATGATCATTCCTGTGTAAAAGCACATGAGCGATTCGCTGGCACCACCTGTTGGGCATCTGCGGCCGACCGGTCGTCCCGTGTAAAAGCCCCCTTAGTCTGGTATCTCTGCTTCATTCACTGATGGTTTACCACCATTACAATGTTAGATTGTATTTTATTATGTCATATTAATGTGAAAAACTTTAACAGCGCTTATAGAAAAAAAAAAAAAAAAACTACATTTCACACTTAAGATAAAATTACCATAGTACAAATTAAGTCGTCACATGTAGCTTTCTGCCATGTGGATTTTTCACCATCAGCGCATGTCTGTAAAGTAAAGTAAACTTTAGCTGATTTGCTTTTGACCAGGTATATTGTGAGTGACATGGTGACAATCTATTGCTGATTAGACGAACATCTTCACTATACTCATATTACCAATCCCTCCACCTCTAACAGTGATGTGTTATGATCTGTGTTGTATCTGATACCTTGTAACCCAGCAGTATCCAGTCTCTAGTAACATTCTGTTGCAGTTCCCTGCTCCTCCAGTGATATTTGTCTGGACCCAGAATATCATTATACACTAACTAATCTCCAGTGAGTAAGCTGCGCAGTGTCCATCCCAGGGGAACGGTACCCATGGTTATCAGGGTACGGTATGGCCCCGCCCCCAGTGCATGCTGGTCCTATGGTTCACATCTGGTTACATATTACACTCTAGTTATAGTATTCATTCTATTCTAATATAACCATTTTTACGTGAGACCATAAATTTATGGAAAACTAGTAATTGGCTCCAAAGCCCTTAAATATCAATCCAAATTAAGGATGCAAGGGGTTGTCTAAGGTCATTGCATGTCAATACATAATAAATTATCCTATACTTACTTTCCCGGGATCTTGCACCTAAGGAGACATCACAGACTGCTGCAGCCAATCACAGACCGCAGCGTTCGAACATTAGGATCTGTGATTGGTTGCAGCAGCCTTTGATGTCCTGTATAAAGCCTGACTGCAGCCTGTAAGCCCAGTGATATAGGAGAGACCTGGCCTGTGCTGCTGGAGCTGCAGGGACCCAGGAGGGGTGAATATAGGACCATGTATTATGTTTTGACATGGGGAGAATAATAAAAAAAACACCGACAACCCTTCTTAAGAAGAAATAGGATAACTAATACAAGTAGTCATCACATATTAAAGCCAGTAAGAGCTTCTGGAAGACGGGGAATCACTTTCAGTTGGGAGGACCAGAGTTTCTTCAGGGTTCTGTACAATATACACAGCGCACCAGAGGAACAATACAGACTGATGTGTAACTGAGGAGCTGATCCTGCCGCAGTATAACACATGTAGCACTGGACTATATACTGGCGGGGGGTCACTAGAAAGCCCAACAGCACATGGACTGCTGTAATATAGCAGGAAGCCCACATCATACCCAACCGTAACCCCCTGATGTACATGTACTGCTGTAATATAGCAGGAAGCCCACGTTATACACAGCCGGTACCCCTGTGATGTACATATACTGCTGTAATATAGCAGGAAGCCCACGTCATACCCAGCCAGTACCCCTGTGATGAACATGTTGTGCTGTAATATAGCAGGAAGCCCACGTCATACCCAGCCGGTACCCCTGTGATGTACATGCACTGCTGTAATATAGCAGGAAGCCCACATCATACCCAGCCGGTACCCCTGTGATGTACATGTACTGCTGTAATATAGCAGGAAGCCCACATCATACCCAGCCAGTACCCCTGTGATGTACATGGGCTGCTGTAATATGGCAGGAAGCCCACGTCATACCCAGCCGGTACCCCTGTGATGTACATGGACTGCTGTAATATAGCAGGAAGCCCACGTCATACCCAGCCGTCACCCCTGTGATGTACATGGGCTGCTGTAATATAGGAGGAAGCCCACATCATACCCAGCCAGTACCCCTGTGATGTACATGGGCTGCTGTAAATTAGGAGGAAGCCCACATCATACCCAGCCGGTACCCCTGTGATGTACAGGGGCTGCTGTAAATTAGGAGGAAGCCCACATCATACCCAGCCGGTACCCCTGAGGAAAAAGGGGTTAATATTATGTTTTAAACATTTATGTTAAAATTTACCTCTGCACAGTTACAGTTCTTCGAAGCAGAAGCACAGAAAAACGTGATATGTATTACACACTCTTTCTGAAATAAAATTGACAAGTAACAAACAGATCAGTAAATATCAGTAAGGAGAGCATTGTTTTTACATTCTATTTAGCCATTCTGGAGGACGAGACAACAACATTCACTTGAATGAACTCCATGTAATACATCTTTCTTGTAGTTGTCTCCACAAGGAAAATTTTGGGACAGTTGCAACCTTGTTCTGTGATATCTGTCAGTCGCTGTGCTTTTTATGTGGCTTTCATTAAAAAACGCGATTGTGGGGTTGAGAACTCCTTTTAAATGACAGAATAGGAACTTCAGAGGGGCTCTCAGGTCTGGAAAACTCTTTAGGACACGCTGAGTTAATAGAGCGGGGCTTTATATTTATCACCCTCATCTAATTGAGCAGAAGGCATGTCCAACGACTATATACAGTTTATACAGGGTTACTATAAAACAAACAGACACGTTCATCAATTTCTAGAAAGCAAAGTATTACTCTGCAGGAGCTGCTGCAGCTATGAGCTTGATAAGTAACCAGAAAAAGCAAGTGAGGAGCCTGTGTATGTGTGTATAATGGCCTAAAGTGTAGTGTGTGCTGAAGGGGTATTGTGGTAATGGGACATAATTTTCAATTTTCCCTGGATGGGTGAGAACTAATAGATTGGTGGGGGTCTGACAGCTGGGACCCCCACTGTTCCTGAGAATGGGGATCCCTGCCCCCCCTATTTCACATTTTAAGATCCATTCTGCCATTTCTGTAGTGCAGTGGGGATGGAGCCGCTGGTCACACATGTGCAGCAGAGGCTCCATTCCTCTCTACGGCGCAGACAGCCGTAGCTCGGCAATCTCTGTCTGCCCTACTGATATGAATAGAGCCGTCAAGCATTTCAATGGGACTGATGGAAAAAGCCAAGCACTGTACGACACTAGCTACCTATCCAGTGGATGGTTAAAAACTGAAAAATGTTTGCTGTTGGTTACAGTTTCTTTGATAGGGATGGACTGAGTCCCAATGGGGAGATGTGCAGCTGTGCTTGGATGATTAGAAGAGTGTTTAAACTAAGGACTGAGAGGTGGCAACCACAGAGATAGAGCGGAGGACAAAGAAGACAGTGACTAATGAAAATGTAGAGTGGAATGATAGGAGCTATACAGTTAGTGCAGTTAATAGAGACAGAAAGTAAAAAAAATATATATATCTCAACTGCATGTAATACTAGACATCTGATTAATGAAGTTGGCAAACTGGAAGCAATAATGTCTGACCTAGTGGAAATGATTAAGACCTGGTTGGATGAGAGCTATGACTGCATGGTTAACGTAAAGGGTTAAGGTTTGTTCAGAAGGGATAGTAAAATCCAGAATTATGGCCCCCTGCACACGGGCGGAAAGTCCGATGTGGGATTTCCCGCAGAATTTCCGCCCGTGCCCACTGCCATAGGATTGCATTAGATAATTCAATTCTATGCACACAGCCGCGATTTGTCCGCGTTTAAACATGCGTGGAAAACAAATCGCAGCATGTTCTATTTCTTTGCGGGTCATGCAGAGGCCCGCACAGAAGCGTCACTAGTGACAGGCCGGCTCTGCTCTGCGCATGCACCGGCTGGCGGCAGCTGGCACATAGCAGAGCAGAGCTGACGTCGGGATCGGGTGAGTTGCAGGTCTTGCAGGGGCATGGGTCCGCATCTCACTGCGAGAATTCTCGCAGCTGGGATCTGACCTGGCCGTCTGCAGGTGGCCTAAATATATGTATAATCATAAGTATAGCCTGTTGTGCTCTCGCACATCTTATATAATTTAACGCCATTAATGATTTGTTTGTCTTGTGAAGCTCATCAGCGACTCATCAACTCACAGATTTTTCTCAGTGGTATATACATTTTGAAAGAACTCCTTTAGGGGGGCGGAGCCTGGCCGCGGACTGTGATGGACGCCTGAGAGCAGCGCTCCCTCACTAAGCACGATTCCCGGCTCCATACAGCGGCAATAAGCAGAGAAAATGGGGAAAATCACAAGAGAGAAAGGAGGAGAACAGCAGGGGACACCTCGCCCCGCTCGCAGCCAGACTGACATGCAGCGGTTCTTAAAAGACCGGAGCTCCCGCTCCCCGCACGGAGCAGGCAAAATGGCGCCGGCAGCAGCGGCAGCGCTGGCCTCAGCAAGAGAGAGAGAAAGCTCATCAGAAGGTGAAGAGGACGAACCTTTGTCCAAAGGCTTTATGAAAGACCTTCTACTCAGCACAATCAAGCCAGTAATGGCTGAATTACAAGAAATAAAGGAAGAGGTAAGGAGCATGGGGAGAAGGGTGGAGGAACTAGAGAGCTCAGCCACCTCCATAACTACACACTCAGGCGAGCTTGCCACGATAGTTAAGGAACAGCACCTGCATATTAATAGATTGCTCCTTACACAAGAAGATATGGAGAACAGGAGCAGGCGTAAAAATATACGCATAAAAGGCCTGCCGGAGTCTTGGGCGCAGGATACCCTGGGAAAGATTGCCCGAGAAATTTTCACAGACCTACTGGGGGGGGACAGAGCAACCTCCATAACCATAGAGAGGATTCATAGAGCTCTAAGGCCACAACCCACAGCTAATGACCCCCCCAGAGATATCATATGCAGACTCCTGGCTTTCCCAGACACTGCAGCAATACTAAACGCCGCTAGAAGTGCCAGAAATTTAACATATGAGGGGGATCCGATTCAACTGTTCCAAGACCTCGCGCCCTCGACACTGGCGAAGCGCAGAATGCTCAAACCCTTATTGGAGGCCCTCAAAGCCAAAAATATCCGATATGCTTGGTTGTTCCCGTTCGGTCTAGGCATTACATACAAGGGGAAGAGATTTAACATACGCACCCCAGAAGACCTCCATAATAACTGGAAACACCTAGATTTGGACCCAATTGAGCTCCCTAACTGGCTCCCAATATCGGAATTCCCGCAACTCCCACCTCTTCCCACCCCAGAGCAATGGCGTACAGTTAACCACACCAAATCTCCCAGAGGGAAACAAAAAAAGAAGAACAGAGAAGACAACACTCCTGAAGATACTTGAGATAAAGGACATAATACAACTTCCTTTTCCATAAGGACATAGTCTTTCTCTAGACACTCTACATCCGAGCTTTTCTCCCTTGTTCCAGCAGGATGTCAAGAAGTCCACCCGCTGGACCACCTACCCACCCACCTATAGATGGAGACCGATCGTGCCTTCCCGACCAGGCAACTTCGTTTTATTTTCTGTTAGACTTTTTCGTTACCTCACGTTATCTTAAAGTTACTCAAGCTTCAGCTTTAACGCGTTATCCCACCGTTTTCAACCGCCTCGACCAGACGGCTAGACCTCTCCGAGTGACAGATCCTAGTCGTCCCTCTGAAAAGAGGACTGTGGTTTGGACTCAGCGTGCATTAACCACTTCTTACTCACGTGGTCCTTACCTTTTGTTTGTTTTTAGTGTTGTTTGTTCCCCCTACCTTCCCTCCTATACCTCTCGTTGTTATCCTCATCAAGCCCTCCCCCCCCCGCACTTACCTAACCTAATCTTCTGACAAATCTTTCTAAGCAGGGCGCAGACCGTAACCTCAGAAGAACAGAAGAAAGCCGGGAACCACCGACCTCTTTCAACTCTAACTCCACAGAGGTTGCCCAGTCTAGATCGCCCACACGTCCACCTGTACAACCACTCTACCAAGAAACAAAGAACAGCACCAGATCGGGAAACATGGAGACGGTAAGATTCACGTCTTTTAATGTCAGGGGTCTTAATACACCACAGAAAAGATATAGTGTCTCTCAACTAGTCAAGAAGTACAAATCGAAGGTGCTTCTATTACAAGAAACACACTATAAAGCCAATAACTGCCCCAAATTCCCGGGGCGTCAGTTTAGTCAGTGTTTTCACAATTCCCACCCGACTTCTGCCTCCAAGGGGGTCTCAATTCTCCTTCATAGAGCTCTGCCATTCCACCTTAAAGCTAAATATTCGGACGAATTAGGCAGAACACTATTTATTAAAATAAATACGGTGCTAAATCCGTTAGTAGACTCCTCAACTGGTCGTTCCTGGACCTCCCAAAAACAAATTCAAAAACTGAATAAAACCCTGGCGGACATGGGTCTAGTGGACACTTGGCGAGCCCTTAACCCATCTCAAAAAGATTACTCCTTCTTCTCTCAAATGCATTCCTCATATCATAGGATTGATTACCTCCTCGTATCCCAGAAACTGGTAACAAAAATAGAAAAAGCACATATGGATACCATCACGGTGTCTGATCATGCACCTGTTCATACGGACATCAGATTTGAGGGAGAGGGCCCTGGGGAGTGGAGCTGGAAGCTAAATACTTCTCTATTAGACTCAGAGAAGAATAAAAAGCAACTGTCCAAACAGATGTCTGAATTTTTTCTATTAAACGACACGGGGGATCTGAAATTCCCGGTTGTGTGGGAAACACACAAGGCCTATCTAAGAGGCCTTTTTATAGCGTTAGGTTCCAGAACCAAAAAACAGCTACAGACTGAAATAGATACAATTCTATCTAAAATAGCAAAAATGGAACAAATCGCAAAGCTTTCACAAGCTTCAGATAAACAAAAGGATTTATTAGAACTCAGACGCGAACTTAAAAACCTGCTGGAAACTAGACACAATAAAAAACATCTTCACCTTAAACATATGACGTACGCACATGGTAATAGAGGAAGCAAACTTCTCACAGCTTTAATTAAGAAAACAAAATCAAGGAATACCATAGCCACAATTAAAGACCATAAAGGTAAAGTGACCTCATCATCTCAAGAAATTGCAAAAAATTTCCAACGCTATTATGAAAACTTATATAACCTTAAAAAACAAAACCCCCTTAAAAACCAAATGGAGAGAGAAAAACATATTGACCAATTTTTGGACTCTGTAAGCCTCCCAAAATTAAAGGAAGAAGCATACAGCTCCCTCTTGGCCCCCATAACCACGCAAGAAATAGAAGAGATTGTGATGCAATGTCCCGCTGGGAAAAGCCCGGGGCCGGATGGCCTACCAAGTACCTATTACAAAGTCTTTAGAGAAACACTAATCCCAAAACTAAAAAACCTCTTTGATGCACTATTGGCCGGAGAAACACTTATGAAACAAGCGCAAGAAGCGCACATAACGCTTATTTACAAAGAAAGCAAAGATCCGGAACTCTGTAGCAGCTACAGACCGATATCTTTGATTAATGTAGACGCTAAACTCTGGGCGAAATTGCTAGCAAAGAGGTTGGAGAATCTGATTCCCTCCCTTGTGAACAAGGAACAAACAGGCTTTGTTAAAGGCAGGGAGGGCAAAAACAACTGCTACAGACTCCTTCACGCCACAAAATATGCAAAAACCAAGAATATCCCCTTAGTTTTGATCAGCACCGACGCCGAGAAGGCATTTGATAGGGTGGACTGGACTTACATTAAAAAAGCACTAACTCAAGAACCACACGCCAGAATAAAAATAAATAATCTATTATCACCACCATTTAATATTAGAAACGGCACTCGCCAGGGCTGCCCCCTTTCCCCAACCCTCTTCGTACTTTCAATGGAACCCCTTTTACAGGGGGTGAGACTAAACCCCAATATAAAAGGACTAAAAACAAGCTCCGAGGAAATACACACGGCAGCCTTCGCAGATGATGTGATGTTTGTCATCTCTGACCCAGAAAAGAGCATCCCAAACCTACTAAATTTATTAGAAGAATATAGCAAGATCTCCAATTTCAAAATCAACTTTACGAAATCCACCATCCTAAACATTACTCTTCCTCCTAGCAAATTTAAAATTTTGAGCACAGGCTCACCCTTTAAATGGTCCAACTCCTCAGTTGAATATTTGGGGATAATTATCACAAAAGAGGTAGAAAATATCTATAAACATAACTTCATTCCCTTGTTAGCGCAAGTTAAACACCTTCTCAATAAGTATGACATGCCGTTCATATCATGGTTTGGTAGAAAGAATGTGCTAAACTCATATGTACTCCCTACGATCCTGTATAAAATTAGAATGCTTCCAGTTGCGCTCCCACCAGTCTTCTTTAAATCATTACGCTCAGCCTTCTCTGGGTACGTTTGGAGACAGAAGAGGCCACGATTAGCATACAGCCTTATGGTTAGGAGAAAGGAAGAAGGAGGGATAGGCATGCCTTGTATCCAAGATTTTTACTTGGCCTCACAACTTAGCTACTGGAGGGAACTAGTATCTACCTCTGGAGATACTATAGTACGTTCACTAGCAGAAGACACATACGGGGAAACACTAAAGGAAGATCTGTGGTTCCCCAATAAAGGTCTCTATAGATCCAAAAAAATTAACCCGTTGCTGAAGGGCCCCTTAGAAGTATGGGACAAACTGAGATCAAACTTGGCTCCCACGCCATCCCCAATGACCCCTCTTAACCTTATCAATAAGTGTCTGGGAAAACCAATGGATGAAATGACCAGGAATATCTGGAAAGACTTAGCCCCTCTAAAAATAAAAGACTTACAAACCCAAATACACGGGGAAACTTCGGAGATTATAGTGAAACTATTACCCCAAACTTCGATTACCTTCTTGCAAAGAGCCCATATAACCCACTCGATCGAGGAGTTTAAGAAAAAACATAGCTCCACACGACCGGACACCCCTTTCGAAAAACTTCTTAGTCGAGACACATTCAACAAAAAATCTATAACGCTACTCCGGAAAAAAATTATAACTCCGCCAATAGATTATAAACCTAACTTTCTCCAATCTTGGGAGAAGGAACTTAACATCTCTATTTCCCCAACTGATACAAAATTAATTCTCCAAACAGCATTTGGCGCATCCCAGTGCATTTTGTTACAAGAAAGTCACTATAAGCTTCTAGTTCGCTGGTATAAGACTCCACAGTGGCTTTATGCCTATAAGCTTGCCCCTCACAATAGATGTTGGCGTTGCGACAAGGACATAGGATCCTTTATGCATATTTGGTGGGAGTGTCCAGCTATCTCCACCTACTGGGTGGAAATAGGAAGAGCATTACAACAAATCAAACCGAATTTCGCTCTGAAAGCAGAGATCCTGTTCATGTGGAAACCTTCAACCATATTTCACCCACGGAAAGATAAGTTGTTGGCCTTTTTGGTAGATGCCGCCAAGGCTCTGATTCCAGTCTACTGGATGCAAAAAGCGCCCCCTACCTTCTCCCAGTGGAGAACGAAGGTAGACGAAATTTACAATATGGAGGAATTATCTAGTTGGAACAGGGACTCTCATGACAGTTTTGTAGAGATCTGGGCCCCCTGGAGGCGGATACGATTCGAGTAAGGTGGACAGAAGCTGGCTGACTGGCGTACCGGTAAGGAAGGCAGATAGGTTGGGGATAGGGAAATGCCCTTCACCCCAATTATCTTTTCCGAAAACACAAATAGACCCTGGCAGTATCTGAGACGTGAATCCTGTCGCTATACCCGATTAGAAACTGAGGAGGTCACCACCCATGAACCCCTAAACCACTTTTACCCTACCCCTCTCTTCCCTCCCTTTTTCTTCCCCCCCCCCTCCCCCCACCTTGTAATGGCTCGTTTTCTTTATAATTTTTGGTTATCTTTAATTGCTGTATCCCCACAGGCACTTATAGAAGGATCCCAACCATATGGAACCTGATATATTATAAAACGTTTAGTATCCGACTTACGGTTCAGGTCCTACTCCTATTACATTCTACGTACAAATGTTGGCAAAGAAGGTATTATAAAGTTTCTCCGTGTGGGGAGAGTTAACAGTATTATTGTTATTAAATGTAAAACTTTAATAAAAACTGAATTTAAAAAAAAAAAAAAAAAAAAAAAAAGAACTCCTTTAGCAGGGAGATTTGGGACCTCAATTTACTTAATTTATCATTGTAAGAGTTTTGTGCCAAACGTATTAACTTTATGATTCCCATTTTTTTTATTTTGGGGCATTTGTGGGGTTAATGATGGTGGTCTAGCATAGAAGTTGGTCTACTGGTTAATTAATTCCACAACTTTATCACTGATAAATACATTTTAAAAATCAAGGGGGCAAAATTAGCACCAATCGCATTTACACCTGGAGTTGCTACAAATTGGGGTATTTGCGAAAAATAAAACTGTAGAATCACATATTGCGGGAGCCATTGCTTTACTCGGCCCTGACAAGTAAACAACTGCTTCAACCACCATAGGGCTAGTGGTAGAACTAGAGTTGTCACTACCAGAACTGCTGGAACAAAGCTTTGTGTAGGCCTGTCCTGCGGTACACCTTCTACTTGCCATTTCACTTTTTTTTTCTATAAGGAATGACATATAAGCCAAAAATAAAATACAGCTGAGGTGAAATGAATGTAATAATGTAATGCTGCCTAAAAGTATTACAACCAAAAAAAACCCCCCAAAAACTGAAAAAAACTCAGAAGACATACTACTAAAAAGTGTTCTACCATGTTTGATTTTTGTTGGCTTTTGTAATTTTATTTTGCTTTTTTTGAATAAAGAAAATAAAAAGCAGTTAACTGCATGTAATAGTGAAATGCTCCCTAAACAACATTGAGATCCACCAAACAAAAAATAATTAAAAAGTAAAAATAAAAGTGAATATGGGTGTTCCTTACTTTGTGGGTGAAAGGTGTGAGAAGGGGGTGATAAGTGGTACTTTCTTTAACTTTTTCTCTTTACTCTACATGACTAGTATCTTTATACCTCTCTCCTCTCACAAACGCATTCAGTGAGGGGAGGGAAATATACAGCACTAATCATTGTCTTGTATTGATCAATGTCATTCATTGAATAAAGCCCCTGAGCTGCCACTATCAAAGGTGCAGGTCAGGGGGAACCTAGGAAATGGTGACCATAATATAATACATTTCCACTTGTCTTTCAGTCTGGTGTTTTGTTCTTGGGGAAACTCAAAAACACCAAACTTCAGGAAGCCAGAACTGACTCAGCTTACAGATCCCCTTAGCCTTATTGACTGGGACAATGTCCTCAGAATAAGGATGTAGTGATGAGTAACTCACTAGAAGAGTTTAGGAAGGGCCTGGATGTCTTTCTTGAGTGCCACAATATCACATATTTATTCTGACTGACAGATTTGTGCTCAACAAGGAATGTTCTCTCCCTAAAATGAGGAAAATTGGTTTCTACCTCATTGTTTTTTTACTTTCCTCTGAATCAATATTGATATTAACCCCTTAATGACATGGCCTATTTTGGCGTTGAGGACCAAGTGATATTTTCGTATTTTTCCATCTCCATTTTTCAAAAGCCATAACTTTTTTATTTTTCCGTGGACGCGGCCGTATAAGGCCTTGTTTTTTGCGTGGCGAGCTGTAGTTTTTATCGGTGCCACTTTTGGGTACGTAGACAATATCGTAAAATTTAAAAAAAATTTTTTTATGATAACATGGAGATAAACCGCATCAATTCTGCCATAGATTTCTTTTTCTTTTTTTTACAGCGTTAATCATGCAGCATAAATGACACACAAAATTTTTTCTGCGGGTCGGTACGGTAACAACGATACCAAAATTGTTATATTTTTTTAGGTTTTTACACTTTTTTGCAATAAAACCCCCTTTTTTTTGGAAATTTTTTTTTTCTCTATAGCTGCATTCAAAGTCCTGTAACTTTTTTTTTTTTTATGTACGGAGCTCTATGAGGGCTTATTTTTTGCGAGGCGAGCTGTAGTTTTTATTGGTACCATTTTGGTGAATGTACGGCTTTTTTGATCACTTTTATTGCACTTTTTGGGAGGCAAAATGCTAAAAATTAGCATTTTGCCTCTGTTTTTTAGCTTTTTTTTTTTACGCTTTTTGTCGTACAAAATGAAAAGTGTGTTCAACTTTTTGTACACGTCATTATGGATGCGTCAATACCAAATATGTGGGGTTTTCATTTTTTCCCCCTTTTTTTATGCTAATATTAGAAAAGCATAAAAAAAGGGTTTTTTTTACATTTTTTTTTTACATTTTTCTTTTTTTTACGTTTTTCTTTTCTTTTTTTTACACTATTTGAGTCCCTCTGAGGGACTTGCAGCAGTATGCCTATGATCGCTGTGATAAGGCATGGCAGAGCTACTGCTCTCCCATGCCTTATCGCCTTTACAGCGATTATAGGCACAGGCAATACAGGACGCCAGTGTCTGGCGTCCTGTTGCCATGGCGACAGGCCGGGCTCTCGCGATGACATCGCGAAAGCCGGCCGGAGACACAGAAGGATCGCGATCCCTCTGTGAACTCTTTCCCTGCCGCGATCTACCTAGATCGCGGCAGGGAAGGGGTTAACAGCGGGGCGGCGCATCTCTGATGCCCCCCCGCTGTTGCAGCGTGACGCCGGCTGTGAGTGACAGCCGGCTCCCGCTGCGGGATAGCACGGGATCTTATGTGATCCCGCGCTATCCCCAGGACGTACCGGTACGTCCTGTTGCGGGAAGTACCAGGCTCCCAGGACGTAACGGTACGTCCTGGAGCGGGAAGGGGTTAACAAATAGATGTTCTGAAATCCATCTATGTGAGTTTTTTATACACTACAATCTGATTCTTACTTTCTTCACTCAACAACTCTCTACAATCCATTTACCCTTCACCCTGGGCTTGATGGTAATTATCCAAAAGCAGAAGTTGGACAAGCACCAAACTAATCATTATCTTTATTGCACATATATCTAGAGAATGGCCCACTCTTCTATTAGCACAATCCATAGAAGATGACTATTGCATCTGATTCGGAAAAGCTAGTTTGTTTTCATTAACACTTTTGTGCAGACTCAACTGGTTTTCTCCTCTCTGTGATGGCAATTAGATAATAGTATCTTATGTAAGATAGAAAAGCATCAAAAATTGCTCTTACTGTCATGGTCACAGATGTTCCACCACTACCTGTGCTAGTGCCTGTAAGGAAATAAAAAAGGGAAGATACCATTGTAAACAAAACCAGAAACGTGTTATCATTTGATGTTAAGAAGCATTTGAGAGCCCAAGGACAATTATTGTCCATATCCTACATATAAAGGAAACCAAAGGATACAAAAAAGCAATAAAGTAATCTTCCACTTCTCTTACATAACTTTGTAAAGTACTTATGATACAGTAATGTGTATATCACTTTATGGAGAAAATAGCAAAGCTTAGCTGCAATGGAGATACCATATAGTTCCAGGATGACCCAAGTCTCACCGATATGTTCTTTTCTCCTTCCATGTAAATCATCCTGCTCTACACTAGATTAATTTGTCTCATCTATTGAAGTGTTTTAATATATGATTCTGTTCAGCATCTGCACATCTTTATGTTTTAAATATTGTTCATTAAAGTAGTTCTCTTATGTTATCAAACCTCTTTGGCCTGAACATCACATGGCATAGTTTCCATATGTTTACTATAGAATGTATCCATTGCATATTGTGGCTATCAGTAACTACTGTAAGTTGTGTTTTACAGATTTTTACCTCCCTCGCTAACCTAACCATATCATGGTAGAAATAACTATTATGAATGTATCCTACACAGGTGCTCAGCTGTCTAATAAAAACTTAGTTTCTCCTCTATCCTTCAGGAAAATGCTGATTCCAATCATTTAGCTCATAACTTCTACAGTCAATATGAGTGGATTATGATCAAAGGGGTCAAAGAACCTAGAAAAGACCATAAAGACGTCTTTCCAAAGCATAAAATAACGATCGTCAGACAGTTGTTGTATGAAAACAAAAAATACCCAAACACTAGATATCCACACAACCATTGAAAGTGGAAAAAGTTATAAAAGGTTATTTAAAGTGAACCTCAAGCACTCTGAAATACAACTATAAACAAGGGCACATTTTCTTTTTTTTTGTATCTGGCAAGTAAAAAAATTCTATAAATTATAAATCTATAGAAGTCTATAAATTACATAACAAGTTATATGTATTTCCAAATAGTGCATAAAAATCTACAATGTCACCCTCTTAAAACAGAGTCATACATCAATGTCAATGAAAAAATATGAAGTTATGGTTGCTGAAACTCAGAGAGAGAAAATAAAATAAAGACTTTGTCATAAAGGCCCAAACAAGCCTTGGTGGCTACTAAGGTAATAACTATGGAATTAACACAAATCTTACAGGTACATTTACAGGTACAGTTAAATGACCTTGTATTATTATACGTCATGTCTTCTAATAGATAACTGATGAACTACTTAAAAATGGAAACACTGTTACTTTATTACATAGAAATGAAATCTTATTTTAACCATTGATCAGAATTTAAACTGACTGCATGATGAGACAGATATAAGATAGAAATAGTACATGGCATCACTGTATATAATGAGAAGAATTATAATTTTTGACTTATGATTTTTTTTTCAGCTGATCTTTTTTACTAATATTAACAATTTGTTGCTTTTCACTTAATTAATTTCTACCGTGACCTTTTACAACCCTGCAGAAGCAAAGTTTTTGTTATATTCAGCTGTTTTCTCTACTTGCATATGGGGACAACATTTGATGAGAGATGGGAGTTAATTCTTCTTACCTCCAGAGCACCGTGCACTGCAAAAACTAATATTTAAGTCATTCTTTAAACTATCTTGACAGAGATTTGCATATAAGCATTATGAAAATAAGACAATTAATAAACATAATTAACCAATAAAATGTAATTAATTAATGTAAATCTTACCAATGAAGCTGGCAACGCTCAGACAGAGGAAGATGACTACAAGTTTCATGATGCAGGTGTAGTTAAGCTCTTAACTTCAAGAGAAAATAAGAGCTGGTTTTAAACCTTAGTGTTACGAGCGCCCTTTATATAGATCCAAGATGATGCTTGAGGGCGATGTTGTCATCTTTCCTTATTTGCTGATTGGCACAGTAGTAAATGTTGTCACTATGCCAAAACTTTATTACTAGGGTGTGCTTACTGTCCATATTTATCAAAAAGATGTATTTTATTCTAAACATTCTATATTTGCTTTGTGTGCCATTGTACATGCAGGGATTAAATGCGCAGGATTCTAAATTAATTATGTTTTTACATTTTAAAGTTTTTAAAATAAGAAAGTATTATAAATTTAATCTTTTAGTAATAATTATACCGATAATAGAAATAATAGAAGAAATAAAGGGCTCCTGCACACAATATTGGCTTTTTTTCATCCCATTTATAAATTCATGTACAAATTTTTTTTAGAGTACATCACAAATCAAAAGGTAAGATTAAAATTAGGGGCAATATCCCTACCATATTTTTTATTAAAAAGGATGCTCACTTTGGACAATTCTTGTTTCTGAATGGTCCCCTGACAATGAGCTTATCTAAGAAATTGCTACAATATCAATCCTGCCAGGGCCCATTAACCCCTTCCCGGTTCGTTTAAAGCCCCCGAACAATGTTCGGGGGTCCTGTACGCCCCCCCCCCTCACCCTGCGGTGGGATCAGGGGAGCCGTGCTGGTTTCATGGCTGCTGGGGGCCTTCTGAAAGGCCCCAGGGCTACCTTGGGAGACTGCCTATTAAGCCATCCCCGTGGGGTGGCTTGATAGGCTGCCTGTCAAAATGCAGTATGACGTAATACTATAGCATTACGTCATAGTGCAGGAGCGATCAAAGCATCGCATATTGTAGTCCCCTAGGGGGACTTAAAAGTTAAAGGGGTTGTCCCGCGGCAGCAAGTGGGTCTATACACTTCTGTATGGCCATATTAATGCACTTTGTAATGTACATTGTGCATTAATTATGAGCCATACAGAAGTTATCAAAAGTTTTATACTTACCTGCTCCGTTGCTGGCGTCCTCGTCTCCATGGTGCCGACTAATTTTCGGCCTCCGATGGCCAAATTAGCCGCGCTTGCGCAGTCCGGGTCTTCTGCTGTCTTCAATGGGGCCGCTCGTGCAGAATGCCGGCTCCGTGTAGCTCCGCCCCGTCACGTGCCGATTTCAGCCAATCAGGAGGCTGGAATCGGCAATGGACCGCACAGAAGAGCTGCGGTCCACGGAGGGAGCAGACCCCGGCGGCCATCTTTAGCAGGTGAGTATGAAGACGCCGGACCGCCGGGATTCAGGTAAGCACTCTCCGGTTTGTCTCGCGCCGAACGGGGGGGGGGGTTAAAAAAAAACAAAAACCGTTTCGGCGCGGGACAACCCCTTTAAGTAAGAAATAGATCATTTATTGGTGAAAAGAAAAAAAAAGTAATAAAAGTTTAAATCACCCCCCTTTTGCCATATCTGTAATTAAAAAATCTAAATCATAAAATAAAAATAAATATTTAGCATCGCTGCATCCGTAAAAGTCCGATCTATCAAAGTAGCACATCAATTACCCTGCACCGTGAACGTCGTCCGAAAAAAAAAATAAAGAACGCCAGAAATGCACTTTTTCAGTCACCCTGTCTTCCAGAAAAAATGCAATAAAAAGCAATCAAAAAGTCGTATATATTCCAAATTAGTACTATCGAAAACTACAGGACATCTCATAAAAAATGAGCCCTCGCTGAACTACATTGACGGAAAAATAAAAAAGTTATTGCGCGCACAAGATGACTGCAGAAAATAATTGAAAAAAAATTAAATGTCTTTAAAAAAAAAAAAGTAGTATAGTAAAAAAAGCGATACAAGTTTGATATCGCAGCAATCGTACTGACCCATAGAATAAAGTTATCTTGTTGCTTTTGTTGCAGTTTGTGCGCCGTAGAAACAAGACGCACTGAAAGATGGCGGAATGTCGTTTTTTTTTTTTTTCATTTTACTCCACTTAGAATTCTTTAAAAGTTTTTCAGTACATTATATGGTACTTTAAATAGCACCATTAAAAACTACAACTCGTCCCGCAATAAACAAGCCCTCAAACAGCGATGGCGATGGATAAATAAAGGAGTTACGATTTTAAAGGGGGAATGAAAAACGAAAATGGGGGGAAAAAAGGGCCGCATCATGAAGGGGTTAATACTAGTAAGAGGAATATTCTAAGATTCTTCCTCTTACAGCACGTTCACACAAGCGTGTTTTTGTGCGTACATACGCACGCACAAAAACACGCTTCTATTTGCAACAATGCATTCCCTATGGTGTGTTCACATGTCCGTACTTTGCAAGTTTTCAGTCAGAAGAAAAAAACAGACAAGTTCAAATAGAATCATAGAGTAATATTTAAAAGAACAAAAAAGGAACACAAATTCCTGTTATTACCAAAAGGCCAAGCAAAATGGCCCACAGCAACAGAAAAACTTGTAATAAAACTAACAAAACTGTGGCCTATAGTGCAACAAACAAGGACCCCTGGCTGTCCTGAGAATCTTAAAAGTGAAGGCTTCCTGCTTGGTGGTGGAAGGACTCTGGTTCTGCTTCTTCAAATCGTGACGCATGCGGGGGCAGAATGTGCTGGTAACATGTACCCTCTGGCTGCTGCCCATAGAAATACAGCCGCTGATCCCCCTCAAACTAGCCCATTTGGAGCTGCTATTGGCCCTGAAAAGTGGTGAGCTGCTGCCTCTGATGATTGGTGGACTAGTTCACATAGTATCATTGAACTAAATAGAATAGGTTTGTGATGCCTGGGGGTTCTGTGTCATTGTCATTAGCTCTGTAATGGCAGCCTGCAGCGGCAGCTATATCTTGGCCGGCAGACAACGAGATGTGACAGCCACATTCTGAGCTAAACCGTCTGTCAGCCCGGCAATGACCTTGTAGAAAATTTAGGACTTGTTGGACTACAATCCAACCTACTAGCGGCTCCTCCCTTGGCCGATGCCGGTGACTGGCAGTATAGGTCGGGCATTGATCCTGCGATTGTTCTGAAGCTGGTGATCTAAGTCCCACCTCCTCTCCAGCTGCTGCCACTGGCTCAGTTTGGGTATTGCTTGGGGATGCAGGTGGTTGGCTTGTATCACTTTCTGATGTGCTTGCTTCATGCCCAGCTGAAGAGATATTATTCACAGTCCTACAGGCGAGGAAACGCCTCCCAAAACCAAAAATTCTGGCACATTGCAGGTGGCAGAATAAACATCAATTTTTTTTATTTTAAAAATCAATATATCTGGCATCACCATTACTATTAAAGTCAGGTGTATTAAAATGATGTATTATTTTCCTACACAATGAACACCATAAGCAAAAATATTCAAAATGCCAAAATTTGCACTATCTTGGTCCCCATGTTTCTAAGAAAAAAAATCTGTATTAAAAAGTGATAAAAAAGGTGCTTGCATCTCAAAATGGTATCAATAAAAACTGCAAGTCATCTGCCCAAAAATAAGCCTATTGTCAGGAGGAGACTTGCGGTTGCCGGGGGGTGCGGGAAGGGGCGTGGCACAGCCGTGACGGCATGACCAGGACCGCTGGGGGCCGCACTGGTGTCAGGCAGTGGGTCAGCAGCACTGCTGGTCGTGGCTTCGCCGGCCGGGCTCGGAGTTTCCCTGTTAGCGGGCGTGGCCGGCGGAGGGGATGCCTATATGCATTACCAGCCAGCGAGTCACCTATTCCCACCCCGACCTAGGTGGGGCTTTTGGTATTTAGCCTCACAGACACTGTCAGTCCCTGCCAGTGTTTGGTTGTTCTCCAGCTAACACCCGCTCAGGTTTCTCTCCAGTCTGCTGACCTGGTTTTGCTCTGACTTTGACTAGCCTTTACCTTGTTTTGCTTCTTGTTGGTCACTTGGCTCTCTTGCACTTTGTTTTTTTGTACATTCTATCTCTCCGGTTAGTTGGTCTCTCCTGTCCTTGCCCATGGGATCCCATCAGTGCTGGATAGGGATCGCCGCCCAGTTGTTGCCCTGGGGTTTAGCCCAGGGGGCAAGTAGGCAGGGACAGGGGAGAGGGTTGATTGTTAGGGACTTCCAGTTTTTCCGTTCCTAATCAACCCTTACAGAAACACTGGCCATACAAAGATTCGAGGCTGAAGGTGAACCCCGAGTGTCTGTGCAGTATGGAGGCTGTGACAGCAGTTATAAATCAAGTCCAGAATTTGACTGAGGTGGTAAAGGACTTGTCAGCTCATCTCTCGCACCAGAAACAGGCGGTGGCACGGGATTCAGCAATAGTATCATGGGGGCCATACCCCCCCACAGGGAGTGGGATTGCAAGATTGATCTCCTTCCTGGAAGTAAGATCCCAAAGGGGGGTATTTACAATGTTACCGTGCCAGAACATGAGGCTATAAAGGAGTACGCAATGGAGAGCTTTGGCAAGGGCCACATTCACCATTCTGAGTCTCCTGCAGGAGCCAGTTTGTTCTTCGTAGAGAAGAAGGATGGCAGTCTCTGGCCTTGCATTGATTATCGAGCATTAAATATGATTACTGTGAAAAATCAATACTCGCTTCCACTGATGCTAACAGACGCATCATCTCGGATTCCTTCTCAGTTGGTCAGTTGGTGTATCTCTCCTTTAAGAAGTTGAGGTTAAAGGTTCCCGCTAGGAAATTCGCCCCCCGTTTTGTGGGACCTTTCGCTGTTACCAGAGTCATCAATCCGGTGGCTTTTGAGTTGGCGTTAGCAGAGCCATGAAGGATTCATACTGTTTTTCATAAATCCTTGTTGAAGAAATATGTCCCTCCTGTGGTAGGACAAAAAAAACCTGTTACAATTTGGTATTGCTGTAATTATACTCACCCACAGACTAAGGTTAGCAAGTCTATTTTGGAGAAACATGTACGCCATTGAACAAGACCCTCAAAAAATGGCGTAATTGTGTTTTTTCCATTTTAACCCATCCTTTCATATGGCTGTATCGACAGATAATTAAAAATATATAATTTTATGAAAGTGGAGAACAGAAAACATAATGGAAAAAGAGAAATGACAGGGTTGATTAAATGAGTTTTAAAGTTTTACAACTTCCATAAATCCAGCCCCCATCAAGTAAAATGACAAATAAGCTCCTGTTCTTGTTGTGTACCACAAGGCTGTGTGTTTTTGTGTACAGGCTATAATCCCACCCATATTTAACCATATATAATCCCACCCAGTGTACGGAATATCACAGTCACTGTAGCCAATAAGACAGCTTAACGATCGAGAGGTCAGCCTGTAAATGTGACGTCAGAGGGAAGACCCGAAGGAGCGCCGCAGGACAGAGGGGGTGCAGGGAGAGGTGAAGATACACTTGTTTATTATTTTATTGCATAGCGGTCTGGATTTACAGGAGTTGTAGATCTTGAAGACCCCTTTAAAGTCTTTAGGCTCCTTTATACGGATGTGTATTCAGTCCGTGTGTTGTCCGTGTATTCCATGGACAGCTTGCTTATTCATGTTTGTCCCTTCACCATTCTTCTCATTATTTTACCGCCTTTGTATTCTCTGGATAATACCCAGCTATCTGGGAGAATATTATTGTTATATTGGAAGTGGCATGTTACGGTTTATCATTGCCTTCTCACATTTGTCTAAGTGAAGCTCTTGTAAGACTCCAATAAAACTATACTGATGAGATGTTTTCTACTAGTTGTTGCTAAACTTATCCCTCAGCACACAATGATCGACTTGCATATAGGACACTTCTTATTGTGTTTCAGAAGACTAGTGATCATCAACTAAACAGACTAATCTCCTGGCATTTTTTAATGAATACATTTTTGCTAATCTACATTGGACTGATGTGTCTTCAGGAACCTGATGTGTTTTGTCCAGTGATAGTATAACCCAGTAATCTAGCATTCTGCTAGGAGTTGCTGAATGCCTCTTGCATCAGCCCAAGCGCATCATAGCTCTTTCTGTCTATAGGCTACAGGTGCATAGAAGAGGAAGAGGAATATTTCCTTGTCTGTTTTGGCTGTACATTGAGGACTCCTCCTGAAATAAGTAAATATGTGATGTTCCCCGTGGCTCTTCTGAGAATTGCTTTTGCAGAACAGCCAGCAGGAAGTTTGTTATGAAGATCAACACGAAAATCTGCAATTGCTTAGCTGCAGAACTGTTTTTTTATTAAAGTAGAATAAATTATAATTTATTTTGATTATATTAAGCTATAATTTACAGTAATGCAGCTCACTATGCAGAGTAAATGAAAGCATCACTTTTCTGCCTGTCGTTACGGTTGCAATGATACCAAAATTATTTTTTAGCTTTTTTATATTTGAAAGATAAAGACCAACTTTTAGAAAATGATTTGCTCTTTGCATCGTTGTATTGAAAGGCCCCCCCTTGGCTGACGCCGGTGATTGGCAGCATGGGTTGAGCCTGTGAGTGTCCTGCAGTTGGTGAACTAGGTGCCGGCTCCTCTTCGGATGCTGCCACTGGCTCAGTTTGGGTAATGCTCGGGGATGCAGATGGTTGGCTTACATCGCTTTCTGATGTGCTTGCTTCTTGCTGAGCAGAAGAAATATTAGTGTTAGTCCTGCAAAACCCATTTAAAGTCTTAAGGCTCCTTTATACGGATGTGTATTCGGTCCGTGTGTTGTCCATGTATTCCATGGACAGCTTGCTTATTCATGACTGTTTCTTCATCATTCTTCTCATTATTTTACCCCTTTGTTATTTCTGGATAATACCCAGCTATCTGGGAGAATATTATTGTTACATTGAAAGTGGCAATCTTGTTGTTCCACATCTCTCTTTCAATGTCCCGCAACCTATCAATGTGTTCACTTTTCCTATGTCATTAACCCCTAAGTGTAAAATTAAACATCTGGACAGGGCCCACATGACTTTCTATACAGCAGTTCAGCCATTAATCCACTCCACCTCATACCTCTACTACTGCACCACAAATTTCAAACTGTGACCTGTACAATCCCACATTTTCTGAACAACAGCGAGCATGGTTCAGGTAGTCGGCTCAAGGTTGACGCCTTCCATCCTTCTGAGGTCGGTAAAATGAGTACCCAGCTTGGTAATAAACAAATTACCTGAAAGCGCTGCGGAATAAGTTGGCTCTATACAAATAACAAGTCCCTTACACCATATTATTTGGGCGTATATACAACTTAAAATGAGATGATCCCCATCTGGCTACTTTTTCCGCAATAAAACAACACCTGTGAACAACTTTAAGCACCATTATCCATCTCCCCAGTCTCCCCGAAAACAAGACAGGGTGTTCTACAAATTTCTGCTCCATAAGATTTTTTACTTTTGCCATGTATAGCTGCCCGGACACTATTTACATTAAGTTTTTTTTTATTAACTGTAGCTAGGGCTTAATTTTGGAAGAGGGTTTATAGTTTAACCATACTGAAAAAAACCTGAAAAATCATGCTAGGGCTTATTTCTGGGGTAGGTTTTATTTCCAGGGAGGAGGGGTACGTGGATCAACAAAGTACGCCTGCAAATTCCTAACCGGGCATACATTGTCATGCAAATGAGCAAACAAGCGAATTCACACCCCGTTTATCTATTTTTTTTTTTTAATTATTATAAAGCTACCATGGTTTGACACATCCTTAACGCCCCAAAGTCACATCTAAACAGCTGAAGCACACACTTCAGGCAATACTTTCACCAACTTCTCTAGTAAGCTAAATGTGATAGCAGAGCGTTGATCAGGGGCAAACACTACTGCCTTACAGCCCCTGATCAACTGCTCCAGCTGAAAAACAGAATTAATTAGGTACCAGATTATGCCATCTTTGAAAAAAAGCAATCTCTGACAATACCTTCCAAACTGAGCTATATGAGCTGCATCCTAAATTTTAAGCTCTTCTTCTCTGAATTGCTATATCTACAAACAAGACTATGAAATAGCAGCCGCATTAATCTCACACTGACCATCTCTAGAGCTATTGGGGAGAGTTCCTCTTTGTATAATTTATGAAATCTCGCTGTGAAACCATCCTGCCACTGACTCTCGCCCAATTTTTTTGTGATTTCAGACAGTTCCTGGGAAGCAAATCCCAGCTCCAGATCTCCCACCTCGGTGGGCGTTAGCCTCCCATGGGCATGTTCAACCAGGTACAAATCTATCTGCCTGGTGCAACACGCCTCACCTGCTTGGGAGTCTGCTTCGATATTGTATAACTCATTATAATAGCCTCTAAACTTTTCTAATATACCTGTGGTGGTGTGCACCAGGTCTCCCCCACTTGACTGAATCTTGAGGACATAGGTTAGTGGTGCTCTGGGGTGTAGCGTTCTTGCCAAATGCCTACCACACTTATCCCCGTATTCAAAGGACCCTCTCTTTAGCTTGTCCCAGAGGGCCAGTAAGCGCTTGTTGAGTATTCCAAGGATTTGCTGTCTGATGGATGAAATGTCAGCCCAAAGAGCATCATTTATTGGCCATCTCTGTAGACCTCAAAGTAGCCAAAAGAAGGGCCTAGAAAGGCAGCCGACCTTTCTTTTTTAAGTCTTTTCCCCTGTGAGATCAATACCCCCCTCAAAACACATTTCTGAGACTCCCATTTTACTGGAGCTGGAGTGGGGTCAGTATGATGAATTGTTTTGATTTCCTCAATTGCTTTTTTGACCTCCAAAACACAAACGGGGTCTCTTAGGAGGTTGTCATTGAGTCTCCACGAATGACACCTAGGAACCCCTCCCTAGCCCGAGAGATTCGTAAACACAGGAATGTGGTCAGACCACATGAGATTCCCATGTGAGCAAGTCGGGGCACAGTCCAGCAAGCTATAGGAGACCAGGAGATAATCTATTCTGCTGTAGGAATTGTGAGCAGCTGAGTGGAAGGCGTAATCTCGGATGCCTGGATGTAAGATTCTCCAGAGGTCTACTAAGTGTAGAGTCTAGAATTTTCTTAAGAGCGCGTGTTGCTGCCCGAAAAATGGAGGACTTACCAGAAGATGTATCTGCGGCCAGGTCGAGCACCAAGTTAAGGTCTCCCCCAGGACGATCTTTGAGCTTCCCACAAAGTCAGATAGATTTTTCAGAATTCTTGTGGCATATGCAATCTGATTCTGGTTGGGAAGATATATGTTAGCAATTGTAAACACAACACCTGTTACTTCCAACTTTAAAAAAATAAATCTACCCCCAGGGTCTGTCATGGAGTCGATAATCGGATGCTGAAAGGATCTATGCAGGGCAATAGAGACTCCACCTTCCTCCCTCAAGGGGTCAGGCCCATGGAATCATGAGGAGTAGTGCTGAGTGACACAGTTCGGCACATAACCCCTTTTTAAAGTGGGTCTCCTGGAGTAGAACCACCATCACCTTCTTCCTATGTAGGTTTTATAGAATTTGTCTTCTTTTTTGTGGACTATTTATGCCTTTAGTGTTGAATGTGCAGAAAGTTACATCCACCATTTGTGTGTTCTTGTCAGTAGTATACGCATGGGCCTCCTATTTCCCCTCGTGGAGTTGGTTGCAGGGAAAGGGGGAGATAGCACACACAAGAAAAGGGAATGGTGGGATGGTCTCTGCTAAACACAGAGACCCTAACCGACACATAAAACAAACAAAGCAAAACCTTACGAACAGACGAGCTATGAGTCCTACGGGAACTCTGAATAACAGCTTAACTTGCTGTCTACCCTGGATGGGAAGATGGAGGCTCAGAGGAAGTACACCCCCTCCCACAGCCAGACCCACCACTAAATTGAATTTCCAACTGGTGGAACTGATGAAACAAGTTGCTGCCTATTATCACTCTCGGACCCGACGCTGGTTTGCTGTCTCTAGTCAACTTGGAGCGAGCTATCCTAGTTAAAGGAGTGAAAGGAAGAAAGAAAGAAACAAGATACGAGAAAGAATAGATAGAAGAGAGAGACAAAGATGCGCCTGTTGAGATTTAGTCTCCAGAATCGTTTCTGGGCTCTCACACCGCGATGTGAAACTTTGTCAACGCCATAGCTTGCTCATTACCGATTGCCAGGTTCTCTGAGGAGGTGGCATCAGCAGGGATCATGAAGATGGCCAGTCCAGTAATTGTACTGATGGTAACACGAGGGACCCCAGAAGCTTGGGAAGGTCTCCCAAGCCTCTGAAACTCACAGACCTGCCATTCTTAGAAGCATGTAGCTGAAACGGGAAGCTCCAGCGGTACGGGATTCCCCTTTCTTGGAGGAGTGTTAACAGAAGCCTCAGGGCTCTACACAGGAAGAGAGTATGGCGGGAGGTGTCTGGCAGAATCACGATCTTCTCTCCCTTGAATGTTATGTCCTTTAGGGCCCAGGGTTTTTGCAGAATTAAGTCCTTATTCTTGTAGAAATGTATCCTGCAGACTACGTCTCTGGGTCTGCTTGAATCGGATGATTTTGGGCCCAGCGACCTGTGGATTCTGTCTATTTCTAATGTTGTATCTACCGGTCATTTTAGTAATGTTATTAAAGAAGACCTGAGCCCAAGATTCTAGTTGTGACGGTTCAATGTCCTCCGTAAGGCCTCTGACTCATAAATTATTGCTCCAATGGCGGTTTTCCAAGTCGTCCATGAGGGAATACAACTCTGCTGGGAGTGCAGTTCCTGCATATGGGAGTCTATAGTCTCAACGACTTTCTCTTGCACTTCCTCCATAGCCTCAACTTTCTGGCCCATGTGCCGAATCTCCTGTTGCAAAGCCGCAATGTCTTTTTTGCATGCAGATTCCAACTGGTTGAACAGGGTATCAATATAGTTCTGAGTCGGCATGGCCCTCAGGTGGTCCTTCCAGTCCCATTCATCCCTTGCTTTGTGGACTGAGTTGGAACAAATGGGGGGATTTGAGCTAGCATGTGGGTTAGGTAGAGGCTGCTCCATTCGGATATTTGTAACTTTAGCAGAGGCATGAGTCAGTGCGGCTATGTTTGCATATGGCCTCTGGCGGGTAGACCCGGTTGCTTCCCATGCATCAATGAGCTTTGCTCTCTGATTATGGTCATCCCTTTGTGGAAGTGGGGATGGCAGTTGTTTCAAATGTTTTGGTGCGACCAGCTCACTATCAGAAGGTCCCCTCACTTTGAGCTGCTGGGGCGGCGAGTTTTCTGACGTTGTGTCGTGGTCTTGGGGAGGGAGGAGGCATAGGGTTCACTATGTAGAGTAAATGAAATGATAACTCTTCTGCCTGTCAGTACGGTTGCTATGGTGTCAAAATTATTATTTTTTTAGCTTTTCCTTTTTCACACAATAAAGACCCATTTTTGGTAAATTATTTGTTTTTGGCATTGTTGCATTGAACGGCCCATAAATATTTTCTAGGATTTTATTAGCATATGATATGAGTGCGATGGTCCGATAGTTACATATTGCCATTCTTTGGAAGTGAGACAATTACTGTTCATGTCCAGTTTTTGGGCCACAATTTTGTCTTCTAGATCTGTTGACAGCATATTGTGAACATTGGATTGGTGCTGGTTTGAGCAACTCGGTTGGTATCCTGTCAATGCCTAAAGCTTTGTTGTTCGGAACTTGTTTGGTAGGCCTGGCTTCCTCCTGACTGGTTGATTGACTTAGTCCATTGCCTGCATATGACTTTGCTGTGTATTCTTCCCACCTTCGTTTAATTTGATCTTCACTATGAAGTACTTTGCCGTTTTGATGTTTGACAGTTTCTGCTTTGTAGGGTGTAAATGGTACCTGTGCCTGTTTCACATCGGTGAAGAGCTAATAAGTAGGACCTTGCTGGCTTGCATCTTCCGTTTTTTTCAAGTATTCCTTCCAGTAACGCTCTTTATGTGCTAAATGATTCATATCTGCTTTTTCCCTTTACCGCATATTCTGCTGGGATGTTGCTGATGTCAAAGTGTTTCATTGCAGGTGATCTTTTCGTGTCATTGATCCGGAGTTTGACTTTCGCAACGAGTAGCTGGTGGTCAGTAAAACAATCAGCACCAGGTAGCATTTTGACTGTTTCTATTGAGCTCTTGCAACATTGTTGGCAGATGAAATAGTTTGCGATGTTGTCCATTCGGAGCTGTCCGCATGTATAAATGACGTTTTGGCTGCTCAAACCACGTGTTTGTAATCAATAAACCTTTTTCTTGACAGCACTGAACCAAACAATCACCGGCCTCATTCCGTACTTCTGATCCAAACTTGGCTACAACCGGTGGTTCTTCTCCCATGCGTATTTTTGCACTGAATTCAGGAGGTCAGTTTAATGTACTGTAAATGGAGGAGATAACTGCTTTCTGCAGAGGGTCTTGTGTACACATGGGCTCAAAAAATATGGAATTGAAGAGAAGAGATGACAATGAAAAAAATGTAATACTTCATTGTTTCTTATGTACTCAGATGCAGAAGGCAGAAGGTTCCATTTTCCATTAAACTGTTGAAGGGTTAAATGTTTAGACCTGGTGACAAAATGGCAAAGCTTATTCAGTTTATAAATCCTCTACCAATGAAAAAGATGAAAGTCTAGGCTGGGGGTAAAATTAGGAATAATATGTAATAGAAAGGGATGCTTGGAGGACAGCAAATATTTAAACTGTGAAATGCAAAGATGGAGGATGAAAGTAAAGATGAAGCAAAACTTGAATAATTGTGATATAATAAAAGAATCTAGGACTGTGAAGGTTCAATTAGTGCTTGAAATAGTAGAGGTGATGCATTATGCCACCCTAACACACCTATGAACTTTAAACAAGCTTACAATGGAGAAACTGTGTCTAAAGGAAGACGTGGAGGGGCTCTATAACAGTCTGTGTGTAAGGAGAAAGTCTGGAGAACAGAAGACATGCCAAGGGGCAAAACATGCAGACAAAACTCAGAGTGCTGCCCTACTACCGTAGGAAGTAATATGGATAGTTATTCCGCTCTCAGCCACTAGATGGAGGCGACTGCTTGTTGTAGTTAATGCAGCCACAGATTTGGTTTCACTCAGAACTCCCTATTTCTTTAGCTTGTAATGTAAATCAGAATACGTGAGGCTGCCATACAAACTTGGCTATAATTATGATATAAAGGGTAAGAAATGGTATATCCAGGTGTCAGGTAAGTATGATTGTAAGGCCGCCTGCAGACGGCCGGGTCGGATCCGGCTGCGAGAATTCTCACAGCGGGACCCGACCCGAGCCCCTGCAGAGAGCAGCGCGTACTCAACCACGCCCCGCAGCTCCGGCTCTTTTATGTGTCCGCTGCCGGGCAGCCCGCGCATGCGCAGAGCGGAGCCGGCGACCGGTGAGTGACGTTAGAACATGCTGCGGTTTATTTGCCGCGCGAGATTTCGCATGGACAAACCGTGGCCGTCTGCCTAGGATTGCGTTTGCTAACGCAATCTTATGGCAGCTTCTAAGGGTGGAAATTCCACGGGAAATCCCGCTGCGGATATTCCACCTGTCTGCAGGCAGCCTAAAGGATTGGAATATTTCCACGTATATGCGCAGAGAATGCAGTAGGAGTGTCTGACCAGTAGGGGGAGGCAGCGTCTGGTAAAGTGCTCCAACGTTCTTTATCTAAGCTTGTCCCTGCAGATTTTGATAATACAGAACAATTCTAGACCACAGGAGTATAAAGGCCAATAGAGGAACAAGCTGTAGAGTTATTGAAATTGAGTTCTTATAAACAGAAGAATGTCGGTGCATGCTGGTTTACAACAAGCTGCTAGTTAGTCCGGATTCACAGGGTCATATTTGTAAAGTATTGCACACGCTAAATTTGCATGCATAATACGGACTGAATAGAAGCCATTCATTGCAAATTCTATTTTCTGCGCATTTTCACAGCAAAATAACCAATTGAAATCAAAGGGCTTGCATAACTGCGCCAGAAAAATGCAAGAGACCTGTGGATTCGCTGAGCATATAGGCACAACATCAATGAGATTTTGTATCTATGGATTTGCTTGAGCAAATGCACAACACATTTACACATACAATTTAATCCCCAGCAGCTGAATACGCAGCTGTCAGCACATCTGGGCCGTGGGACTTGTAGGAGTCACTCCCCTATATATAACTGTAGTTGTTAGTGATCAGTATGGGGATCGCTATATTCTCTCTCCCTGAAGACATACGTTTTTAAAATGGTTTGCTATATAGCCATCGGAGGGTTTTATGGCTTGATTTTCAGGACAAGTTCCACTTTTTAATGGTATTTTGGGGTAGAAATATGGTATTGTATAACATTTTTATTCTCTTTTTTAGGGGGAATGGGAATTAAACAACTTCTATCATTCTTATTCTGGATTTCCTTTTTATGGGCTTCAGCATGCGGAATAAATGTGATGACATTATTCTCTGGATCAACACGATTCCGGCGTTACCAAATGTTTAGGATTTTTTATATTTTGCTATTTTTGCACAACAAAAACACTTTTTTCTTTTAAGATTTGATTTTGTGTCCCTCGCATGCGAAGAGCCATAATATATTTTTTTCCATCCACAGATCTCTATGAGGGCTTGTTTTTTGCGGGATGAGCTCTTGTCTTCATTAATCCTATTTTGGGGAATATATAACATTTCGATCACATATATCCCAAGTTTGCTAGAGGTAAAATTAAAAAAATCAGCAATTTTGGCAAGGTTTGTATTTATTTATTTATTCAGTACAGCATTATATAGCCTGGGGGCTTATTCACACAAGTGTATATTGGCTGTTTTTTCACAGCCAGCTGATATATGCGACCATCTGATGCATTAGATTCCAATGCATCAGATCACAAAGGCTGGGCGCTTTTACACCCGGCAAGAAAGATAGTCCTGAAACTATCTTCCTGGTCAGACTACAGCTGCTGCCATGGACTCCTATGGGAGCCAATGACAGCGGACAGAGAAGGGAAGTGGGAGGGAGTTTAGCTAAGCTAAACTGCTAAGCTCGATCCCCCTTCTCCTTTCCGCCCCTTGCCGCTGTTTGCAGGGTTCTTAAGCTACTACTTGTCCAGATAGTCCCAGTAGTGTGGCTGCTAATGTTGCATAGAGCCAAGGTGTGTTACCTGATGGTGTGAACAGGAACTTATCCAGAGACATAGAAATGGTCAAGACTGGTGGCACAACAGCAACAACAAGGTCCAGGAAAGGGGTCATGGCAGGCAGCAAGCATTAACAAAGTCCAGTAAACAGAGCTGAGGTGAGGGAGTACAGAAGCCAGAATAACCTGCAGTCAGAACCAGAATACACAAACAAGGGCTTTCTCTCAAGGAGGCCAAATGATTAAGCAACCACCTTAGGGTGTGGATGCCTGATATAACAGACTCTGTGACATGATTATAGAGGAACAGGCTTTAATGGGTGCAAACTGGCCCTTTAAAGGGGTTTCTCTAAGGAGAAAAGATAGCGTTTCTGACCCCCGTCCCAGGCCTCTCACTAGCAAAGCCAGACTCCTACCTACACTGATGAAGGGCAAACACCCTGAAACAGCTGTCTGTACATGTAGTCTTGCTTTGTTTTTAATTCCCAGTCAATGTTACAAGGCTTGTATAAAGAGTCTAACTTTGGCTTGAAGGAATGCTGCCTTACAATAGGTGGCACTGTGGAGGTATTATTCCATCTCCCTTATGTGGATCTATACACTTCTGTATGGGCATTACAAAGCACTTTGTAATATAGTGCGTGTTTTGTAAATAAGCCATACACAAGATGTATACTTACCCGAACTGGTGCTTCCCCTCCGCCCCCCTGTGCTTACCATTCCATCATCCTTGGTTTTGATAAATTCTTCCTTCTGTCTTTTTTGTTGTGCAGGCGCGGTAGTGCTTGTCAGCTTACCGGCTTGTCGGGAACACGCGTCTGCTGCTTCACGCATGCACAATTCAGTCAATTCCGCTGACAGTCCGGAGATGAAGCCGAACAGCAACATTCACCAGCCAACTGTCCTCAGCTGGAGGGTAAGTGGGGTATGGGGGTGGCATGGGTGGGTCATTATTACTGCTGCGGCAACTACTGGGGTTACTGTTACTGTTGGGAAAACTACTGGGTGTCTACTTTGATGCTGCGATAACTACTGGGGGTCACTATTATTGCCGGGGCACATATTTGGGGTCACTCTTACTGCTGAGACACCTATTGGTGGTCAGTATTACTGCTGGGACACCTATTGGTGGTCAGTATTACTGCTGGGGCAGCTGTGTGTGTGTGGGGGGGTCACTGTTACTGCTGGGGCAATTATTGGGGTTACTATTTCTGCTGGGGCAATTATTGTGGGTCACTATCTCTGCTGGAGCAACTATTGAGGGTCACTATTACTGCTGAGGCAACTATGGGGGCTCAGTATTACTGTTGGGGCAACTGTGGGGGTTAGTATTACTGCTAAAGCAACTATTGGGGGTCACTATTACTGCTAGGACAATTATTGGGGGGACAATTACTGCTAGGGCAATCATTAGAGGTCACTATTACGACTGGGGTAATTATTAGGGGACCCGATTACAGCTGGGGCATCTATTGGGGGTCACTATTACTACTGGGGCAATAATTGGAGGTCACTATTACTGCTGGGGCAATTATTGGGGGTCACTATTATGGCTGGGGCAACTATTAGGGGACCCGATTACAGCTAGGGCATCTGTTGGGGGTCACTATTACTACTGTGGCAATTATTAGAGGTCACTATTACTGCTAAGGCAATTATTGGGGTCACTATTACTGCTGGGGCAATTATTGGTAGTTACTATTCCTACTAGAGCAACTATTGGGGACAGTATTACTGCTTGGGCAATTATAGGGGTCAGTATTACTGCTAGGGCAATTATTGGAGGTCACTATTACTGCTAGGGCAACTTTTGGGGATCACTATTACTGCTAGGACACATATTGGTGGTCACTATTACTGCTGGGGCAACTCTGAGGGGTCACTATTACTGCTGGGACAATTATTGGGGAAACAATTACTGCTAGGGCAATTATTAGAGGTCACTATTATGGCTGGGGTAATTATTAGGGGACCCGATTACAGCTGGGACATCTATTGGGGGTCACTATTACTACTGGGGCAATAATTGGAGGTCACTATTACTGCTGGGGCAATTATTGGGGGTCACTATTATGGCTGGGGCAACTATTAGGGGACACGATTACAGCTGGGGCATCTATTGGGGGTCACTATTATTACTGTGGAAATTATTGGAGGTCACTATTACTGCTGGGGCAATTATTGGTAGTTACTATTTCTACTAGAGCAACTATTGGGGACAGTAGTACTGCTTGGGCAATTATAGGGGTCAGTATTACTGCTAGGGCAATTATTGGAGGTCACTATTACTGCTAGAGCAACTTTTGGGGATCACTATTACTGCTAGGATACATATTGGTGGTCACTATTACTGCTGGGGCAACTGTGAGGGGTCACTATTACTACTGGGGCAATTATTGGGGGCAACTATTTCTGCTGGGGCAATTATTGGGGGCCACTATTACTGCTGGGGCAATTATTGGGGGTCACTATTACTTCTGGGAAAATTATTGCGGGTCACTATTACCACTGGGGCAACTATTGAGGGAGTCTGTATTACTGCTTGGGCAACTATTGAGGGGTCTGTATTACTACTGTCGCAACTTTCATTTGTGATACTGTCTGCTGAGATGCTGTATCTAAGCCGATCCTGTGTGACACATCTGCTGAGCAGACGTATCCAACAGGAGTTGCTTAGATATAGCAGTTCAACATATGTGTATGAGGCGATCATGTGTGATACATCTGCTAAAACGCTGTTTCTAAGCTGATCCTGTGTGATACATATGCTGAGATGCTGTATCTGAGCATATCCTGTGTGATACATCTGCTGAGCAGGTGTATGTAATCTGGTCATGTGTGATACATCTGCTTAGTGATTATTGGGTCACTATTTCTGATGGTGCAACTATTGGAGATCCTTCCACACCCTGATTGAAATTTGTGTAGGATAACCCTTGGGCTCTGTGCTTTCATCTCTGGGGTCCCAGATAATGCCGATAACGATACAGCATATAATAATGCCTCGCATGATCCTCTCTTTATTAAACTTTTTTCCATACCCACCCATCCATTCTCTTTATTTACCCATGTTCTTGTTTGGTTAAGTAGAATGGCTTTGAAGTATGCCTCCAGATTAGGAATATCTGCCCCACCGCACTTACGATGCATGGATAAAATTGATAGAGCCATGTGCCTTAAGCTCCTGTCTGGCTAATATCCACAATATCTGTGCCTTGTGCTCCTGCCTGGCTAATATCCACAATATCCGTGCCTTAAGCTCCTGTCTGGCTAATATCCACAATATATGTGCCTTGTGCTTCTGCCTGACTAATATCCACAATATCTGTGCCTTGTGCTCCTGCCTGGCTAATATCCACAATATCTGTGCCTTGTGCTCCTGCCTGGCTAATATCCACAATATCTGTGCCTTGTGCTCCTGCCTGACTAATATCCACAATATCTGTGCCTTGTGCTCCTGCCTGGCTAATATCCACAATATATATGCCTTGTGCTTCTGCCTGACTAATATCCACAATATATGTGCCTTGTGCTCCTGCCTGACTAATATCCACAATATCTGTGCCTTGTGCTCCTGCCAGACTAATATCCACAATATATGTGCCTTGTGCTCCTGCCTGACTAATATCCACAATATCTGTGCCTTGTGCTCCTGCCTGGCTAATATCCACAACATCTGTGCCTTATGCTCCTGCCTGACTAATATCCACAACATCTGTGCCTTATGCTCCTGTCTGACTAATATCCACAATATCTGTGCCTTATGCTCCTGTCTGGCTAATATCCACAATATCTATGTCTTGTGCTCCTGCATGATTGTTATGCACAATTATATTTTGTGGATAACCATCATTTTTGTATTCTTTCTTAGAAAGTTCATTTTAGCGACGCAAGCCGTGACCCATCAGTCTTTTTATTTAAGCTCCAATCTATTCACAAAGAGCCAACTTTCATTCAGTTTTGAATTTACCGCCATCTTGTGGTCAAGTTTTATTACTACAGGTAGAATCACTGAGAATGTTATGTACTGGTGTTTTAGTGACATCTGCTTTAGTAACATCAGTTTAAATACCGACAGCCTCCAATCCAGGCTTACATATCCCAGGATGTTTCATATTTCACGTGTGCCCATTCTGCTTTCATCACCACTTTTGTATTCTTTCTTATCATGTCTTATTTAAAAAGAGAGTCAACGACATCCGGCAGAAAATAACCTCCCAATCCCATACTAGCCCCCACCCTGGTCTTGTCAGTACTGCATCTAACTCCTGCTCACTGTGTATACTCCGACCAACGGCATAGGAAAAAGTTTCCAGACTTCTTTCCTCTCCCCCCCCCCCCCCCCCCCTTACCTGCACTAGCAATCCTCTCCCTTCACACTTCCACCAGTCTATCTCCCCAGTGGTCATCTCCCATCTCACCACTATATTTAACCTCTCTCTGACGTCTAGGAGTTGCTCAATGCCTCTTGCATCAGCCCAAGAGCTTCATAGCCGTTCTGTCCGCAGGCTACAGGCGCAATTATAGAAGAGGAAGATTTCCTTGTCTGTTTTGGCTGTACAATGAGAACTGCTGATGACATAAGTAAATATCTGATGTTCCATCTGGGGCTCTTCTGAGAAATGGTTTTGTACAGCAGCCAACAAGATGTTGTTTTGAAGCTCAACACAAAATCTGCAATTGCTAAGCTGCAGAGCTGGGACTTTATTAAATTATAATTCCCAGTAATAGGGTTCACTATGTAGAGTAAATGAAATGATAACTCTTCTGCCTGTCAGTACGGTTGCTATGATCTCAAAATTATTATTTTTTTTTTAGCTTTTCCTTTTTCGCACAATAAAGACCCATTTTTAGTAAATTATTTGTTTTTGGCATTGTTGCATTGAACGGCCCATAAATATTTTATAGGATTTTATTTGCATGTGATATGAGTGCGATGGTCCGATAGTTACATATTGCCATTCTTTGGAAGTGATACAATTAGTGTTCGTGTCCAGTTTTTGGGCCACAATTTTGTCTTCTAGATCTGTTGACAAAGCATTGTGAACATTGGATTGTCGCTGGTTTGAGCAACTCGGTTGGTATCCTGTCAATGCCCGAGGCTTTGTTGTTTGGAACTTGTTTCGTAGGGCCGGCTACCTCCTGACTGGTTGATTGACTTAGTCCACTGCCTGCATATGACTTTGTTGTGTATTCTTCCCACCTTCATTTAATTTGATCTTCACTATGAAGTTCTTTGCCGTTTTGATGTTTGACAGTTTCTGCTTTGTGGGGTGTAAATGGTACCTGTGTCTTTTTCACATCGGTGAAGAGCTAATGAGCGGGACCTCGCTTGCTTGCATCTTCCAGTTTTTTCAAGTATTCCTTCAGTAACGCTCTTTATGTGCTAAATGATTCATATCTGCTTTTTCCCTTTACCGCATATTCTGCTGGGATGTTGCTGATGTCAAAGTGTTTCATTGCAGGTGATTTTTTCGTGTCATTGATCTGGAGTTTGACTTTCGCAACGAGTAGCTGGGGGTCAGTAAAACAATCAGCACCAGGTAGCATTTTCACTGCTTGTATTGAGCTCTTGCAACATTGTTGGCAGATGAAATAGTTTGCGATGTTGTCCATTCGGAGCTGTCCGCATGTATAAATGATGTTTTGGCTGCTCAAACCACGTGTTTGCAATCAATAAACCTTTTTCTTGACAGCACTGAACCAACCACCAGCCTCATTCCGTTCTTCTGATCCAAACTTGGCTACAACCGGTGGTTCTTCTCCTGCAGAGGGTCTTGTGTACACATGGGCTCAAAAAATATGGAATTGAAGAGATGAGAAAAAAAAAAAAGTAATACTTCATTGTTTCTTATGTGCTCAGATGCAGAAGGTTCATTTTTTCATTAAACTGTTGAGGGGTTAAATGTTTAGACCTGGTGACAAAATGGCAAAGCTTATTCAGATTATAAATCCTCCACCAATGAAAAAGATGCAAGTCTAGGCTGGGGGTAAAATTAGGAATAATATGTAATAGAAAGGGATGCTTGGAGGACAGCCCATATTTAAACTGTGAAATGCAAAGATGGAGGATGAAAGTAAAGATGAAGCAAAACTTGAATAATTGTGATATAATAAAAGAATCCAGGACTGTGAAGGTTCAATTAGTGCTTGAAATAGTAGAGGTGCTGCATTATGCCACCCTAACACACCTATGCACTTTATACAAGCTTACAGTGTAGAAACTGTGTCTAAAGGAAGACGTGGAGGGGCTCTATAACAGTCTGTGTGTAAGGAGAAAGTCTGGAGAACAGAAGACATGCCAGGGGGCAAAACATGCAGACAAAACTCATTGCTGCCCTACTAGTAAGTAATATGGATAGTTATTCCGCTCTCAGCCACTAGATGGAGGCGACTGCTTATTGTAGTTAAAGGGGTTGTCTCATGAAATCAAGTGGGGTTATACACTTCTGTATGGTCATATTAATGCACTTTGTAATATACATCGTGCATTAAATATGAGCCATACAGAAGTTATTCACTTACCTGCTCCGTTGCTAGCGTCCCCGTCTCCATGGCTCCATCTAAATTCGCTGTCTTCTGGCATTTTTAGACACGCTTGCGCAGTCCGGTCTTCTCCCTGGTGAATGGGGCCGCTCGTGCCGGAGAGCTGGTCCCGCGTCATCATCGTAGCTCCGCCCGGTCACCTGTGCCGATTCCAGCCAATCAGAAGGCTGGAATCGGCACTGGACCGCACAGAGCCCACGGTGCACCATGGGAGAAGACCCGCGGTGCATCGTGGGTGAAGATCCCGGCGGCCATCTTGGTGAAGGAAGAAGAAGGAAGAAGGAAGACGTCGCAGAGCGGGGATTCGGGTAAGTAATGAAATTTTTTTTTTTTAACACATCCTTTGGGGTTGTCCTGCGCCGAACGGGGGGCCTATGGGGAAAAAAAAAAACATTTCGGCGCGAGACAACCCCTTTAATGCAGCCATAGATTTGGTTTCACTCATAACTCCCTATTTCTTTAGCTTGTAATGTAAATTAGAATTTCTTGAGGCTCCTTTTCAGTATTAGTAGGGGTTATATTGGAGGGAGCAGGGAAAGAAGCTGCATCATGTTTATATACCTATATACAGTGAGGTCTGTTGTTAGGGACAGATATTCTATGGAGGATAAATCCCTACTTGCTGTGAAAGTCCTTGGAAAATGTATGACATTGCTTTTACATCAAGCACCTCACCGGCTGTCTTCCTTGTCATAATTTTTGTTTCCAGTGACCCCCCTGTACTACGATTGACCCCCACACCAATGTACACTATTTGACCAATTTTTGGGAGGAGCACAGAGTTCACCAGATGTGTGGCTCTATTCCCATACACTTTGGAGGGCTTTTGATGCATTGAGAACCTTCTGGGGGGCGCATTATTGAAACTAAGATTTACGCCCTTTAACTTCAATGATCGTCGGAATTGTCCATCCCGATTCACTATGATTTTGGTGAAATCAACTCGATCCCAACACAAAATGAATATATTCACTAATCGCTCATCATTAGTAGTTGGGAAGTTCAGATGGAGAGATGTTTTCAGGTATGCCTCTGAGCGTAATATTATTCCTTCTTGATCTGTCTTCCTGGTCTATTAATTTGGCTGTGAGCCGTTTTACTTCATTTTCATCTAATAGGTGACCCACTGAGTGTTCTACCTACCTCCCCCGTCGTTCCCCCAGTGTCAGTGCTGGAAGCCACTGCTCAGTGCATTGTGCGGATCACTAAGCATTCCGTGTGTTCTAATTTGATAGCAGGCAGACTACTCAGCAGCGCCGCTCAACTCACTGACAGCGGGGAACAACGGGGGGAGGTAAGTATAACACTTACATCCCCAGACTCAGCGGCTAACATACTACTAGCCCATAAGTTTATCTGCATTTTCTAGAGATGCATTATAGATGGTTTGTTACCTCTAAAGCATTTTGAAGCAGAGCCAAGGGGTAACTTTGTACGGCTTTTTCGACATTTGCACTGCCATACAAACTCGCTTATAATTATCATATAAAGTGTAAGAAATGGTATATCCAGGTGTCAGGTGAGTATAATGGTAAGGCCGTCTCAGACGGCCGGGTCGGATCCCGCTGCGAGAATTCTCGCAGCGGGACCCGACCCGAGCCCCTGCAGAGAGCAGCGTGTACTCACCTACGCCCCGCAGCCCTGGCTCTTTCATGCGCAGACCGGAGCCGGCGGCCGAAGAGTGATGTTTCTGTGCAGGGCTCTGCGAGCCCCGCGCAGAATTAGGACAAACTGCGGCCGTCTGCCTAGGATTGCGTTTGCTAACGCAATCTTATGGCAGCTTCCAAGGGCGGAAATTCTGCGGGAAATCCCGCCACAGAATTTCCGCCTGTCTGCAGGCGGCCTAAAGGATTGGAATATTTCCACGTGTATTTGCAGAGAATGCAGTAGGAGTGTCTGACCAGTAGGGGGAGGCAGCGTCTGGTAAAGTGCTCCAACGTTCTTTATCTAAGCTTGTCCCTGCAGATTTTGATAATACAGAACAATTCTAGACCACAGGAGTATAAAGGCCAACAGAGGAACAAGCTGTAGAGTTATTGAAATTGAGTTCTTATAAACAGAAGAATGTCGGTGCGTGCTGGTTTACAACAAGCTGCTAGTTAGTCCGGATTCACAGGGTCGTATTTGTAAAGTATTGCACACGCTAAATTTGCATGCATAATACGGACTGAATAGAACCCATTCATTGCATGTTCTATTTTCTGCACATTTTCACAGCAAAATAACCAATTGAAATCAATGGGCTTGCATAACTGCGCCAGAAAAATGCAAGAGACCTGTGTATTCGCTGAGCATATAGGCACAACATCAATGAGATTTTGTATCTATGGATTTGCTTGAGCAAATGCACAACACATTTACACATACAATTTAATCCCCAGCAGCTGAATACGCAGCTGTCAGCACATCTGGGCCGTGGGACTTGTAGGAGTCACTCCCCTATATATAACTGATCAGTATGGGGATCGCTATATTCTCTCTCCCTTCATGAAGACATACGTTTTTAAAATGGTTTGCTATATAGCCATCGGAGGGTTTTATGGCTTGATTTTGCAGGACAAGTTCCATTTTTTAATGATATTTTGGGGTAGAAATATGGTATTGTATAACGTTTTTATTCTCTTTTTTAGAGGGAATGGGAATTAAACCACTTCTGTCATTCTTATTCTGGATTTCCTTTTTATGGGCTTCAGCATGCGGAATAAATGTGATAACATTATTCTCTGGATCAACACGATTCCTGTATTACCAAATGTTTAGTTTTTTTTATGTTTTGCTATTTTTGCACAACAAAAACACTTTTTTCTTTTAAGATTTGATTTTGTGTCCCTCGCATTCGAAGAGCCATAATATTTTTTTTCCATCCACAGATCTCTATGAGGGCTTGTTTTTTGCGGGATGAGCTCTTGTCTTCATTAATCCTATTTTGGGGAATATATAACATTTCGATCACATGTATCCCAAGTTTGCTAGAGGTAAAATTTAAAAAATCAGCAATTTTGGCAAGGTTTGTATTTATTTATTTATTCAGTACAGCATTATATAGCCTTGGGGCTTATTCACAAGTGTATATTGGCTACGTTTTCACAGCCAGCTGATATATGCTACCATTAGATGCATTAGATTCCAATGCATCAGATCACAAAGGCTGGGCACTTTTACACCGGGCAAGAAAGATAGTCCTGGAACTATCTTCCTGGTCAGACTACAGCCGCTGCCATTGACTCCTATGGGAGCCAATTACAGCGGACGGAGAAGGGAAGTGGGAGGGAGTTTAGCAGCATGACTGCTAAGCTCGATCCCCCTTCTCCTTTCCGCCCCTTGCCGCTGTCTGCAGGGTTCTTAAGCTACTACTTGTCCAGATAGTCCCAGTAGTGTGGCTGCTAATGTTGCATAGAGCCAAGGTGTGTTACCTGATGGTGTGAACAGGAACTTATCCAGAGACATAGAAATGGTCTAGACTGGTGGCAAAACAGCAACAACAAGGTCCAGGAAAAGGGTCATGGCAGGCAGCAAGCATTAACAAAGTCCAGTAAACAGAGCTGAGGTCAGGGAGTACAGAAGCCAGAATAACCTGCAGTCAGAACCAGAATACACAAACAAGGGCTTTCTTGCAAGGAGGCCAAATGATTAAGCAACCACCTTAGGGTGTGGATGCCTGATATAACAGACTCTGTGACAGGATTATAGAGGAACAGGCTTTAATGGGTGCAAACTGGCCCTTTAAAGGGGTTTCTCTAAGGAGAAAAGATAGCGTTTCTGACCCCCGTCCCAGGCCTCTCACTAGCAAAGCCAGACTCCTACCTACACTGATGAAGGGCAAACACCCTGAAACAGCTGTCTGTACATGTAGTCTTGCTTTGCTTTTAATTCCCAGTCAATGTTACAAGGCTTGTATAAAGAGTCTAACTTTGGCTTGAAGGAATGCTGCCTTACAATAGGTGGCACTGTGGAGGTATTATGGGCTATAAAGATAAGGCCTTGACTTATTCCAGACAAGATTTGCTAAAGTCCAACCGTGAACAAAAAAATAATGTCAGACTTCTATTTGTTTCAACCTATTGCACTGAAAGTGCGGAGGTTGCAAGGATTCTTAAAAAACATTGGGGCATCCTTGCAGGATGCCATTCCAACATTGAGGAGTTCTCGATGCCGCCACTTATGGCATATCGGCGAGGGCATAATATCCGTGACAAAACTGTTCAAACGGATAGACTAAGATGTAAAAAAAACGTGGGTGGCATTTTACCTACGGACAGAAAGGGATGTTTCCCATGTATGAGCTGCGCTGCATGCAGCAACTTAATTAAAGGGGATAGATTTTCCCATCCAAGAACAGGACAACATTTTAACATCCGACAGAGATTCTCGTGCAACTCATCTTTTGTTATCGATTTGGTGGTCTGCCCATGTGGGTTGCTATACGTGGGCGAGACCACTCTGGAGGTCCGCCAACGTATGTCAAAACACAAGAGCACTATCCGTACAAAAAATCGTGATGCTCCTGTGGCGAGACATTTTACAGACGCTGGACACACAGTCTGCCAATTCAAATACAGAATTATTGATGAGGTCCCCCCTTATATAGAGGTGGTGATAGAGAAGGTATCCTAAAAAAATTAGAGCTGAAATGGATACATACACTGGGTACGCTTAGCCCTAACGGCCTCAACATTGAATACAATACCTCTTTCCTTTTGTAACCAATTTACAGGGATGCTGTGTTTTGTGATTTATTCCGTCAAGAAACTGAGTCCGTTTTCTCATATTGAGCTAGATGTTGCTTTTAATTATTCTCATAATGGTCTATGTATATGACATTATGGTAATGTTTTTTTGTCTGTTTTTTTGCAGAAAAAGATTGAGTTCCAGAGCGAGATGGGATGCAGCTGTTGTCGTATTATATATGTGTCCACATAAAGAATATTTAAGACAAACATATGTCTCTTGATATATTGGCACTATAATAATCTTTTGCGATTGTGTATTATTCTTTACAATAAAATATGTCATTTTTTGACTTTGTTGCAGCAGAGATGGTGGCAGATCTATTCTTTGTCTGTAGGTGATTAAGTAGAACCCCTAGTGGGGCTAATTATTAATGTAGGTTTTGGTGGATATTGAATGTCTCAAAAAAAAGGTTTTTTCCTAACTAAAACATCTACATGACATCATTATTTAACATTGGCGTTTGAGCGCCTGAATTTGAAATATTTATTCTGCAGACACACATAACAATAAAGGGTGTTTATTGCAACAATTCCCTCTAATATACATAGTATACTTTGAATGACTTACACAATTGTTGGCAATATGGAATTGACCCATTACAGTGCTAATACTGATCCTTTAGACACCTTGCTCATCTGTTGGGGGAGCGCATGCGCTGTAGTAACAGAAAGTTAAGTGTGGGCATTGACATCCTCTATGTGGAGATGTATGTGTGGGCACTTTGTGTCACTTCCGGTATGCCGTGTTACTTCTGGTATTTATTAAAGTTACATTCTGAAGCACTAGTGTGTATGGTGACGCGCTGTGTCATTTCCGGCGCTTCATGTCACTTTCGGCCCTTTATTGAGCTGTATTCCAGGTGTTGATGTAGGGTCCGACGCACCGCGTCACTTCCGGCTCTATCATATGACACTGGTTGCTATTGTTTTTGGTGCATGCCCAGTACGTTTTTAGGCGCTAGTATGGTTCCTGGCAGATCTCTGGTTGGAGGCCACAGGAAAGGGGGCGTGCTTTACTATGGAGGACACCATACTCGGCACAATAAACAGAGAAAGCAGGTCGCCAGCAGCACAAATTGTATATCCCTCCAAGGGCTGGGCATAGATTATGCAGTAGCCAAAGAAACAGGTGAATGGATCCTTATCACCAAAATCACATGCAGCAATGAAAAAAGACTTCGGCAGCATCCAGGGTGCAAATTGATATCCAAAGTTTTATTCCCCATCACAGAAAAACAGGCAACGTTTCGGCCATGTTGGCCTTTGTCAAGCTGTGATGGGGGAATAAAACTTTGGATATCAATTTGCACCCAGGATGCTGCCGAAGTCTTTTTTCATCTCGGCACAATATACCGTGGAGACATATGTAAGCCCTCAATTGTTACTAATATGCTATTATTATATATTGACTGCAGCTGCTGACTCTCTAACCTGGAACAATCATATGTTTTATGTATGTGGGTGTGTTTAATGTTGTATCTATGGGTGTTGTCTTAGATTGTCTATTTAACAGGGGCTTAGTGCCCTAGTACTGCATGCTTGATAAAGACCCAATATGTGAGGTTGAAACGTCGCAGTCTTTTTTATGCTCTTATACTGGGGAATAAAAAAAGAATTTCCTGAGTAAAAGTTATCCAGTGTGCTGGTCCTCCTTTTAAAACTCTCCTACTGTGGAGGTTTTATTCCATCTCCCTTATGTGGATCTATACACTTCTGTATGGGCATTACAAAGCACTTTGTAATATAGTGTGTGTTTTGTAAATGAGCCATACACAAGATGTATACTTACCCGAACTGGTGCTTCCCCTCCGCCCCCCTGTGCTTACCATTCCATCATCCTTGGTTTTGATAAATTCTTCCTTCTGTCTTTTTTGTCGTGCAGGCGCGGTAGTGCTTGTCAGCTTGCCGGCTTGTCGGGAACACGCGTCTGCTCCTTCACGCATGCACAATTCAGTCAATTCCGCTGACAGTCCGGAGATGAAGCCGAACAGCAACATTCACCGGCCAACTGTCCTCAGCTGAAGGGTAAGAAGGGTAAGTGGGGTATGTGGGTGGCATGGGTGGGTCATTATTACTGCTGCGACAACTACTGGGGTTACTGTTACTGTTTGGAAAACTACTGGGTGTCTACTTTGATGCTGCGATAACTACTGAGGGTCACTATTATTGCTGGGGCACATATTTGGGGTCACTCTTACTGCTGAGACACCTATTGGTGGTCAGTATTACTGCTGGGGCAACTGTGTGGGGGGGTCACTATTACTGCTGAGGCAACTATGGGGGCTCAGTATTACTGTTGGTGCAACTGTGGGGGTCAGTTTTACTGCTGGGACAATTATTGGGGGAACAACTACTGCTAGGGCAATTATTGGGGGAAAAACTACTGCTAGGGCAATTATTGGGGGTCACCATTATGGCTGGGGCAACTATTAGGGGACCCGATTACAGCTGGGGCATCTATTGGGGGTCACTATTACTACTGTGGGAATTATTGGGGTCACTATTACTGCTGGGGCAATTATTGGTAGTTACTATTTCTACTAGAGCAACTATTGGGGACTGTATTACTACTTGGGACACATATTGGTGGTCACTATTACTGCTGGGGCAACTGTGAGGGGTCACTATTACTGCTGGGGCAATTATTGGGGGCAACTATTTCTGCTGGAGCAATTATTGGGGGGTCACTATTACCACTGGGGCAACTATTGTGGGAGTCTGTATTACTGCTTGGGCAACTATTGAGGGGTCTGTATTACTACTGTCGCAACTTTCATTTGTGATACTGTCTGCTGAGATGCTGTATCTAAGCCGATCCTGTGTGACACATCTGCTGAGCAGACGTATCCAACAGGAGTTGCTTAGATACAGCAGTTCAACATATGTGTCTAAGGTGATCATGTGTGATACATCTGCTAAAACGCTGTTTCTAAGCCGTTCCTGTGTGATACATCTGCTGAGCAGGTGTATGTAATCCGATCGTGTGATACATCTGCTCAGTAATTATTGGGATCACTATTTCTGATGGTGCAACTATTGGCGATCCTTCCACACCCTGATTAAAATTTGTGTAGGATACCCCTTGGGCTCTGTGCTTTCATCTCTGCGGTCCCAGATAATGCCGATAACGATGCAGCATATAATAATGCCTCGCATGATCCTCCCTTTATTAAACTTTTTTCAATACCCACCCATCCATTCTCTTTATTTACCCATGTTCTTGTTTGGTTAAGTAGAATGGCTTTGAAATATGCCTCCAGATTAGGAATATCTGCCCCACCACACTTACGATGCATGGATAAAATTGATAGAGCCATGTGCCTTAAGCTCCTGTCTGGCTAATATCCACAATATCTGTGCCTTGTGCTCCTGCCTGGCTAATATCCACAATATCTGTGCCTTGTGCTCCTGCCTGGCTAATATCCACAATATATCTGCCTTGTGCTCCTGCCTGGTAATATCCTCAATATCTGTGCCTTGTGCTCCTGCCTGGCTAATATCCACAATATCTGTGTCTTGTGCTTCTGCCTGGCTAATATCCACAATATCTGTGCCTTGTGCTCCTGTCTGGCTAATATCCACAATATCTGTGCCTTGTGCTCCTGCCAGACTAATATCCACAATATCTGTGCCTTTTGCTCCTGCTTGACTAATATCCACAATATCTGTGCCTTATGCTCCTGCCTGGCTAATACCCACAATAACTGTGTCTTGTGCTCCTTTATGATTGTTATCCACAATTATATTTTGTGGATAACCATCATTTTTGTAGTCTTTCTTATCAAGTTCATTTTAGTGATGCAATCATGTAAGCCGTGACCCATCAGTCTTTTCATTTATGCACCAATCTATTCACAAACAGCCAACTTTCATTCAGTTTTGAATTTACCGCCATCTTGTGGTCAAGTTTCATTACTACAGGTAGAATCACTGAGAATGTTATGTACTGGTGTTTTAGTGACATCTGCTTTAGTAACATTAGTTTAAATACCGACAGCCTCCAATCCAGGCTTACATATCCCGGGATGTTTCATATTTCATGTGTGCCCATTCTGCTTTCATCACCACTTTTGTATTCTTTCTTATCACGTCTTATTTAAAAAGAAAGTCGATGACATCCGGCAGAAAATAACCTCCCAATCTCATACAAGCCCCCACCCTGGTCTTGTCAGTACTGCATCTAGCTCCTGCTCACTGTCTATACTCAGACCAACGACAGAGGAAAAAGTTTCCAGACTTCTTTCCTCTGCTCGCCCCATTACCTACGCTAGCATCCCTCTCCCTTCACACTTCCTCCAGTCTATCTCCCCAGTGGTCATCTCCCACCTCACCACTATATTTAACCTCTCTCTGACGTCTAGGAGTTGCTCAATGCCTCTTGCATCAGCCCAAGAGCTTCATAGCCGTTCTGTCCGCAGGCTACAGGCGCAATTATAGAAGAGGAAGATTTCCTTGTCTGTTTTGGCTGTACAATGAGAACTGCTGATGACATAAGTAAATATCTGATGTTCCTTCTGGGGCTCTTCTGAGAAATGGTTTTGTACAGCAGCCAGCGAGATGTTGTTTTGAAGCTCAACACGAAATCTGCAATTGCTAAGCTGCAGAGCTGGGACTTTATTAAATTATAATTCCCAGTAATAGGGTTCACTATGTGGAGTAAATGAAATGATAACTCTTCTGCCTGTCAGTACGGTTGCTATGATCTCAAAATTAGTATTTTTTTTTAAGCTTTTCCTTTTTCGCAAAATAAAGACCCATTTTTGGTAAATTATTTGTTTTTGGCATTGTTGCATTGAACGGCCCATAAATATTTTATAGGATTTTATTTGCCTGTGATATAAGTGCGATGGTCCGATAGTTACATATTGCCATTCTTTGGAAGTGAGACAATTAGTGTTCGTGTCCAGTTTTTGGGCCACAATTTTGTCTTCTAGATCTGTTGACAAAGCATTGTGAACATTGGATTGTCGCTGGTTTGAGCAACTCGGTTGGTATCCTGTCAATGCCCGAGGCTTTGTTGTTTGGAACTTGTTTGGTAGGCCAGGCTACCTCCTGACTGGTTGATTGACTTAGTCCATTGCCTGCATATGACTTTGCTGTGTATTCTTGCCACCTTCATTTAATTTGATCTTCACTATGAAGTACTTTGCCGTTTTGATGTTTGACAGTTTCTGCTTTGTGGGGTGTAAATGGTACCTCTGTCTGTTTCACATCGGTGTAGAGCTAATAAGTGGGACCTTGCTGACTTGCATCTTCCAGTTTTTTCAAGTATTCCTTCCAGTAACGCTCTTTATGTGCTAAATGATTCATATCTGCTTTTTTCCTTTACTGCATATTCTGCTGGGATGTTGCTGATGTCAAAGTGTTTCATTGCAGGTGATTTTTTCGTGTTATTGATCCGGAGTTTGACTTTCGCAACGAGTAGCTGGGGGTCAGTAAAACAATCAGCACCAGGTAGCATTTTCACTGCTTGTATTGAGCTCTTGCAACATTGTTGGCATTGTTGGATTGAAATGGTCAATCTGGTTGCGATGTTGTCCATTCGGAGCTGTCCGCATGTATAAATGATGTTTTGGCTGCTCAAACCACGTGTCTGTAATCAATAAACCTTTTTCTTGACAGCATTGAACCAAACAATCACCAGCCTCATTCTGTTCCAAACTTGGCTACAACCGGTGGTTCTTCTTCCATGTGTATTTTTGCACTGAATTCAGGAGGTCAGTTTAATGTACTGTAAATGGAGGAGATAACTGTTTTCCGCAGAGGGTCTTGTGTACACATGGGCTCAAAAAATATGAAATTTAAGAGATGATATGACAAAGGAAAAAAAAATTAATACCTTATTGTTTCTTATGTGCTCAGATGCAGAAGGTTCAATTTTTCATTAAACTGGTGAAGGGTTAAATGTTTAGACCTGGTGACAAAATGGCAAAACTCATTCAGATTATAAATCCTCCACCAATGAAAGAGATGCAAGTCTATGCTGGGGGTAAAATTAGGAATAATATGTAATAGAAAGGGATGCTTGGATACAGCCCATATTTAAACTGTGAAATGCAAAGATGGAGGATGAAAGTAAAGATGAAGCAAAACTTGAATAATTGTGATACAATAAAAGAATCTAGGACGGTGAAGGTTCAATTAGTGCTTGAAATAGTAGAGGTGATGCATTATGCCACCCTAACACACCTATGAACTTTAAACAAGCTTACAGTGTAGAAACTGTGTCTAAAGAAAGATGTAGAGGGGCTCTATAACAGTCTGTGTGTAAGGAGAAAGTCTGGAGAACAGAAGACATGCCAAGGGGCAAAACATGCAGAGAAAACTCGGAGTGCTGCCCTACTAGTAATATGGATAGTTATTCCGCTCTCAGCCACTAGATAGCAGTGACTGCTTTTTATATTTAATGCAGCCACAGAGTTTGTTTCCTTCAGAACTCCCTATTTCTTTAGCTTGTAATGTAAATCAGGCTCCTTTTCAGTATTAGTAGGGGTTATATTGGAGGGAGCAGGCAAAGAAGCTGCTTCATCTTTATATACCTATATACAGTGAGGTCTGTTGTTAGGGACAGATATTCGATAGAGGATAAATCCCTACTTGGTGTGAAAGTCCTTGTAAAATGTATGACATTGCTTTTACATCAAGCACCTCACCGGCTGTCTTCCTTGTCATAATTTTTGTTTCCAGTGACCCCCCTGTTCTACGATTGACCCTCACACCAATGTACACTATTTGACCATTTTTTGGGAGGAGCACGGAGTTCACCAGATGTGTGGCTCTATTCCCATACACTTTGTAGGGCTTTTGATGCATTGAGAACCTTCTGGAGGGCACATTATTGAAACCAAGATTCACGCCCTTTAACTTCAATGATCGTCGGAATCGGCCATCCCGATTCACTATGATTTTGGTGAAATCAACTCGATCCCTACACAAAATGAATATATTCACTAATCGCTCATCATTAGTAGTTGGGAAGTTCAGATGGAGAGATGTTTTCAGGTATGCCTCTGAGCGTAATATTATTCCTTCTTGATCTGTCTTCCTGGTCTATTAATTTGGCTGTGAACCGTTTCACTTCATCTTCATCTAATAGCTGACCCACTGTGCGCTCTACTTACCTCCCCCGCCGTTCCCCCAGTGTCAGTGCTGGAAGCCACCGCTCAGTGCATTGTGCGGATCACTAAGCATTCCGTCTGTTCTAATTTGATAGCAGGCAGACTACTCAGCAGCGCCGCTCAACTTACTGACAGTGGGGGAACAACGGGGGGAGGTAAGTATAACACTTACATCCCCAGACTCAGCGGGTAACATACTACTAGCCCATAAGTTTATCTACATTTTCTAGAGATGCATTATAGATGGTTTGTTACCTCTAAAGCATTTTGAAGCAGACCCAAGGGGTAACTTTGTATGGCTTTTTCGACATTTGCACTGCCATACAAACTCGGCTATAATTATGATATAAAGTGTAAAAAATGGTATATCCAGGCGTCAAGTAAGTATAATTGTAAGGCCGTCTGCAGACGGCCGGGTCAGATCTGGCTGTGAGAATTCTCGCAGCGGGACCCGACCCGAGCCCCTGCAGAGAGCAGCGTGTACTCACCCACGCCCCGCAGCTCCGGCTCTTTCATGTGCCGGCAGCCAGCGCATGCGCAGATCGGAGCCAGTGGCCGGTGAGTGACGTTGCTGTGCAGGGCGCTGCGAGCCTCGCGCAGAATTAGGACGTGCAGCGGTTTGTTTGCCGCGCGAGATTTCGCGTGGACAAACTGCGGCCGTCTGCCTAGGATTGCGTTTGCTAACGCAATCTTATGGCAGCTTCCAAGGGCGGAAATTCTGCGGGAAATCCCGCCGCGGAATTTCCGCCTGTCTGCAGGCGGCCTAAAGGATTGGAATATTTCCACGTGTATGCGCAGAGAATGCAGTAGGAGTGTCTGACCAGTAGGGGGAGGAAGCGTCTGGTAAAGTGCTCCAACGTTCTTTATCTAAGCTTGTCCCTGCAGATTTTTATAATACAGAACAAATCTAGACCACAGGAGTATAAAGGCCAATAGAGGAACAAGCTGTAGAGTTACCGTATATACCGGCGTATAAGACGACTTTTGAACCCCGAAAAATCTGCTCTGCAGTCGGGGGTCGTCTTATGCGCCGGTAATACAAAAAAAAAAAAGTGTAAAAAAAAAAAATTTTATTACTCACCTCCCACGGCGTTCTGTCGCGCTCCGGCAGGATGTCGCTCGCTCGGCAGGCTGTCGCTCGCTCCTCGTCCCCGCCGCAGCATAGCTTTCTGAATGCGGGGCTTGAAATCCCCGCTTCCAGAAAGCTAATACACACGCCGGCAGCCATGACAGCATTGAATGGCTGTGATTGGCTAAAGCACACGTGGCTTCAGCCAATCACACTATTCAATGACATCATTGAATGGCTGTGATTGGCTGAAGGCGCACGTGTTAGCAATCACACCCATTCAATGATGTCATTGAATAGTGTGATTGGCTGAAGCCACGTGTGCTTTAGCCAATCACAGCCATTCAATGATGTCATGGCTGCCGGCGTGTGTATTAGCTTTCTGGAAGCGGGGATTTCAAGCCCCACATTCAGAAAGCTATGCTGCGGCGGGGACGAGGAGCCAGCGACAGCCTGCCGGAGCGAGCGACATCCTGCCGGAGCGCGACAGAACGCCGTGGGAGGTGAGTAATAAAATTTTTTTTTTTTTCTCCACTGAATACCGGCGTATAAGGTGACAGTTGGGGGGTCGTCTTATACGCCCCGTCGCCTTATACGCCGGTATATACGGTATTGAAATTGCGTTCTTATAAACAGAAGAATGTCGGTGCGTCCGTGTTTACAACAAGCTGCTAGTTAGTCCGGATTCACAGGGTCATATTTGTAAAGTATTGGGCACGCCAAATTTGCATGCATAATACGGACTGAATAGAACCCATTCATTGCATGTTCTATTTTCTGCGCATTTTCACAGCAAAATAACCAATTGAAATCTATGGGCTTGCGTAACTGTGCCAGAAAAATGCCAGAGACCTGTGGATTCGCTGAGCATATAGGCACAACATCAATGAGGTTTTGTATCTATGGATTTTCTTGAGCAAATGCACAACACATTTACACATACAATTTAATCCCCAGCAGCAAAATACGCAGCTGTCAGCACATCTGGGCCGTGGGGCTTGTAGGAGTCACTCCCCTATATATAACTGTAGTTGTTAGTGATCAGTATGGGGATCGCTATATTCTCTCTCCCTTCATGAAGACATACGTTTTTAAAATGGTTTGCTATATAGCCATCGGAGGGTTTTTATGGCTTCATTTTCAGGACAAGTTCCACTTTTTAATGGTATTTTGGGGTAGAAATATGGTAATGTATAACGTTTTTATTCTCTTTTTTAGGGGGAATGGGAAATAAACAACTTCTGTCATTCTTATTCTGGATTTCATTTTTATGGGCTTCAGCATGCGGAATAAATGTGATAACATTATTCTCTGGATCAACACGATTCCAGCATTACCAAATGTTTAGTTTTTTATTATATGTTTTGCTATTTTTGCACATGTATCCCAAGTTTGCTAGAGGTAAAATTTAAAAAATCAGCAATTTTGGCAAGGTTTGTATTTATTTATTTATTCAGTACAGCATTATATAGCCTGGGGGCTTATTCACACAAGTATATATTGGCTGTGTTTTCACAGCCAGCTGATATATGCGACCATCTGATGCATTAGATTCCAATGCATCAGATCACAAAGGCTGGGCGCTTTTACATCGGGCAAGACAGATAGTCCTGGAACTATCTTCCTGGTCAGACTACAGCTGCTGCCATTGACTCCTATGGGAGCCAATGACAGCGGACGGAGAAGGGAAGTGGAAGGGAGTTTAGCAGCATGACTGCTAAGCTCGATCCCCCTTCTCCTTTCCGCCCCTTGTCGCTGTCTACAAGGTTCTTAAACTATTACTTGTCCAGATAGTCCCAGTAGTGTGGCTGCTAATGTTGCATAGAGCCAAGGTGTGTTACCTGATGGTGTGAACAGAAACCTATCCAGAGACATAGAAATGGTCTAGACTGGTGGCAAAACAGCAACAACAAGGTCCAGGAAAAGGGTCATGGCAGGCAGCAAGCATTAACAAAGTCCAGTAAACAGAGCTGAGGTCAGGGAGTACAGAAGCCAGAATAACCTGCAGTCAGAACCAGAATACACAAACAAGGGCTTTCTCGCAAGGAGGCCAAATGATTAAGCAACCACCTTAGGGTGTGGATGCCTGATATAACAGACTCTGTGACAGGATTATAGAGGAACAGGCTTTATTGGGTGCAAACTGGCCCTTTAAAGGTGTTTCTCTAAGGAGAAAAGATAGCGTTTCTGACCCCCGTCCCAGGCCTCTCACTAGCAAAGCCAGACTCCTACCTACACTGATGAAGGGCAAACACCCTGAAACAGCTGTCTGTACATGTAGTCTTGCTTTGCTTTTAATTCCCAGTCAATGTTACTAGGCTTGTATAAAGAGTCTAACTTTGGCTTGAAGGAATGCTGCCTTACAATAGGTGGCACTGTGGAGGTATTATTCCATCTCCCTTATGTGGATCTATACACTTCTGTATGGGCATTACAAAGCACTTTGTAATATAGTGTGTGTTTTGTAAATGAGCCATACACAAGATGTATACTTACCCGAACTGGTGCTTCCCCTCCGCCCCCCTGTGCTTACCATTCCATCATCCTTGGTTTTGATAAATTCTTCCTTCTGTCTTTTTTGTCGTGCAGGCGCGGTAGTGCTTGTCAGCTTGCCGGCTTGTCGGGAACACGCGTCTGCTGCTTCACGCATGCACAATTCAGTCAATTCAGCTGACAGTCCGGAGATGAAGCCGAACAGCAACATTCACCGGCCAACTGTCCTCAGCTGAAGGGTAAGTGGGGTATGGGGGTGGCATGGGTGGGTCATTATTACTGCTGCGGCAACTACTGGGGTTACTGTTACTGTTGGGAAAAATACTGGGTGTCTACTTTGTTGCTGCGATAACTACTGGGGGCCACTTTTATTGCTGGGGCACATATTTGGGGTCACTCTTACTGCTCAGACACCTATTGGTGGTCAGTATTACTGCTGGGGCAACTGTGTGGGGGTCACTGTTACTGCTGGGGCAATTATTGGGGTCACCATTTCTGCTGGGGCAATTACTTTGGGTCACTATCTCTGCTGGAGCAACTATTGGGGGTCACTATTACTGCTGAGGCAACTATGGAGGCTCAGTATTACTGTTGAGGCAACTATTGGCGGTCACTTATCGGACTGGGAAAACTGGGGGTCACTATTACTGCTGGAGCAACTGTGGGGGTCAGCATTACTGCTAGAGCAACTATTGGGGGTCACTATTACTGCTGGGACAATTATTGGGGGAACAATTACTGCTTAGGCAATTATTGGGGGTTACTATTATGGCTGGGGCAACTATTAGGGGAACTGATTACAGCTGGGGCATCTATTGGGGGTCACTATTACTACTGGGGCAATTATTGGGGTCACTATTACAGCTGGGGCAATTATTGGTAGTTACTATTTCTACTAGAGCAACTATTGGGGACAGTATTACTGCTTGGGCAACTATAGGGGTCAGTATTACTGCTAGGGCAATTATTGGAGGTCTCTATTACTGCTAGTGTGAGTAAAAGAAATGAAAAAGGAGGGTGGAGCAAGACCCAGTGAGGGTAGTGGAAAATTTATGGAGTACACAGAGTTTTCAATGATTGAGTATTTTGAATGGTGGAGGTGCTGCCAACCAGATGACGCTCCACAAGTGTGGGCGTAAGTGTAGCGAAAAGGATGTGAAAAGAACTAGTATGGAGGCGCAACACTCTAAGCTACTAGAAGATGTAGATCAAAGTCCAATGTGTGATGGTGAAAGCACTTCTTTTTTATTATTTTTTCAGAAATTAAAAACCAGCAATGGAATACGCGTTTCGGGGAAGAACCCCTTCGTCAGTTCGGCTGGATAGGACAACAGGATGCCTAGGGGTGACACGATTCTAAAGATGTATAGGATGTGTCGGAGGTCCTGTGTGCAGGAGGACAGGGGAGAAAAAAGTGCTTTAACAAGGGAGCTGAGGACAAGTCAGGGGTAGTTCTATTACTGCTAGGGCAAGTTTTGAGGATCACTATTACTGCTAGGACACATTTTGGTGGTCACTATTACTGCTGGGGCAACTGTGAGGGGTCACTATTACTACTGGGGCAATTATTGGGGGCACCTATTTCTGCTGGGGCAATTATTGGGGGTCGCTATTACTGCTGGGGCAAGTATTGGGGGTCACTATTACTTCTGGGAAAATTATTGCGGGTCACTATTACCACTGGGGCAACTATTGAGGGAGTCTGTATTACTGCTTGGGCAACTATTGAGGGGTCTGTATTACTACTGGCGCAACTGTCATTTGTGATACTGTCTGCTGAGATTCTGTATTTAAGCCGATCCTGTGTGACACATCTGCTGAGCAGACGTATCCAACAAGATTTGCTTAGACATAGCAGTTCAACATATGTGTCTAAGGCGATCATGTGAGATACATCTGCTAAAACGCTGTTTCTAAGCTGATCCTGTGTGATACATATGCTGAGATGCTGTATCTGAGCATATCCTGTGTGATACATCTGCTGAGCAGGTGTATGTAATCCGGTCATGTGTGATACATCTGCTTAGTGATTATTGGGTCACTATTTCTGATGGTGCAACTATTGGAGATCCTTCCACACCCTGATTGAAATTTGTGTAGGATAACACTTGGGTTCTTTGCTTTCATCTCTGCGGTCCCAGATAATGCTGATAACGATGCAGCATATAATAATGCCTCACATGATCCTCCCTTTATTACACTTTTTTCCATACCCACCCATCCACTCTCTTTTACCCATGTTCTTGTTTGGTTAAGTAGAATGGCTTTGAAATATGCCTCCAGATTAGGAATATCTGCCCCTCCACACTTATGATGTATAGGTAAAATTGATAGAGCCATGTGCCTTAAGCTCCTGCCTGGCTAATATCCACAATATCTGTGCCTTGTGCTCCTGCCAGACTAATATCCACAATATCTGTGCCTTAAGCTCCTGTCTGACTAATATCCACAACATCTGTGCTTTCTGCTCCTGCCTGACTAATATCCACAATATCTGTGCCTTGTGCTCCTGCCTGACTAATATCCACAACATCTGTGCCGTATGCTCCTGCCTGACTAATATCCACAATATCTGTGACTTGTGCTCCTGCCTGACTAATATCCACAACATCTGTGTCTTATGCTCCTGCCTGACTAATATCCACAACATCTGTGCCTTATGCTCCTCTGTGCCTTATGCTCCTGCCTGACTCATATCCACAATATCTGTGCCTTGTGCTCCTGCCTGGCTAATATCCACAATATCTGTGCCTTGTGCTCCTGCCTGGCTAATATCCACAATATCTGTGCCTTATGCTCCTGCCTGACTAATATCCACAACATCTGTGCCTTATGCTCCTGCCTGGCTAATATCCACAACATCTGTGCCTTATGCTCCTGCCTGACTAATATCCACAATATGTGTGCCTTATGCTCCTGCCTGGCTAATATCCACAATATCTGTGTCTTGTGCTCCTGCCTGGCTAATATCCACAACATCTGTGTCTTGTGCTCCTGCCCGGCTAATATCCACAACATCTGTGTCCTGTGCTCCTGCCTGGCTAATATCCACAACATCTGTGCCTTATGCTCCTGCCTGACTAATATCCACAATATCTGTGCCTTGTGCTCCTACCTGGCTAATATCCACAATATCTGTGTCTTGTGCTCCTGTCTGGCTAATATCCACAATATCTGGGCATTGTGCTCCTGCCCGGCTAATATCCACAACATCTGTGCCATATGCTCCTGCCTGACTAATATCCACAATATCTGTGCCTTATGCTCCTGCCTGACTAATATCCACAATATCTGTGTCTTGTGCTCCTGCCAGACTAATATCCACAATATCTGTGCCTTAAGCTCCTGTCTGACTAATATCCACAACATCTGTGCTTTCTGCTCCTGCCTGACTAATATCCACAATATCTGTGCCTTGTGCTCCTGCCTGACTAATATCCACAACATCTGTGCCGTATGCTCCTGCCTGACTAATATCCACAATATCTGTGACTTGTGCTCCTGCCTGACTAATATCCACAACATCTGTGTCTTATGCTCCTGCCTGACTAATATCCACAACATCTGTGCCTTATGCTCCTCTGTGCCTTATGCTCCTGCCTGACTCATATCCACAATATCTGTGCCTTGTGCTCCTGCCTGGCTAATATCCACAATATCTGTGCCTTGTGCTCCTGCCTGGCTAATATCCACAATATCTGTGCCTTATGCTCCTGCCTGACTAATATCCACAACATCTGTGCCTTATGCTCCTGCCTGGCTAATATCCACAACATCTGTGCCTTATGCTCCTGCCTGACTAATATCCACAATATGTGTGCCTTATGCTCCTGCCTGGCTAATATCCACAATATCTGTGTCTTGTGCTCCTGCCTGGCTAATATCCACAACATCTGTGTCTTGTGCTCCTGCCCGGCTAATATCCACAACATCTGTGTCTTGTGCTCCTGCCTGGCTAATATCCACAACATCTGTGCCTTATGCTCCTGCCTGACTAATATCCACAATATCTGTGCCTTGTGCTCCTACCTGGCTAATATCCACAATATCTGTGTCTTGTGCTCCTGTCTGGCTAATATCCACAATATCTGGGCATTGTGCTCCTGCCCGGCTAATATCCACAACATCTGTGCCATATGCTCCTGCCTGACTAATATCCACAATATCTGTGCCTTATGCTCCTGCCTGACTAATATCCACAATATCTGTGTCTTGTGCTCCTGTCTGGCTAATATCCACAATATCTGGGCATTGTGCTCCTGCATGATTGTTATCCACAATTATATTTTGTGGATAACCATCATTTTTGTAGTCTTTCTTATCAAGTTCATTTTAGCGATGCAATCATGTAAGCCGTGACCCATCAGTCTTTTCATTTACGCTCCAATCTATTCACAAAGAGCCAACTTTCATTCAGTTTTGAATTTACCGCCATCTTGTGGTCAAGTTTCATTACTACAGGTAGAATCACTGAGAATGTTATGTACTGGTGTTTTAGTGACATCTGCTTTAGTAACATTAGTTTAAATACCGGTAGCCTCAAGCCAGGCTTCCATATCCCGGGACGTTTCATATTTCATGTGTGCCCATTCTGCTTTCATCACCACTTTTGTATTCTTTCTTATCATGTCTTATTTAAAAAGAAAGTCGACGACATCCGGCAGAAAATAACCCTCCCAATCCCATACTAGCCCCCACCATGGTCAGTACTGCATCTAGCTCCTGCTCACTGTCTATACTCAGACCAACGACAGAGGAAAAAGTTTCCTGACTTCTTTCCTCTGCTCGCCCTATTACCTGCGCTAGCAACCCTCTCCCCTCACACTTCCTCCAGTCTATCTCCCCAGTGGTCATCTCCCACCTCACCACTATATTTAACCTCTCTCTGATGTCTGACATCTTCCCCTCCTCATTCAATCATGCTATCATATCCCCACTGCTAAAGAAACCCGACACTTGTCTGCTGCTGTCAACTACCGACCCATCTCATTCTCCCCTTCATTTCCAAACTATCACAACTCCTGGTTTACTCCCACCTTATAAGCTATTTCTCAGAAAGATCTCTTCTTGATCCCCTACAGTCTTGCTTCTGTTCTCTACACTCAACAGAAACCGCCCTTACAAAAGTGTCAAATGACCACCGATTGTCTGTCCGCTGTCTCTAACTCTATTTCCTCTCTCTACCTAAAACTGAGCCTCTCAAAAACTGACCTTCTCCTGTTTCTGCCCTCTACTAACCTACCTCATCCTGACATTTCCATCTCAGTGTGTGGCACCACCATAACTCCCCTCCAGCACGCCTTCTGCTTTGGGGATATATTGGATTCCAATCTCTCCTTTACCTTCTATATCCAATCCCTAGCCCAAACATGTCAGCTGCACCTCGAGAACATCGCAAGAATCCACCCTTTTCTCACTGTGGACACGCTAAAGACGCTCACTGCTGCCCTCATCCACTCTTGGCTCGATTACTGCAACTCGCTGCTGATCCGCCTCCCATGCACCAGACTCCCCCCCCCCCCCCAATCCATCTTGAATGTGGCAGCCAGGCTCATCTTCCTGTCCAGCCGCTACATGGATACCACTGCCCTGTGCTGGTCACTGCACTGGCTGCCTGTCAAATACAGAATTTAACTTAAACTCACCACCCTCATCCACAAAGCTCTCCACAGCACTGTTTTGGCCTTCATTGCCTCCCTCATCTCAATCCACCACACAGCCCGCACTCTTCGCTCCGCTAACAAAATCGGATTAAGTTAATTCAAACCTCTCTGTCAGAACCAGCAACTCTCGGGGCCGCCGTGCCCACACCACCGGTCCTGCCACCCGGGTTACAGGAGTGCGGCATAGGGGAGCCCAGGTTCTAGTGATCTCCCCAGGCCGCTGTAAAACTGGTCGCCGCCGGGTTGCTAGGGAGGCAGCAGGTGCTTCTCTATTTCCTTGACTACCAAGCAGGCTTCCTTGGTAACTGTCTGTTCAGCAAGGCTGGGGCGGTGTCCCCAGCACCTCCTTGATGGGCCCTGCTGCTGTCAGGCTCCCCGCCCCAATCAGCTGCTGAAGCGGGAGCTCTGACAGCAGTTAAATGTGTGTGTTTTCCTTCCAGCCCTTGCCAGTGTTAGTTTGGTTCTCCAGCTGCACCCGCGTATATTTTGACTGCTCTTGTGACCCCGGCTTTTCTGACTCTGCTTTTGGACTTTGACTACGTTTTTGCCTTCCCCTCTGTACTGTGTACCCTCCTTTTGCCGACCCGGATTGTCTGACTATTCTACCGTTTGTTTGCCTTCAGTGTCTGTTTGTCTTTCCGTGTCCCGCTTCCCTAGTGAGGGTAGGGACCGCCGCCCAGTTGTCGCCCTGGGGGTTAGCCCAGGGGGGCAAGTAGGCAGGGACAGGGGTTGCGGGATTTCTCAGGGACCCCCATATTCCGGACACTGTACTGACACTCTCATTCCCGCCTTCAAGACTTCTCCAGAGCAGCAATAGTCCTCTGGAACGCACTCTCAAAAGCTATCTGGGCAATCACTGACACACAAAATTTCAGGCATGCTCTAAAAATGCACCTCTTCAGGGAGGCATAGCACATCCCCTGAACCAAGCCTCTGTACTCCGCCTGATAACACGCTCCCTGTTTTACAGACTGCAATCCCTGCTAGCCATAGTCAACCGGCACCTGCAGTCATACAGATTCATCCACTATACTGCCCAATTCGACTGTTGTCTATGTGTATAGCATCCCTCACTCTCCACCTCGCCATACCGTGCACATCTCCAGCCCCTTTACCTTCTGTATCACCCCATTATTTTGTATTATTTAAGGTAGTTGGAGCAGGCCCCCCACATCAATTGATTACTACATGTAACCATGGATTTGTTTTCATTGCCCCCGTCCTGTATGCGCTGCGGAATATGTTGGCTTTATATAAATAAAGATTATTATTATTTTAGCGATGCAATCATTAAAGCCGTGACCCATCGCTCATTTCAATTACACTCCAACCAATTCACAAAGAACCAACTCTTATTCAGTTTTGATTTTATTGCCATCTTGTGGTCAAGTTTAATTACTACAGTTATTATCACCTATAATGTTATGTACTGGTGTTTTAGTGACAACTGCTTTAGAAACATCCAATCCAGGCTTCCATATCCCAGGAGACATAATATTGCATGTGAGCCCATTTTTATATTATGGATTTATAGTAATAATAATTGATAATAGCAGATTTCAGAGGACATGAGCTAAAAGATGGAATTGTATATAATAATAATAATAATAATCTTTATTTGTATAGCGCCAACATATTCCGCAGCGCTTACATAGACAGGGGAAATACAGAAAGACAAAAGTACAAAAAATTACAGAACCACGGTTACAATCGTAATCAGCTGATGGAAACAATAGGGGTGCGGGTCCTGCTCCAACGAGCTTACATACTACAAGTAATGGGGTGATACAGAAGGTAAAATGGCTGGAGGTGTGCACAGTATCGCGTGCTGGAGAGTGAGGGATGCTATATACAGACAACAGTCAGACATTTAGCTATGCGACGGCAGGATCAATATGACTACAGGAGCGGTTTATGATGGCTAGCAGGGATTGCAGTCAGTAGGTCAGGAAACATGTTATCAGGCGGTGTACAGAAGGGTTTGTTTAGGGAATGCGGTATGCATCCCTGAAGAGGTGCGTCTTTAGAGCACGCCTGAAGTTTTTCGAGTCCTGGATTGCCCGGATGTTCTTTGGTAGTGCGTTCCAGAGGACCGGTGCTGCTCTGGAGAAGTCTTGGAGGCGGGAGTGAGAAGTTCGAATTAGAGGGGTGTGCAGTCTAGTTTCGTTTGCCGAGCGGAGAGCCCGGGCTGGGTGATGGATTGAGATGAGGGAGGCGATATAGGGTGGCGCTGCGCTGTGGAGGGCTTTGTGGATGAAGGTAATAAGTTTAAATTGAATTCTGTATTTAACTGGCAGCCAGTGCAGTGACGGGCACAGGGCAGAGGCGTCCGAGTAGCGGCTGGACAGGAATATGAGCCTGGCTGCCGCATTCAGGATGGATTGTAGAGGGTAGAGTCTGGTGCAGGGGAGGCCGACCAGCAAGGAGTTGCAATAGTCGAGCCATGAGTGGATGAGGGCAACAACAAGCGTTTTCAGCGTGTCTATGGTGAGAAAGGAGCGGATTCTTGAGATGTTCTTTGGCATGGTTTTGTAGCACTTCAGAAAATGTGATTCAGGGTGGACACCCACTGGCGTTTTTTTCTCCACTGCGCTGCGAGAGTAAAGTTAAAGTATCGCAGCGCAGTGCGAGAAAAAAAACGGCATCACGCCGGGATATCGGCATCACGCCGACATATCACCAGTCTTTTCAATGGGGCCAGCGACAGCTGTGCTAGCACCGTTAAAAAAAGATGGAGAATGCCGGGGACTTCTGCCACAGCTGTCACAGCTGTGGCAGAAGTCCACGGCATTCTCCCTATGTTTTCGATGGGGCTAGCACTGCTGCCGCTGGCCCCATTGAGACCACTAGCGATATGCCAGTTTTATACCCGCGTCTTTCTGGCGCTGCGAAGCGAGTGTTTTCTCGTTCTCTGGCAGCGCAAAAAAGAAAAAATCGCCAGTGAGCGCCCACCCTCAATGTAATATAGTGGTGTACCAACTCTATGGTTTAATTCTTTTAGCAATTTCCGGCACAGCGATATAAGTAATGATTATTCCACCCCTTTTATTTTGCCAAAAAGTTAAATAATGAAATAATGTATCATTATAATATGTCAATATCATTAATATATTTATTAAACATTTTCTTTCTTTGTTTTTCATAATGTTTTCTAAACTTCAAAGTGGCCCTCATGCAGCAATTTTAAATGACCTTTGACGTCGCCAAGTGCAGCATTGTGTAAACTATATAATGACTGTGATAATGCCTCTCTGCTGACAGTATATACCTGAGGAAGGGTCTGGTACAGACCGGAAATGTATTGTAAGCTGTATAGTGTAACAAAATCTTCATGACATTGGGATTCAGCCTCCCGAGGTCCGAGCCGATTATGTCCTCTTCTATCCTACTGCAGTATCCTTTTATGTAAGTTAGCTAAGTGTTAGATAGTGATTTGCTTATCACATTATAAAGTGGTTCTTGTTCATATAGCTTCTGGTTTCTTTCATATTGGGGAATTGGGTAATTAGTTGTAAAATGTTCAAACGACTTTACAACTGTTGTGATTTATGAGAATAGAATTGGTTGAGGCTGTCAATAACAGATCAGCATGGGCACGGCAGATTGTTCTTCATGTGGTTTGTGGTACATTTGTATGCCCTGTAGAGAAGGTCTATGGGTGTCTGAATGAGAAGGGAAGACTACTGGGCTCATTACTGGTGAAATGGCTCCAAAGAACGTACTATGGCATGTATGGCCAGAAGGCTTAGATTTGTCATGGTGACGCCAACATTACAACTGGACCTTCGGGATGGAATGTCAAAGAAATAACAGAGTCGAGTCCAGCAATAGTTTAGAAATCTGGGAGTGTACAGATTTACTAACTGTGATATTTGAAATACAAATTGCATTTACAATTCTCCAGAAAAGTATTTGATACAGGTACCCGAAGATGCAGGACTAAGCAGGCAATTGAACACGATGCAAAATACAGTGATATTGACTTGATTAAGACTTCAACACTCTCTCCTTTCCTTTCTTCTGAATTGTTTGGTAAGACAATTTCCCCACTAGTTGATTTAGATGAAGGGTTGATTTGATTTTAGTGAAGAGTAGAAGGGGCAAGTGGCTGAACGGCTAATCTTGGCTTTTAATTCATAGAACGTCTATGGGTATCTGGATAAGAAGGGAAGGCCACAGGGCTCATTACTCGTGTTACTGATGCTCTGTGTTATCTCTGTATTTAGCTTTTTTATAGGGGTTTATTGCATTTGCATTAAGCATGGGGTCAGTATGGGTCCCATCCTTTTAGATTAGGTGCAGTTTCAGAAGCATCCAGGTGGGGTCTTGGTGAGGAGGTGGTTCAGTGAATCAGACAAGGTTAGTCATCTAGGAAATGATTTGTTTGTTCACTATCATTTGTTGCCTTAGTCTGTGTCATTTGTTCTTGTGGAGTAGGCTGTCTTGGTGCAATTCGGGGATGGTGTGACTCTATAATTTGTTTCTTTAGTTGTTAAATTCCTATTTATTTCAGATGGTCAGCCTCTCATACATTTACAATTCCCGGACCTCCTGCCCCCATGCAGTAAAATAACAAATAAGCATATACTCACCTCTGCCCTCTCCGGCTGTGTACAAAGGCTCTCCTTGGTCCTCTGTACCTTTGTTAGTCTATAGACTGCAGTACTGCTCAGATTACGGGATGTCACAGGCGCTGCAGACAATGATAGAGCTGAGCAATCGAGCATTGAGCGCTGCTATTGGCTGCAGCACCTGTGATGTCTTGTAAACAGGCTGCAGAAGCCTGTAAATTTGACATCAGGGAGAAGACCAGAAGGAAAGCCATGGGACATACAGGGAGAAGGGAGTATATGCTTACTTGTTATTTTACTGCATGGGGGCAGGATTTACTTAAATTGTAAAACTTAAAAAACTTTGACAGAAAAATAAAGAAATCACGGTGGCCAGAAAACGGGGACAGAAGGTAATTTTGATGGAAAGGTTATATGTTTTGTAAAGAAGCAGAACAACAGCAGTGTTTGGTTCATTGTCAATGTGGACCGTCTCATAAAAAGCTATCATAAACATAAACCTGGTAAACCGAGTCCTAAGGGTGCGGAGACCCCTTCTATATGAATAGGTACTGTTGTGTCAGTTTGTAACCTGACTGTGCATTTATCTTTTTTGCCTCTTATGGGTGTGTCAGCTGTTGGTGTACAACTGCGGGCAATCAGGGGGGTTAGTTCCCTCCTGGACTGAGGTCTGTGCTGGTAAATTTCAGTTCTGTCTGCTTCTGCTGTAGAGTGAAGACAACTCTGGATCTGGTTTCCATGGTTCTTCCAGCTGCTCCCCAGAGAAGTACGGGGATTTATTCTTTGATGGTTTTAGTTTACTCCTTTGGTTCTACTTTATTATTTATCAGGGTTAGTGAGTGGCTCAGGCAAGAGCAGTGGATGTGTCCTTATCAGGGCAGGTCATCCACTAGTAGGTAGGAGATGTCACCTTCTAGTTTACCTTAGGAAAAGTTTCTCTCCTTTGTTTTTTTCCTTGTACTTCTGGGGTTGCGGGTAATGTGGTGTGAACACTGCTAAACGAGTATTTTGGTTTTTACAGTTATAGCACATCTGAAGAAGAAAATCCCTTTAAGGTCTCAATGCTACTTATACAGCTGGGTATTCGGACCGTGTGTTGTCTGTGTATCGGGAGGGGTGTTGTCTCTCCTTAGGGAGAGCACCCAGAAGGTATGTGGAGACAGCTGGAGGTGAGTGGGTCGGGAAGGGCATCGTCTCTCCCATTGTGTTTATTGCATGGACAGCTTGCTTTTTCATGTTTGTCCCTTCATCATTCTTCTCATTATTTTACCCCCTTTGTATTTCCTGGATAATACCCAGCTATCTGGGAGAATATTATTGTTACATTGGAAGTGGCATGTTACGGTTTATCATTGCCTTCTCACATTTGTCTAAGTGAAGCTCTTGTAAGACTCCAATAAAACTATATTGATGAGATGTTTTCTACTAGTTGTTGCTGAACTTATCCCTCGGCACACAATGATGGACTTGCATCTAGGACACTTCTTATTGTGTTTCAGCAGACTAGTGATTATCAACTGAATAGACTGTAATCTCCTGGCATTTTTATAAGAATACATTTTCTGCTAATCTACATTGGACTGATGTGTCTTCAGGAACCTGATATTTTTTCTCCAGTGATAGTATAACCCAGTAATCTAGCATTCTGCTAGGCGTAGCTGAATGGCTCTTGCATCAGCACAAGCACTTCATAGCCGTTTCTGTGTGTAGGCTACAGGTGCATAGAAGAGGAAGATTTCCTTGTCTGTTTTGGCTGTACAATGAGAACTCCTGATGACATAAGTAAATATCTGACGTTCCACATGGCTCTTCTGAAAAATGTTTTTTCACGGCAGCCAGCAAGACGTCTGTGATGAAGGTCACAATGGAAATCTTCTCAGAACTGGGATTTTATTAAATTATAATTTACAGTAATGGAGTTCACTGTGTAGAGTAAATGAAATGATAACTTTTCTGCCTGTCAGTACGGTTGCTATGATCTCAAAATTATTTAATTTTTTTAGCTTTTCCGTTTTTGCTAAATAAAGACCCATGTTTGGTAAATTGTTTTTGGCATTGTTGCATTGAAAGGCCCATAAATGTTTAAAGGGTTTTGCTTGCATGCAATATGTGCGCGATGGGCAGATAGTTGCAGCATTCTTGCATATCACCATTTGTCAGAAGTGAGACAATTACTGATTGTATCCAGTCTTTGGGACACAATTTTGTCTTCCATATCTGTTGACAAAGCATTGCTAACATTGGGATAAGTCACTGGTTTGAGAATGTCATTTCTTCCCATAATTCATCTGGAGTTTTTCAGCTGTGCTGAGTGACTTGAATCTGTTTTTTACCTCTACCGCATATTCTGCTGCAATGTTGCTGGTGTTAAAGTGTTTTTTTGCAGGTGATATTTTCATGTCGTTGAACCGGAGTTTGACTTTCACAACGAGTAGCTGGTGGTTGGTAAAACAATCAGCACCAGGTAGCATTCTGGCTGCTGGTACTGAGCTCTTCCAAACTATTCGCAGATGAAATAGTAAATCTGGTTGTGATGCTGTACATTCGGAGCTGTCCACGTGTATAAATGGCATTTTGGTTGCTCAAACCACGTGTTTGCAATCAATAAACAATTTTCTTGACAGCATTGAACCAAACAATCACCGGCCTCATTCTGTTCTTCTGATCTTAACTTGCCTACAACTGGTGGTTCTTCTTCCATGTGTACCTTTGCCTTCAAGCATAGGCTAGGGGTAAAATCAGGATTAGGAATAATATGTAATAGTAAGGGATGCTTAGAGGATAGCCCATATTTAACCTATGAAATGCAAAGATTGAGGAAGCAATTGAGGGTGGAGCAAGACCCAAATAATTGTGATACAAAAAAAGAATTTAGGACTGTAAAGGTTCAATTAGTGCTTGACATAGTAGAGGTGCTGCCTGCCAGATGACGCACCACCTAAGAGGGCATAAATGCACAAGAAGAGATAGCCAAAAGTGAAGGTGAACTGCCACAACACTCCAAATAAGGTGAATATTAGAGATCAGAGATAATGCAGTGTGAAACTTCTCCTTTATTGAATAACATACATAGCCAGCAAGAGAAAACGCTCTTCGTGGTCATACCCCCCTCAATCAGTACCGTTTTAACTGTTCCATAAAGGATTCTTGGGATTCCCCTTGACATTTGGGACTTTGTCATCCTCAGATATCCAATTGTCTGTATTTTTAACCAGTTGAACTGATGAGACGGTTTGACCCCAGAATGCATTTTCCCATACTGGTTACTTAAGTTATTCAATTAAGGAGAAGTTTTACACTGTATTATCTCTGATCTCTAATATTCACCCTTTTTGGAGTGTTGCAGAAATTCACAAGTTCCTTTTGGCTATGTCTTCCCATATTTAAACTAGATGGAGTTTGAAGTTAGTGGACTATTTGCATATAAGTTCGAGGCAATGGGCCTGGGGACCACATTAGAAAACAGAGAGTATGTGAGAAAATTGTCTGTTGTTCAATCCCCACTCATAAAGGAGCCCTCAAACAACTTCAAGTGACCACCCATTGAGCATTCCATGCTGATTTAAAATATTCAGCAAGGCTTTGGAAAGGGCTTTCCTAACTATTTATGAAAACTCTCTAGGATTGAGGTAGGAATAGGGATTCATAAAGTGTGACACAGATATAAGATTTGTGTGTCTCCATTTTTATGGCATTAATTCTACTTGCCCAATATAGCAGTGGGTTCTCTTCAATGATGCCATCCATCTTCTATTCAAGTTCATCTGTCCGCTGAACAAGATCTTTTATATGCTTAGTAAAGTCTTTTACTGCCGCAGTTAGTTCCTCTTTGTATATAAATTTCATTTACAGAAGTAGATTGGAATGTTGAACTGAGAGGTCAATGCCGCCTCCATCTGGGCCTTGTTAAAGATTAAGTGAACCTGGGCAACGGGGAGGGTATTTCAGCAGCCCAAATGCGGCCCTCCAGCGGGGGCCGGCAAGTAACCCAGGTGCACGGCTCCCTACATTTTAGCTGCAGCATGAGCTTAGTGAGCTGCCAGGACCTGCAGCCCATCCAGCTCTGCAACCAATCAGGTACAGGGGGCGTCACCCTCGCTGTCAATCTTGACTCTACCAGCTCTTCCTGGTGGGGTCAAGAAACACTAATACCGTGCAGATTACTGTACTGAATAGCAGGTGACCTGCAGTAAGGAGCAGCATGCCTACTGCTGAGCATGGGGGGTAGGGGGGATGATGCTGCACTCACTGGGCACCGGATGAAGAGTAGGGAGAAGGGTCACACTCTTTACACCACTGCCAGAGCAAGAAGAGTGGGAGCAAAGGCAATGAATCAGGTATGTGCCAGTGCAGAGGTAGAAGTGTGACTCTTGGATGTGCTTCTCACCCATCCTGCTGGGAGATTCAGCGGTCAACACTCGGAGAACCTGCCAGTCTGATATGGTCAGTGGGAGATGTTCTTGTCCTAGGGTCCAGTAATAGCTGACAGATGCATCTGTCTGTCCGCAGGTAATGTGGATCACCTGATGTTTATGATAATGAACCAGGCATAATTTCCCCCTGATTTCTGACCGCCGTGGCAGATTCCAATGATTAGTTAGCATGATGGTAAGTTTCAAATGCATATAACTGAAAATAGATTTTTATCAAAGACCATTCTGGGCCCTCAAGGAGCTGTTGCTAGTGGTAGTGGTGCCGCTCTCCTTCTGCTCCTCCACCATGTTTCCTCCTGCTACTTCCCTCCAAATGAAAAATATGTTAATATGGAAATACACATGTATAGTTCTAATGTTTTGACAAGGAATACAGGCTGTCCTCAAGGTGTAGTTGCTAGTGGTGGTGCTGATGCTGCTCTTCTCCTGCTTCCATCATGTTTTCTCCTCCTACTTACCTCCAATTGAAAAATATGTTAATTTGGAAATACAGAGCTATAACTCTGTTTCGATCCAAAGCCCATTCTGCTCTCAAATTGCTGCTGCTGCTTTCCTTCCCCTGCTTCCGCCATGTTTCCTCCTACTACTTCTTCCCAAATTAAAAATATGTCAATATGAAAATACAGACCCATAGCTCTAATATTACAATGAAGAATACACTTTGCCCTCAAGGTGCTGGTGGTCATAGCACTACTCCTAATGATGCTGCTGTCCTTCTGCTTCCCCCATGTTTCTTCCTTCTCATTCCTTCAAAAGAAGCAGCTGCAGCTCTCCAGCTTTTCCTTGGTAGGCCCGTGCTTGGGTGCTCTGTTTACCTGGTGGGATTTTTCTTTTGCAAAATGTATGACATTGCTTTTAAACGGAGCTCCCTAGGGGGCCTGGCTTGTCCTGGGAGCCATGCGGATGTATGTCAGAAGGTCTACAATCTCTACAAGAACAAATGGTTCCTTTTGTGCCTTGTTGAGATTCATGAATCTTGTAAATTGCGACATCAGCTGTCTACTCCCCAAGGGTGATCTCTGGGAGAGCTCCTCCTGGAACTTCTCTGTGGTGTTGTACTCGGGTTCCAGATGTCCATGTGTCATCTGGCTCCTGCCCTAGACTTCTGAACCCTGCCGTGCCACTCCATTCTGTGCTAATTGGCAGGTGCTTACCCGGCGGAACACCTCTGGAATCTTTGCTACTCCGCAGCCCACTGTGATCACACATCTCTATACCACACTGGCATATACACTATTTTGGGTGAGTGCAGCGCTATGGCTTTCTTTTATCCCACCCTGGAATTATAGAAGAAAGAGGTGTTGCATATAAAATATATACCTTATTCTAATATACCTGGTGCACCCTGAAATGTTATACATCACAGCTAAGGGAATACAAATTCGGGTTTAATTATAAGGGCTTAAACCCTAAGCCTCTTTTTTTTTCTTAATGAACCAATTATAAGGATTAATCCTTAAAGGGGTTGTCCCGCGCCAAAACGGGTTTTTTTTTTTTTCAACAGCCCCCCCGTTCGGCGCGAGACAACCCCGATGCAGGGGTTAAACAAGAAACCCGGACAGTGCTTACCTGAATCCCCGCGCTCCGGTGACTTCTTACTTACCTGCTGAAGATGGCCGCCGGGATCTTCTCCCTCGGTGGACCGCAGGGCTTCTGTGCGGTCCATTGCCGATTTCAGGCTCCTGATTGGCTGGAATCGGCACGTGACAGGGCGGAGCTACAAGGAGCCGCTCTCCGGCACGAGCGGCCCCATTCAGAAAAGAAGACCCGGACTGCGCAAGCGCGTCTAATCTGGCGATTAGACGCTGAAAATTAGACGGCACCATGGAGACGAGAACGCTAGCAACGGAACAGGTAAGTGAATAACTTCTGATAACTTCTGTATGGCTCATAATTAATGCACAATGTACATTACAAAGTGCATTAATATGGCCATACAGAAGTGTATAGACCCACTTGCTTTCGCGGGACAACCCCTTTAATTTTTAGGACTTCTATATAACAGGTCTGCTCTCTGAATAATGCAATGTCATACTGCCATCTAGTGACTCTAATAGGAACCTTTTTCTTACTATTCAATATATTTATGGTCATTGGCCTCATGTATTATAAGGATCATATTTAATAATGTCTGAAATACACAATTAGGAACAGTATGACCATAAACATGCTAAACAGCAACTCACACTTTTCTGCCTTCTCTTTACAAGTAGAACCATGATGAGGAGCAAAAAGAAATGAGCCAATCCACCCAAAATGAACAGCTTTTTTCTCACCTGCTGCTTCTACTCCTACTGACGCTGCTAATATTAATGCCAGAGAAACTTCTGCAATATCCCATAATCCTTTTCTTCAAAGGTCTTATAAAGCCACTAATGATTTACGATTCTACTTAACCCCTTAACGACCGGGCCATAGTCTTTTTACGTCCTCCCGAAGTGAGCTTTATTCTCTGAGGACGTAAAAACATGCGTCCTACAGAGAATTAAGCCTCTCGGGCTCTGGACGTGACAATGGATCGGCGCTATCCAATCGATAGCGCCGATCGCATAAAAGTTACAAAAAGTTTTTAAAAAGTTAAAGATTCAGCTGCCCTGATGGATCGGATCCATCTGGGCAGCTGAAATTACTCACCCGGGTCCCCCGCACTGCTCCCCGCCGTCCTGGTCCTCCGGGCCCCGAAGCCGTCCTTCTGCGCATGCGCGCCAGGCGGCATTACGTCAGCCGCATGCGCAGAAGGCCCGACGGTGCGGGAAATTTAAAATATCCTGGCTCCCGGCTCCTGTAGGTAGCCGGGAGGCAGGAGATGCCAGCGGGGACTGCGGTGAGCGGTCCCCGGTACCGCGATCGCCGTTATCCAATGGATAACGGCGATCGCGGAAAAGTGAATAAAAGTTTAAAAAAATGAAAAGTTTCACCTTCCCTTATGGATCAGATCCATGAGGGGAGGTGAAAATACTCACCTCGGTCCTCCCCGATGTCCCGCTGTCCCGGGACCCGAAATCCCCTTCTGCGCATGCGCGCCCGATGATTCAAAATCCCTCTGCTCCTGGCTACCATGTGTAGCCAGGAGCAGAGAGATGATACTGGGGACATGATCACTGTTATCCAATGGATAACAGTGATCATGTAAAGTTAAAAAAAGTGTAAAAAAAGTTTTAAAAAAGTTTAAAAAAAGTTTAAAAAGCGTACGTTTCATCTCCCCTCACGGATCATATCCGTGAGGGAGGATGAAAGTACGTACATAAGGCCCCGGATTAATCCACGGACCTTACCCCAGCTTCTGCGCACGCGCCCGTCGACGAAATGGCAGACGCATGCGCAAAAGCTGTGGATTGCCAGGATAATTTAAATTCTCCCTGCTCCTGGCTACAAAACGTAGCCAAGAGCCTGGAGATTTCACTGGGGGGCCGCAGTCAGCGGTTCCTGATCACGTGTTCACCGTTATCCAATAATTGCGATCACGTAAAAGTAAAAAGAAAAAATTGAAGTTTCATCTCCCCTCACCAATGCGATCGGTGAGAGGAGATGAAACTTTTTACCGGAGGCCTCCGTATTTGCACCCCGACGCAATCCTTCTTCGTGAACCTTCCCGAATTCTGCACATGCGATTGCCGGCAAAATACCGGACACATGTGCAGGAGTCAGTGAGCCCAGGAAATTTAAAATCTCCTTGCCGTTGGTCGCCGAGAGCCTGGTGCAGTGACAGGTGGCCTCGTTGAGTGGTCCCTGGTCACGTAATAAAAAAGTAGCGCTCTAACATAGGTCGGTCTCACGTTACCGGATAGGAATTACGGATTCCGCATGCGTCTGATCCGCGGTATTACGCAGATCAATCACATTGGATTATACAATTCCACTCACATTACATTAGTGGGTTGGAATTGTGTAATCCACTCGCAGAAAAGAGAACGCAGCAGGTTCTATTTTACCGCGGATATCCGCAACATAGAGCCCATTGTGCTCCATGGTCGCGGATATACCCGCTGCCCATACGCAACTACGTTGTGTACGGGCTGAAGGTACCCGCGTCATCGCTAAGCGACGGTGCGGGAAATAGAAACAAAAAAAAGGTGTACTGCGCATGACCGCCTGTGTGAGTAGGCAGTTATGCTCAGTACATTATGCGGCCGTATGCAGGGTCACAGCCGGGCTTACAGATGGGATCCACTGCGGACCTCCGCAAGCGGATTCCACCTACGGCTGCGTGAGCCTGGCATTATTCAGACAGCTACCTGTGATACGTATTTTACAAGAAGCCCCGGGAACACTCGCCTTCCTGCAGTTCTAGGAGCACCTTGTTGAGCGCCTTCTGTGTGAGACCGCCACACCTCATCAAGCTTACGGAGACTCACGGAACGCCACTTTTTACACCCCATACCCGCTACTGAGGTCATGAAATACCGCCAAAAAGCATGAGAGGAGGGGGGATACACGGTTTTATTGCCCCATGGGCCCATTCCAACCAGCCTCCGTAATTACCCCTGTCTTCGGAAATACCACACAGTTCACATTATTACTTTTATATAAGATTTGCGAACGCCGAAAAGGGCACGGAGTATGTGGGCAAGGTGGAAAATTTTTAGGGAGTCAATTTTTATTCCGTACAAATAAGCAATGGGGCCTGGAATTTATTCAGTTGTGCCCTGAAATCCAACGGGTGTTCCCTCCTTTATAGGCCTTGCCATGGGTCCTGTAAGTAAATTACGGTCACAATGGGTATGTTTCTGAACACGGGACAAATGGGGGGAACCATTTGGGGGTGAATGTCTTCATTCCTATGTACGCTGTACAAAAAAACAGTTTTTAAATGTAAAAAATTGCCAAAAAAATTGAAAATCGTAACTTTTTCCTTCTGCTTTGCTTAAATTCATTCAAATACTGTGGGGTCAAAATACGCAGTACACCCCTAGATGAATTTGTTAAGGGGTCTAATTTTCAAAATGGGGTCATTTGAGGGGGTTCTTTATAGTTTTGGCCGCTCAATGGCTCCATAAGTGGGCAATGGGGCCTGGAATTTATTCAGTTGTACCCTGAAATCCAACGGGTATTCCTTTCATTTTAGGCCTAGCCATGTGTCCTGTAAGTCTATTAGGGCCACAATGGGTATGTTTCCGAACATGGGACAAACAGGGGTATCCATTTGGGGTGAAAGTCTTCATTTATACATGTGCTGTACAAAAAAAACTGTTTTTAAATTGACGCAATAGCCCAAAAAATGAAAATCGTAATTTTTTCTTACTGCTTTGCTTAGATCTATTCAAAAATTGTTGGGTTAAAATACACAGTACACCCCTAGATAAATTCGTTAAGGGGTCTAGTTTTCAAAATGGGGTCATTTGTGGGGGTTCTCTTTAGTTTTGGCTGCTCAACAACTCTACAAGTGGGCAATGGGGCCTAAAAGGACTTCAAGCAAAATCTATGTTCTGAAAGCCACCGATTACTCCTTTAATTTTGGGCCCCGTTGTGCATGCGGACATAAGATTAGGGCCACAATGGGTATATTTCTGAACACAGCACAAACAGGGGTATCCATTTTGGGGTGCAAGTCTTTCTTCATATGTGTGCTGTACAAAAAAAGCTGTTTTTAAAATGACAGAATTACCAAAAAAAAACGAAAATCCTAATTTTTTCCTTTTGCTTTGCTTGAATTTATTCAAAAACTGTGTGGTCAAAATACACAGTACAGGGGCGTGGCCTGACTGAAAACTAAGATGGACGTTTCAGATTGATCTCGTCTTAAATCAGCCTTAAAAGCGACTAAATTCTGCATCCAGCAGTCAGTTTGACTTCCCTAAAAAACACCAACTGCCTGTCTTGAGATGCCAAAGAGAAAGGTGTTCAAACCGCCGCCGCAGAGGGTCTCTGACTTCTTCCCACTGCTTTCAGAGGACCAGGAGCGGACCTCGTGCGGTCAGAAGCCGACACCATCTTCATCTGTGCTGCGAGAGGAGGAGAGGAAGGGGGGACCGGGTGAGATACCCGCAGCTGCTTACAAAAAGGTTATAGACATTTGCTCTGACCTGCGGGCTTCACAAATCCCTGATTCTCCCCCGCTGCGCTCGGAAGACAGGGAGAGGATGCGGAGGACATCGGCATCCTACTCTGTGCGGCCGCAGAGAGAGAGGAGGAGAGGACCGGCCGTGGTACCCGAGGATGCTGAGGAACAAGACATAGATGTCTGCCCTAACCTGTCAGCTCCACAAATTTCTGGTTCTCCCCTGCTGCTCCCGGAGGATGGGGGGAGAATGCAAAAAACATCAGCCTTCTATGTTAAGCAGCCACAGAGAGAAAAGAGAAGATGACCGGCTGTGGTACCCGAGGATGCTGAGGGAGGGGAAGCAGATGCAAGCGCCGATCTGACAGCGCCAAGGAGAAGCCTGGTGAGTGGGGAACTGTATGAGGGGATGGAGGGAGACACAAGCCCGCCAATAAGCCCACTTAAAATGGCGTCTGATAGCTCCCAGACCCCTTCATCTCCTAGACAGCACAAAGTTAAACAACTTACAGCCAGGCAGGAAAAGCCCACAAATCTTTCCCCGCTCCGGTCAGGTGCAATGCAGAATTATACAGGGGGGAACGGAGCGATCCCAAAAAGAGGAAAGAGCCCTTCTGCAGAATATTCAATTAACAAGCAGAGCCACAAAATGGCCGTAACCCAAAGCTGCAGCCCCCCTTCCCAGCTTTCATCTTCCCAGCTCTCATCTCCCTCAGACAGCCCTGAAAAGCAAAGACCCAGGCTTTCCACCCCAAACTACCTGCAGCAGAGCACAGACCTAGAAGGTGATTTTTTGATTAAAGTTCCTTCCTCAAATGCTCCTGCATCAGAAGATTTCATTAAAAATATGATAATTGCTCTGAGAGGAACTTTGCAAAATGACATTAAGCACATTTCTTCCGCATTTCATCATTCGCTCCAAGAGTTAGAAGAGCGCACAGAGCATGTAGAAACCAAAATGGAAGAATTTACTTCTTCACACAACACTCTAATTGATGCGCATTATGCACTAGAGGAAGAGGTAACAACGCTCAAACACAAATTGGCAGATTTAGAAGATAGGAACAGGAGGAACAACATTTAAACTTAGAGGCGTCCCTGAAAATGTCGGACAAGCTGAACTCAAAAATTATCTCTCCAAATTTATGGCAACTTTGCTACCAAACTCCTCCGAACATGACCGTATAATAGACAGAGGACATAGACTGCCTAAACCGAAATACCTCCCAGAAACTACCCCTCGTGACATAATTGCAAGAGTCCATTTTTTCCACATTAAGGAAGCACTTATGTTTGCAGCAAGAAAAGCAAAAGTTCTACCTACTCCATACTCTGATATTCACCTGTTTACTGACCTCTCAGCGTTCACAGTTCAAAACAGGAAAACCTTTTCACGAATCACCTCTGCCTTAAGGGCGGTCGGCATCGCATATAGATGGGGATTTCCCACAAAGGTTTTGGTTCATAAAGATAATTCCCTACATACAATATCCTCCCCAAAAGAGGGGGAAACCATGCTGGCAAAATGGGGAATCAAGCTAGGAAAACAAGCTACCTCTAAGCCTCCGCCACAACGTAAAAAGATATAGAGACAACTGAGAAATGCTTCCTGGAAATAACATTTCAAAGTTTTGTTTTTTGATGACCAAGCATACTATCACCAGATAAACTGCTGCTGGTACCTTCCTAAGATGACGTCTTATATAGGCTGAACTGATTCAGGCGAACTTTTACCTCCCCACAAAATAAGCAGACGGGTGTCACAACCTGCTCTAACGCTTATTAACTGTTCTTTTCTTGTTCTCTTTATGTTCTTGTTTTTGTTCTACAGGTACACACCACAGAAAAGCCAGCTAGTGAAAACCACAGATGACTTACAAACCACTGACTATGCATTTCTTGTTGATCCTGGTAAAGTTATGTTTCTTTATTTTGTCGCCATGATAATATTTCAGGTTGCTAGTACTGTTGTATGCAGATATGACTATACTTAAGATTCTATCTCAGAATGCCAGGGGTCTCAATTCTCCTTTCAAAAGAACAATGTTATGGAGGGAAGCAAAAGAAAAAGGCGCTGACATAATATGTATCCAAGAGACACACTTTGCAGATCAAGTGCGCCCAAAATTCTCCAACAAAAAGTTCCCTCAAATTTTTATGGCATGCGCAGCAAAAAAAAGAGCAGGAGTCCTTGTGGCGTTTGGAGAGAATAGTAATTTTGTGTTACACGAAACAGTCAGAGATTTGAAGGGTAGATACATAATTCTAGTGGGCAGTCTGCAGGGACACTTAATCACTCTTGTTAATATATACGCTCCAAATAATTCACAGATATCATTCTTAAATAAAGTAAATAAAAAAATTGAAAAAATTCGGAAAGGGAAACTGCTAATTTGTGGGGACTAGAGATGAGCGAACGTACTCGTCCGACCTTGATGCTCGGGTGAATATTAGCGTGTTCGGGATGCTCGTTACTCGTAACGAGTACCACGCGATGTTCGGGTTACTTTCAGTTTCCTCTCTGAGACGTTAGCGCGCTTTTCTGGCCAATTGAAAGACAGGGAAGGCATTACAACTTCCCCCTGTGATGTTCCAGCCCTATACCACCCCCCTGCTGTGAGTGGCTGGGGAGATCAGATGTCACCCGAGTATAAAAGTCGGCCCCTCCCGCGGCTCGCCACAGATGCCTTGTGAGATAGCTGAGGGACAGTGCTGCTGGTGCCGGAGCTGCTGTAGGGAGAGCGTTAGGAGTTAGTGTAGGCTTCAAGAACCCCAACGGTCCTTCTTAGGGCCACATCTAACCGTGTGCAGTAGTGTGGAGGCTGCTGTTAGCAGTGTTGCACATTTTTTTTTTTCATAATCGGCCGTGCAGAGTATTGCGCCCTGCATTAATACTACAGGGACAGAAGTGGTGGTTAGGCAGGGAGAGTGTTAGGAGTTAGTGTAGGCTTCAAGAACCCCAACGGTCCTTCTTAGGGCCACATCTAACAGTGTGCAGTAGTGTGGAGGCTGCAGTTAGCAGTGTTGCACTTTTTTTTTTTTTCCAAATCGGCCGTGCAGAGCATTGCGCCCTGCATTAATACTACAGGGACAGAATTGTGTAGGCAGGGCCAGAAGACATTTATTATTGATTGAATATACGCAGTGGGCCTTTCCTTTAAAAAAAAGGGAAAAAATTCTATTTGGCCTGCAGGCTTGCGCAAATTTATTTCCTGCCTGGGAAATCACCGCTCTGCTGTAGTTAATAACTCTGCAACACTGCAGTTCTGTGACACATTGCAGGGCCACAACACATTTATTATTGATTGAATATACGCAGTGGGCCTTTCCTTTAAAAAAAAAGGGAAACATTTCTATTTGGCCTGCCTCTGACAGTCCTCAGCGTTCTGGGTACGTGTGTGCTGGGTGGAGAACGTAAAAAAAATCATACGCAGCCAGCTAAGTTTAACAGCAGGCTTGCGCCAATTTATTTCCTGCCGGGGAAATCACCGCTCTGCTGTAGTTAATAACTCTGCAACACTGCAGTTCTGTGACACATTTGCAGGGCCACAACACATTTATTATTGATTGAATATACACAGTGGGCCTTTCCTTTAAAAAAAAGGGAAAAAATTCTATTTGGCCTGCAGGCTTGGGCCAATTTATTTCCTGTCTGGGAAATCAAATCACTGGTAATACAGCATGCTGAGGGGTAGGCTTAGAGGACGTGGATGCGGCCGAGGACGCGGAGGGCCAAGTGAGGGTGTGGGCACAGGCTGAACTCCTGATCCAGGTGTATCGCAGCCGACTGCTGCGCGATTAGGAGAGAGGCACGTTTCTGGCGTCCCCACATTCATCGCACAATTAATGGGTCCACGCGGGAGACCTTTATTAGAAAATGAGCAGTGTGAGCAGGTCCTGTCGTGGATGGCAGAAAGTGCTTCGAGCAACCTATCGTCCACCCACAGTTCTGCGCCGTCCACTGCTGCAAATCCGAATCCTCTGTCTGCTGCTCCTCCTTCCTCCCAGCCTCCTCACTCCACTACAATGACACATGCTCAGGAGCGGGAAGACTCCCAGGAACTGTTCTCGGGCCCCTGCTCAGATTGGGCAGCAGTGGTTCCTCTCCCACCAGAGGAGTTTATCGTCACTGATGCCCAACCATTGGAAAGTTCCCTGGGTCCGGGGGATGAGGCTGGGGACTTCCGGCAACTGTCTCAAGACCTTTCAGTGGGTGAGGAGGACGATGACGATGAGACACAGTTGTCTATCGGTGAGGTAGTAGTAAGGGCAGTAAGTCCGAGGGAGGAGCGCACAGAGGATTCTGAGGAAGAGCAGCAGGACGATGAGGTGACTGACCCCACCTGGTTTGCAACGCCTACTCAGGACAGGTCTTCAGAGGGGGAGGCAAGGGCAGCAGCAGGGCAGGTTGCAAGAGGCAGTGCGGTGGCCAGGGGTAGAGGCAGGGCCAGACCGAATAATCCACCAACTGTTTCCCAAAGCGCACCCTCGCGCCATGCCACCCTGCAGAGGCCAAGGTGCTCTAAGGTCTGGCAGTTTTTCCCAGAGACGCCTGACGACCGACGAACAGTGGTGTGCAACCTTTGTCGCGCCAAGATCAGCCGGGGAGCCACCACCAACAGCCTCACCAGCATGCGCAGACATATGATGGCCAAGCACCCCACAAGGTGGGACGAAGGCCGTTCACCGCCTCCGGTTTGCACCGCTGCCTCTCCCCCTGTGCCCCAACCTGCCACTGAGATACAACCCCCCTCTCAGGACACAGGCACTACCATCTCCTGGCCTGCACCCACACCCTCACCTCCGCTGTCCTCGGCCCCATCCACCAATGTCTCTCAGCGCACCGTCCAGCCGTCGCTAGCGCAAGTGTTGAAGCGCAAGCGCAAGTACGCCGCCACGCACCCGCACGCTCAAGCGTTAACCGTTCACATAGCCATTTCCACAACCCTATGCTGCCGTATAGGGTTGTGGAAATGGAGTCCTTCAAAAGTATGATGGCGGCGGCGGCCCCGCGCTACTCAGTTCCCAGTCGCCACTACTTTTCCCGATGTGCCGTCCCAGCCCTGCACGACCACGTCTCCCGCAACATTGTACGCGCCCTCACCAACGCGGTTACTGCCAAGGTCCACTTAACAACGGACACGTGGACAAGCACAGGCGGGCAGGGCCACTACATCTCCCTGACGGCACATTGGGTGAATTTAGTGTAGGCTGGGACAGAGTCAGAGCCTGGGACCGCTCACGTCCTAACCACCCCCAGAATTGCGGGCCCCAGCTCGGTGGTGGTATCTGCGGCGGTGTATGCTTCCTCCACTAAAGCACCCTCCTCCTCCTCCGCAACCTCTGTCTCACAATCAAGATGTGTCAGCAGCAGCACGTCGCCAGCAGTCGGTGTCGCGCGGCGTGGCAGCACAGCGGTGGGCAAGCGTCAGCAGGCCGTGCTGAAACTACTCAGCTTAGGAGATAAGAGGCACACGGCCCACGAACTGCTGCAGGGTCTGACAGAGCAGACCGACCGCTGGCTTGCGCCGCTGAGCCTCCAACCGGGCATGGTCGTGTGTGACAACGGCCGTAACCTGGTGGCGGCTCTGCAGCTCGGCAGCCTCACGCACGTGCCATGTCTGGCCCACGTCTTTAATTTGGTGGTTCAGCGCTTTCTGAAAAGCTACCCACGCTTGTCAGACCTGCTCGTGAAGGTGCGCCGGCTCTGCGCACATTTCCGCAAGTCCCACACGGACACTGCCACCCTGCGGACCCTGCAACATCAGTTTAATCTGCCAGTGCACCGACTGCTGTGCGACGTGCCCACACGGTGGAACTCTACGCTCCACATGTTGGCCAGGCTCTATGAGCAGCGTAGAGCTATAGTGGAATACCAACTCCAACACGGGCGGCGCAGTGGGAGTCAGCATCCTCAATTATTTTCAGAAGAGTGGGCCTGGTTGGCAGACATCTGCCAGGTCCTTGGAAACTTTGAGCAGTCTACCCAGGTGGTGAGCGGCGATGCTGCAATCATTAGCGTCACCATTCCTCTGCTATGCATCTTGAGAAGTTCCCTGCAAAGCATAAAGGCAGATGCTTTGCGCTCGGAAACGGAGGCGGGGGAAGACAGTATGTCGCTGGATAGTCAGAGCACCCTCCTGTCTATATCTCAGCGTGTTGAGGAGGAGGAGGAGGAGCATGAGTAGGATGAGGAGGAGGGGGAGGGGGAAGAGACAGCTTGGCCCACTGCTGACGGTACCCATGCTGCTTGCCTGTCATCCTTTCAGCGTGTATGGCCTGAGGAGGAGGAGGATCCTGAAAGTGATCTCCCTAGTGAAGACAGCCATGTGTTGCGTACAGGTACCCTGGCACACATGGCTGACTTCATGTTAGGATGCCTTTCTCGTGACCCTCGCGTTGCACGCATTCTGGCCACTACGGATTACTGGGTGTACACACTGCTCGACCCACGGTATAAGGAGAACCTTTCCACTCTCATTCCCGAAGAGGAAAGGGGTTCGAGAGTGTTGCTATACCACAGGACCCTGGCGGACAAGCTGATGGTAAAATTCCCAGCCGACAGCGCTAGTGACAGAAGGCGCAGTTCCGAGGGCCAGGTAGCAGGGGAGGTGCGGAGATCGAGCAGCACGTACAGCACAGGCAGTGCAACAGTCTTTAAGGCCCTGGACAGCTTTATGGCTCCCCACCAAGACTGTGTCACCGCTCCCCAGTCAAGGCTGAGTCGGCGGGGGCACTGTAAAAGGATGGTGAGGGAGTACGTAGCCGATCGCACGACCGTCCTCCGTGACGCCTCTGCCACCTACAACTACTGGGTGTCGAAGCTGGACACGTGGCCTGAACTAGCGCTGTATGCCCTGGAGGTGCTTGCTTGTCCTGCGGCTAGCGTCTTGTCAGAGAGGGTGTTTAGTGCGGCTGGGGGAATCATCACAGATAAGCGTACCCGCCTGTCAACCGACAGTGCCGACAGGCTAACACTCATCAAGATGAACAAAGCCTGGATTTCCCCAGACTTCTCTTCTCCACCAGCGGAGAGCAGCGATACCTAAGCAATACATAGGCTGCACCCGCGGATGGAAGCATCGTTCTCTCTCACCATCCAAAACGGGGACATTTCTGCTTCATCAATCTGTGTATAATATTCCTCCTCCTCCTCCTGCTCCTCCTCCTGAAACCTCACGTAATCACGCAGAACGGGCAATTTTTCTTAGGGCCACAAGGCTCAGTCATATAATTTTTCTAAACAATTTTTATACGTTTCAATGCTCTTAAAAGCGTTGAAACTTTAACTTGAACCAATTTTTTGTTAAAATGGGCTGCCTCCAGGCCTAGTTACCACTTAAGCCACATTAACCAAAGCGATTAATGGGTTTCACCTGCCATCTTGGTTGGGCATGGCCAATTTTTTCTGAGGTACATTACTACTGTTGGTACACCAATTTTTTTGGGCCCTCACCTACAGTGTAATCATAGTAATTTCTATGTTCTTCGCCTGCACTCATGGTACAGAAAGGTGTGTGGGGTTGGCCTACACTTTTGCTACATAAATGTAACTGGGGCCTTGTCTATACTGCAGCTACTGAAATGTGAAAGACTGTTATCTCCCTAAACTGCTGCAATGGGAATGTTACTGGGGCCTGTCTTGAGTGCTACTATTACTGAAATGGAACTAAGACTGCGCTCCCCCTATACTGCTGCTAGTGATATGTTAGTGGGGCCTGTCCCTAATGCTACCGCTGAAATGTTAATAATTCTGGGCTCTGCCTATACCGCTGCTAATGGTATGTCACTGGGGTGTGGAAACAGAGGCTTCACAAAGACATGATGGCGGCGAGGCCATTTCCCACCAACGCTGTTACTGTTAAGGTGCATATAACCACGGACACGTGGAGAGGACACATAGTGCCTCCAAAACATCCCCCTCCTCCTCCAACAATGAAAACATTCTTGGCAAATACCTTTGCATTGGTCCGTCTGGTGGCAGTCCAAGAATTTCACCTTTAACGACACAACAAGAGAGCACCACCACCATCCCCCCACCACGGCCCACTTAATCCTGGCCACATTCCGAAAACCAACTACATAAAACCGCGCTACCAGGTCTGCAGTCACTACCACATTACCACCAACGAGGTTACTGTTAAGGTACATATTACCAGTCTGACTGGGGCATGCAGTGTGGGCCGAAGCCCACCTGCATTAAGCACGACATTACTACCTCAGCTGTGTTGGGCAATGCAATGGGATATATTTATGTACCGCCGGTGGCTTCCTGGCACCCACCCATGCTGTGGGTCCACAGGGAGTTGTAAATGCATCTGGTTTCCACTTCTAAGGAACCCCAGTCTGACTGGGGCATGCAGTGTGGGCCGAAGCCCACCTGTATTAAGCATGACATTACTATCTCAGCTGTGTTGGGCAATGCAATGGGATATTTTTATGTACCGCCGGTGGGTTCCAGGGAGCCACCCATGCTGTAGGTGCACACGGAGTTTAACCTACATCAGTCCACTTGTAAAGCACCCCAGTCTGACTGGGGCATGCAGTGTGGGCCGATGGCCACCTATATTAAGCACGACATTACTACCTCAGCTGTGTTGGGCAATGCAATGGGATATATTTATGTACCGCCGGTGGCTTCCTGGCACCCACCCATGCTGTGGGTCCACAGGGAATTATAAATGCATCTGTTTCCACTTCTAAAGCACCCCAGTCTGACTGGGGCATGCAGTGTGGGCCGAAGGCCACCTGTATTAAGCACGACATTACTACCTCAGCTGTGTTGGGCAATGCAATGGCATATACTTATGTACCGCCGGTGGCTTCCTGGTACCCACCCATGCTGTGGGTCCACAGGGAATTATAAATGCATCTGTTTCCACTTCTAAAGAACCCCAGTCTTACTGGGGCATGCAGTGTGGGCCGAAGGCCACCTGTATTAAGCACGACATTACTACCTCAGCTGTGTTGGGCAATGCAATGGGATATTTTTATGTACCGCCGGTGGGTTTCAGGGAGCCACCCATGCTGTAGGTGCACACGGAGTTTAACCTACATCTGTCCACTTGTAAAGAACCCCAGTCAGACTGGGGCATGCAGTGTGGGCCGAAGCCCACCTGTATTAAGCACGACATTACTACCTCAGCTGTGTTGGGCAATGCAATGGGATATATTTATGTACCGCCGGTGGCTTCCTGGCACCCACCCATGCTGTGGGTCCACAGGGAATTATAAATGCATCTGTTTCCACTTCTAAAGAACCCCAGTCTTACTGGGGCATGCAGTGTGGGCCGAAGGCCACCTGTATTAAGCACGACATCACTACCTCAGCTGTGTTGGGCAATGCAATGGGATATTTTTATGTACCGCCGGTGGGTTCCAGGGAGCCACCCATGCTGTAGGTGCACACGGAGTTTAACCTACATCTGTCCACTTGTAAAGAACCCCAGTCAGACTGGGGCATGCAGTGTGGGCCGAAGCCCACCTGTATTAAGCACGACATTACTACCTCAGCTGTGTTGGGCAATGCAATGGGATATATTTATGTACCGCCGGTGGCTTCCTGGCACCCACCCATGCTGTGGGTCCACAGGGAATTATAAATGCATCTGTTTCCACTTCTAAAGAACCCCAGTCTGACTGGGGCATGCAGTGTGGGCCGAAGCCCACCTGCATTAAACATGACATTACTACCTCAGCTGTGATGGGCACTGCAATGGGATATTTTTATGTACTGCCGGTGGGTTCCAGGGAGCCACCCATGCTGTCGGTCCACAGGGACTTCACAATCGGGAGTTGTACCTGCCTGTGTCTATGAATTAAAAAGCCTGGTCTGACTGGGGCATGCAGACACCTTGACAGAATGAATAGTGTGTGGCACAAAGGTTTCCCATTGCTATGCCCATGTGTGCAGCTCCAGATGGAGGTGGCACAGGATTATATTTCGCATTGCTTCTGTACAGCATTGTGGGCTATCGCCCCGCCCCTTTTAAAGAGGGTCGCTGCCTAGCCGTGCCAACCCTCTGCAGTGTGTGCCTGCGGTTCCTCCTCATGGCAGACGCACTTATAAATAGACATGAGGGTGGTGTGCATGAGGGCAGCTGAAGGCTGCGCAGGGACACTTTGGTGTGCGCTGTGGGGGGGGGTGGGTGGGGGGGGTGGGGTTGGGCAGCATGTAACCCAGGAGAAGTGGCAGCGGAGTGTCATGCAGGCAGTGATTGTGCTTTGTTGGAGGTAGTGTGGTGCTTAGCTAAGGTATGCCATGCTAATGAGGGCTTTTCAGAAGTAAAAGTTGTTGGGAGGGGGGTGGCCCCACTCTTGCCGGTATTGTGGCTTAATAGTGGGACCTGGGAACTTGAGATGCAGCCCAACATGTAGCCCCTCGCCTGCCCTATCCGTTGCTGTGTCGTTCCCATCACTTTCTTGAATTGCCCAGATTTTCACACATGAAAACCTTAGCGAGCATTGGCGAAATACAAAAATGCTCGGGTCGCCCATTGACTTCAATGGGGTTCGTTACTCGAAACGAACCCTCGAGCATCGCAATAATTTCGTCCCGAGTAACGAGCACCCGAGCATTTTGGTGCTTGCTCATCTCTAGTGGGGACTTTAACATCATCCCTGATAAAAATATAGATACTACCACAAATAATAGGACAGCACCTACATTAAACCCGTGGCTTCATAAAGAAAACCTCTATGACACATTTCGCTGCCTGAACCCCTCACCTAAGAGTTTTCCTATTTTTCCCCACACCATAAGACCTTTTCAAGAATCGACCTATTTTTGTCAGACAGATGGTTGCTTCCCCATATCCGAGCATCAGAAATAGGAACTACCACGTGGTCAGACCACTCTCCTATACTACTAAAACTTGAACTAGGACCCACTCATAGCAACCCTAAGATTTGGCGTAATGATATTAATCTTCTAAAATCTCCAGAATATCAAAAAACAATTCGAGACGCTATAAGTGAATATTTTCTTTTCAACTATGACCCAAAAATAAACAACTCTACGATATGGAATGCACACAAGGCAGTCATACGAGGTGTCATGATAAAAATTAGTTCTCAACATAGAAAAAATAAACGGAAACACATAGACGAACTTCTAGATAAAATAAAAAAAATTGAAATAAAACTACAAGATGCCCCGAGAAATAACATACTTGCGGAAAAATTAATGGAGCTTAGACGCGAACTCAAAACAATTCTTCTAGACAATTTAAAAGAGATAATACATTCCATGAAGCAAATTTTTATTCAAATATAGATAAACCTTCAAAATTGATGGCTAATCTTACTAAACCAAAAAGAGTTAAAACTAAAATCCCTTACCTGGTGGACCCTGAAAACTCCACCTGCAAAATCTCCCATCCCCAGCAAATCGCAGAAAAATTCAAAACATATTATTCGAAACTATACAACTTAAAGGAGGATTCCTCCGTCCCCCAGCCTGACTCTCTTATAATCGATAAATTTCTTTCGAAAATATTCCTCCCCACCTTGAAAGGGAAAACTCAAGAATTAGATAAACCAATATCCGTTCTAGAATTGACAAAAGCCATTGGCGAACTTAAAAATTTTAAATCCCCAGGCCCAGACGGCTTCTCCAACGAATATTACAAGCTGTTTGCACCAAATCTGGCCCCATATCTCGTTCAAACATTAAATGACGCTATGACAGCTGGTTCTCTACCAGATGAAATGTTGCAGGCAATTATCACTACGATTCCTAAGCCAGGTAAACCGCCTACTGATCCGGCCAACTTTACACCGATATCCCTCCTTAACTCCGACACCAAACTTTACTCTAAGATTTTAGCGACAAGACTCCTAGAAGTTCTACCAGAGATAATCCACAACGATCAGGTGGGTTTCACCAAGGGGAGGCAGGCTGCGGACGGTACAAGAAGGGCTTTGGATCTGATTACAAAGGTGGGGTCGAGTCGGGCGCCTTCTCTCCTCCTTGCCCTGGATGCGGAGAAGGCGTTCGATAGACTTCACTGGGAGTTTGCCTTTGCGACTCTCAAAAAATTAGAAGTGGGTGATGGATTCCTGCGGGCCGTGCAAGCCTTGTACTCCTCTCCATCTGCAAGAGTTTTGGTAGATGGGACCTTGTCCGCTCCATTCAAAATTACAAATGGAACCCGCCAGGGGTGCCCCCTATCGCCCCTCCTGTTTATCATGATTATGGAGCCTTTGGCAGAGTTAATTAGAACGACTCCTGGGATTCGGGGTATACCTTTGGGACATAGACAACATAAAATAGGGCTTTTTGCGGACGATGTCCTTCTATTTTTGACAGACCCGCTAAGCTCCCTGAGAGAAACCACTGAGTGTATAAGATTGTTTGGTGAAGCCTCCTATTATAAATTAAATGTGAATAAATCGCAAATTTTAGCTATCAATATAGATAAACACTTAAAATTAGACATACAAAGAGAGTTCCCCTTCCAATGGCAATCTATAATCCCATACCTAGGTATTAAGCTGTGCTTCCCATTATCAAAAATTATACCTATAAACTTGGACCCTCTTTATCTCTCTTTTCAAGAAGAGCTAGACCGCCTGAGGAAGATGGAACACTCGTGGGTAGGAAAAATAGTTCTCTATAAAATGTTATTATTGCCAAGGATTTTGTACTTTTTTCGCACTTTGGTATACCCTATACCGAAGACGTTTATAGATAAATTTCAAAAACAACTACTGAAATACATCTGGAATGATAAAAAACCTAGAGTGGCGGCCCAAATTCTTTTCTTGCACCGCAAACAAGGAGGGATGGGAGTTCCTAACCTCCACTCATACTATCAAGCAACAATCCTCAGCCAGTCCATGACTTGGATGAGGATCTCGGGAGCGCCGGCGTGGAGTCTAATGGAGTATCACTTAAATGGGGGTAGATCCTTGGGTGCCCTCCTGAAAGCATATATGATAGGAGCTCTATACCCAAATATCCCGCCTCTGCTGGGCATCCAGGATATGTCCCCTCCTATGTTAGCAACTTTACAAGCGTGGAACACATATGTTTACAAATTCAAAAAAGACGCAAAAAGAGACGCGGCGATTGAGCTCCCAATAGAGATCCTCACGTTTTTTATCCAAGACCTAAATATTAACAAGTGGAGAGGAAAAGGGGTCAAAACAATCTCTGATATGATGGAGGGAGAAGCGATTCTCCCATTCTCTGTTTTCTCTACACGCTTTGGATTGGAGTCAAATGAACGTTTTTCATTTTACCAGATTCAGTCTTTCCTAAAGAAAAATCAGTTATGGTCACTACGTTTCCCAGAGGGTCTCAGGATATTACTCTCAGCTAGAGGAGCCCCGCAACTATTTAAAACTAGGCAATTTTATAACATTCTATCAGGAGATATGGGAGACTCAAAGAAAATTCACTTGATCAACTGGGAGACAGATATAAAACGAAAAATGACCCAACATCAGTGTCTGAAAGCCTTTGACTGGGCCAACAAGTCCACTTTATCAACAAATATACTCCAAGCCCATTACAAAACACTGACCCGATGGTACTATACTCCTGCCAAACTAGCTAGATCCTTCCCTCACCAAAGCAAAGAGTGCTGGAGGAGATGCGGCAATGAGGGCACATTACTTCACATTCTGTGGGAGTGTCCGAAAATTAAAGAATACTGTAAAGAAGTGTTTGATCTTATTTTAAAAATAATGGGTGTACGAGTGAGGAGTAGTCCCCAACTCGCGTTACTACTATTAGAATGTGAACTTATTCCAAGACTCCATCGGAGATGGATTTGCCACTTCTTGTTGACCGCTAAACTCGTAATCAATAGGCAGTGGAGATCTGAATGCCCACCGAGAACTAGGGATCTATTGGATACCTTGGCAGACCACTATGCATATGAAAGAATTTATGCTAAATCCAATAACAACCTGAAAAAATTTCAATATTATGTGGAAATCCTGGCGACAGTTTATGTTATCAGTTTGATATATTTCAAAAATGTTATAAAAGTTAAAAACAACTTAATAAATAATAGATCACCTCTACTTAAGTATATATGCATATACAGAGCAATGGCAGACATAATCTAGAGAAAATATAAATCTCATCACCTCTACACTGTATCTAGACTAACAGATCCTATTACTGTATGAAATTTGTATATGTCTAAACAAATGTATACATACATGCTTCCTAAATAATTGTAACTAATGTGATTAAATGTATGACTTTTATCTGTATGCACTACAAATTATAATAAAAACTATTTGGAAAGAAAAAAAAAAATACACAGTACACCCCTAGATAAATTCGATAAGGGGTCTAGTTTTCAAAATTGGGTCATTTGTGGGGATTCTATATGGTTTTGGGCGCTCAAGTGGGCAATGGGGCCTAAAAGGACTTCAAGCAAAATTTCTGTTTTGAAAGACACTGACTACTCCTTTCATTTTGGGCCCTGTTGTGCATCCAGACATAAGATTAGGGCCACAATGGGTATGTCTCTGAACACGGGACAAACAGGGGTATCCATTTTGCAGTGCAAATCTTCATTCATATGTGTGCTGTACAAAAAAAGCTGTTTTTAAGATTACAGAATTGCCAAAAAAACGAAAATCACAATTTTTTCCTTTTGCTTTGCTTGAATTCATTCAAAAACTGTGGGGTCAAAATATGTAGCACACCCCTAGATAAATTCCTTAAGGGGTCTAGTTTTCAAAATAGGGTCATTTGTGGGGGTTTTCTATGGTTTTGGGCGCTCAAGAACTCTACATGTGTGCTATGAGGCCTAAAAGGACTTCAAGCAAAATTTCTGTTTTGAAAGACACTGACTACTCCTTTCATTTTGGGCCCCGTTGTGGACTCAGATATAACATTAGGGCCACAATGGGTATATTTCTGAGCACGGGAGAAACAGGGGTATCCATTTTGGGGTGTAAATCTTCATTTTCATGTAAACCATTGGAAAAAAATATGTCTTTAAAATGACAGATTTGCAAAAATATGAAATTTTACTTTTTCTCCTCTAAATTGAAATAATTCCTGAAAAAAAACTGTGAGGTCAAAATACTCATGACCCCCCTCAGTGAATACACTAAGGGGTGTGGTTTTTAAAATGGGGTCATTTGTGGGGGTATCTTTTATTCTGACACTCATGAGCCTTTCCAATCTTGGCTTGGTGTAGGAAAACAAAGTGTTCCTCAAAATGCTAAAAAGTAATGTTAAATTTGTACGTCTCCTAAATGGTTAAAAAAAAAAAAAAAAGTTTTTCCAATATGCGCCCAAAATAAAGTAAACGGGTGGAAATATAAATCTTAGCAAAAATTTCTATAGTATGTTTGCACATATTTAAGATATTGCAGTTGGAAATGTGAAAAAATGTCGATTTTTTTCAAAATTTTCCAAATTTTGGCACTTTTAATAAATAAACACAAATTCTATTGGTCTATTTTTTCCGCCTAAATGAAGTACAACATGTGGCGAAAAAACAATGTCAGAATCGCTTGGATATGCAAAACCTTTCTGGTGTTTTTCCATGTTAAAGTGACACATGTCGGATTTGCAAAATTTGGCCTGGTCATTAAGGCGCAAACAGGCTTGGTCACTAAGGGGTTAAAAGCAAGATAATTCTGTTCAAGAAATTATGACCTCCTCCTGACCATTACAAGATGTGAATGCAACTTACTCTAAGAGTGCCTTCACACTTGCGATCGCAATATCGCTGCATTTTTTAAAAGACAAATGTCAATAGGACTTTCTGTTGTTAAAAACGCATCGCACAAAAATTGCAAAGAACAAACGTGTGATTTTTGTGCGATGCATTTTTAACATTAGAAAGTCCTATTGAGATTTGTGTTAAAAAAATGCAGCGCTATCGCAAGTGTGAAGGCACCCTAACAAATGGAACTTGCTTCTGCTGCATCTTGAGGAATCACCAGACATAACTCCTTCATTAACGCCTTAGTGACCAAGCCTATTTGCGCCTTAATGACCAGGTCAAATTTTGGAAATCTGACATGTGTCACTTTACCATAGAATAACACCGTAAAGGTTTTGCATATCCAAACGATTCTGACATTGTTTTTTCACCACATATTGTTCTTCATTTAGGCAGAAAAAATAGACCGCTATAATTTGTGTATATTTATTAAAAGCGCCAAAATTGAGAAAATTTTGAAAAAATGGCGATCCCATGACTGAGGAACACTCACCGCGGCCCCCGTGACATCTCCAAGCTCTCGGCTCCCTTTAGTAGCCAGGAGCAAGGAGATTTTAAATTTTCTCTTGCCCTCCCCAGCTTCTGCACTTGCATTCGCGATTTTGGCGATGGGCGCATGTGCCAAAGCTGGGGAAAGGTCCACGGATAACGATCCCATTGGGGAACATTGCCGGTTGCCTTGGCTAAGCAATTTCACCTCCCCTCACTGATCGGATCCCTGACGGGAGGTAAAACTTTAGCTTTTTTTACTTTTACGTGATCGCTGTTATCCATTGGATAACGGCGATCACGTAAAGGTGATCACGTGACTGGGAACCGCATACTGTGGCCCCCTATGAAATCTCCTGGCTCTTGGCTACATTTAGTAACCAGGTGCGAGGAGATTTTAAATTACCCCAGCAATCTGCGGCTCTTGCGCCTGCGTTCCGCCATTTTGGCGATGGACGTGTGCGCAGAAGCCAGAGTAAAGTCCGCAGATAAATCCGGGGGCTTAGGTACCTAATTTCATCTACCCTCATGGATATGATTCATTAGAAAGAGATGAAACAAGCTTTTTTTCTTTTTCTTTTTACACTTTTTTTCAACTTTTTAAAACTTTTACATGATCTCTGTTATCCATTGGATAGCAGCAATGATGTGACCGGAAACCGCATACAGCAGCTCTTGGTGACTGCTCCCTTCTCTCGGCTACTCATACTAGCCAGGAGCGGTGAGTTTTTTAATTTCCCGGGCCACACGGTCCTCTACGCATGCACATGACGTAATGCGTCTGGCGCGCATGCGCAGAGGGCAGTGGTGGGTCCAGGGAGGACTAGGGAGACGCCAGGCATCGCGGAGGATGGGGGGGGGGGTGAGTATTCTCAGCTCCCCTTTCCGATCTGATCTGTAAGGGGAGCTGAAACTTGAATTTTAAAACTCTCCATTGACTTTAACATGATCGCCGGTATCCGGCAGTCGCGTGACCGGTAGTGGGATCCCGCGGCCCGGGATGACAGCTCCATGCTGTCAGCTACCTCCGGTAATGGCAGCATGGAGCTGTCACGTCCAGAGCCTGCTGAGCTGTCATTCCCAGAGGAAGCATGTTTTTATGTCCTCTGGGAATTAAGCCCAGCAGGCCAGGACATAAAAAGGCAACGGGCTGGTCACTAAGGGGTTAACCAATGAAGACCCTGATTACATTTCACCTGATTTACAAAAAAATTCCAAGATTTAAGAGGTACAATTGCGACTTCTTTCACATAAGTGCATATAGGTTGGCCATTTCACGGCCGGCCAATATGCACTGTGATCTGATGCATTGGATTCAAATGCAGCATATCACATTGGCGTATCTCTGAGATGTAAAAACGTCTGGCCAAGCCAATATAGCGCTGGACGTTTCTTTGTTGAGCCCAAAAGATAGTCCTGGAAGAACCTTTTGGGCCAGAATACGTCAGGCTCCTATGGGATCCCATGGTAACAGCCGTAGGTGGTAGGGAGTTGAGCAGCGTGGCTGTTAAACTCCCTCCCTCTGTTCTGTTCCCCTCCCCTTCCCTGTGCAGGCTCACCTCTCTACCTCCCCGCTCGTTCTGTGCAATGGGAGGGGGCGGGACAGGAGGCAGAGCCAAGCGCTGGTCCGCTCCTCCTCTTCCCATTCACGCAATAAGGAAGGGGTGGGGCGGGGGCAGAGCTAAGCTCCCGCCCTCTCCCCGTTCCATAGCCATCAATGCGAGGGGGCGGGACTGACTGGTGCTTAGCTCCACCCCCATCCTGCCCCCTCCCATTGGACAGAACGAGTGGGGAGGCAGAGAGGTGAGCCTACGATCGGGAGGGAGGGGAAATGGGAGATGGTCTGGTGAGGCCGGCACACTTGCATCGCCCTCACCAGGCCATATGAACGGACACACAAGCGTTTGATTTGTGCACCCATTCACCAGTTTTTCCTTGAAAATGGCCGGCCGATATGCGCTCATGTGAAAGAAGCCTGAAAGCGAAGCTGTCTCACCTATTCACGCAGATACTATAGCTATAGGTGATCACACTTCTCATAGGGGAGAGAAACTGGAGGAGTTTGTAGTAGCTCACAATTCTTTGGTTGATGCCCGCAATGGAGTAGGGGATGCTATTGCAGCTATAAAGCTGAAATTAGCAGATCTGGAAGACAAGTCAAGGAGTGATAATATTACATTTATAAACATCCCAGCAACCAGCGGTGAATCTCATCTCATTAAATTTCTTACTGATTTTTTTGGCTACTATTCCTGATAGAGTCCACAGAGTTTGTTAGCCTAAAATCATAGGGGTACCTAGAGACGTAGTTGCTAAATTACATTTCTGCCATTTCAAAGGTGCTTTTTTTAAGGGCTTCCTCACAAATCAAAAACCTTTCAGATCATTTCCAGCAGATTTCTCCTCTTTCACCCACTACTCAGGAAATTTGCAAGGTATACAAAATTATGAGAAATTCCTATAGAAATGGGATTGCCATGTAAAATTGCTGCTTTGTTTACTATCTCTGTCTTTCTAAAAAGGACAGGGCTCTTAAAAAACAAACAAACAGAGAGGAACACTACATGGACTATTGATATACATTATTTTTAAAATTAACATGCTCCGAAATTAAATCCTGCTCCACGTGCCAATATCTGCATGGGTTTTGTGTAGATTATTTCCACAGCATGTGGATAAGACTTTCAAAATCTCATTCATTTTGCTGCTATAGCTACTGTACATTCCACAGCAAATCTACCTTGTGTAGTAGTAGCATCCCCTATATTGGCCCCAGTAGATATAGCGTCCCCTATATTGTCCCCAGTAGTAATAGTGACCCCCACAGTGGCCCCAATAATAATAGGTGACCCCTATTGCAGCCCTGGTAGTAATAGGTGACCCCTGTTGTGTCCCCAATAATAATAGGTGACTCCTATTGCAGCCCCAGTAGTAATAGGTGACCTCTGTTGCAGCCCCAGTAGTAATAGGTGACCTCTATTGCGGCCGCAGTAGTAATAGGTGACGCCTACTGTGGCCCCAGTAGTAATAGGTGACCCCTATTGTGGCCCCAGTAGTAATAGGTGACCCCTATTGTGGCTCCAGTAGTAATAGGTGACCCCCTATTGCAGCCCCAGTAGTATAGGTGACCCCTGTTGTGGCCCCAGTAGTACTAGGTGACCTCTATTGTGGCCCCAGTAGTAATAGGTGACCGCCACTGCGGCCGCAGTAGTAATAGGTGACCCCTATTGCGGCCCAAGTAATAATAGGTGACCCCTATTGCGGTTCCAGTAGTAATAGGTGAACCCCTATTGCGGCCCCAGTAGTAATAGATGACCCCTATTGCAGCCCTAATAGTAATAGGTGACCCCTGTTGTGGCCACAGTAATAATAGGTGACCTCTATTGTGACCCCAGTAGTAATAGGTGCCCCCCTATTGCAGCCCCAGTAGTAATAGGTGACTCCTATTGCAGCCCCAGTAGTATTAGGTGACCCCTATTGCAGCCCCAATAATAATAGGTGACCCCTATTGCGGCCCCAGTAGTAATAGGTGACCCCCTATTGCAGCCCCAGTAGTAATAGGTGACGCCTATTGCAGCCCCAGTAGTAATAAGTAACCCCTATTGCGGCTCCAGTAGTAATAGGTGACCCCTATTGCGGCTCCAGTAGTAATAGGTGACCCCTATTGCGGCTCCAGTAGTAATAGGTAACCCCCTATTGCGGGCCCAGTAGTAATAGGTGACCTCTGTTGTGGCCCCAATAATAATAGGTGACCCCTATTGCGGCCCCAGTAGTAATAGGTGACCCCTATTGCAGCCCCAGTAGTAATAGTGACCCTCACAGTGGCCTCAATTGTAAAAGTGACCCCCACAGTGGCCTCAGTAGTAATAGTGACCCCCAAAATGGCCTCAGTAGTGATAGTGACCCCCACAATGGCCTCGGTAGTAATAGTGACCCCCACAGTGGTCTCGGTAGTACTAATGTTTTCCACAGTGGCCTCAGTAGTAGTAGTGTCCCCCACAGTGGCATCAGTAATAATATTGACCCCCACAGTGGTCTCAGTAGTAATAGTGACTCCCAAAATGGTTTCAGTAGTAATAGTGACCCCACAGTGGCCTCAGTAGTAATAATGTTTCCTGCAGTAGCCTCAGTAGTAATAGTGACCCCACAGTTGCCCTACTACTAATAACCATACAGTGGCCCCACTAATATTAACCTGACAGTAGCCACAGTAATATTAACCCGACTGCAGGGAGGTCTCTGCGTGCCCCTCCAGCACGCTTGACTTTGGTTTGCCACCACAGACCCTTGGTCGGAGTCCCTGACTGACGCTCGTGGAGCACAGATTGAGAAATTCTGCCCTAGAAGAATCTAAAATATCGCCTAAGAAAAACCCTCTTTACTCAACCAGGAATGGTCCAAAGTAATTCAGAATCAAGTATTTTTTTTTTATAGCTATAGGCACACCTTTTTTTGCTAACAGCATATGAAAAGTAGACGTGGTAAAGCATTATTTTTTAATTCTGACTATATCTGCAGCATTTAATTGGTTTTTTTTTTAAGCACAGAAAATATTGAATTTCTCTATTAATTTCTTTCCAATAAAGCGAACCTTTAAAAAGGCTGTTATGGAATGCCATATTTTTTTTAAAAAGTAGCATTTGAAAAAGACAGAGATTGAAGAATATAGAAGACCTCCTGATGACTATTACAATACCGGAGGATCAGAAGAAAAATCGTTTTCCTCACAAGGTCTTGTTAACGATAAAAAAAGGCTTGTTTCAAGCTTCATATCTTATGCAGAACAGGTATGAACTACATCTCTGTAAAGCTGAGCTTATTCACTATACACAAGTTAATAAAGCTTCTAAGCTTCTCGCCAACAGAATTACAGAGAAAGAAGCTGGAACTAGATTCCCATATCTGCTGGATGCTCGCAACAATAAAATTATGAATCCTCGAGAAATTTCCCTAATAAAGAAGTATCTTGGCTAGTTTAGCTAGTGTGGTGTGTGTGGACACATGATCGCAGCAATGGAAAGAGGTTGGCCTAAATGTCTGCCATGGCAGCTTTGGTCGGTGAGGGTCCTTTGAGTAAGTTTTATTTTGGTTGTGGGTGGGGGGAGTCAAACCAGCCAAATTGCATTACAATATTCACTTGGTACTCACAATTCTGTCTGTCACGCGGTACCTAAAGGACGTATGCGGGGACAATTCATCAGCGTAGTAGATAACTAATACTGTTTCACCAAAAGTTAGAAAACAGCAAACGCACGGAGGTCCTTGTACAACTTATCCCCTCTGTCCTTGGCTTCAGCTCTGTCTCTTCTTCAGAGCTCATAACACAGTAATTCCCCTTCACAGCGTGGACTGACACAAAAATGGCAGAGTGGGTCATGATTCCAGGAGCTCTCTCTCTGTTTCTGGTCTTTGAACTTTGCTCAGATATTCCTCTACCCTCTTCCCCATCCAAGAGACAACTAACTCTCCATGCTGTCTGGTCCCCCCCCCCCCCCCCCCCAACATTCCTATGGAATATGGAACTCTGCAACATCTGCTGAAGCTCTGCTTGATAACCAAAATCACATATTATCTGTTCAATGTAAGCCATATATCTCTGCATAGTCTGAGCTTATGCAAGGTTCTGCAAATATAAGGCAGTGCAATGCAAGATACAAACATATTATTATTATTATTATTATTATTATTATGCATTGTGAAAAATATGCTTTATGAAACCACATGATAACTTTGCACTGGGGTGTAACAAGGACTCTGGTTCTGCTACACTACAAATCTGCATGCGCAAAACACATAAAATAGAAACCACTGATTTTGTTTGTTTTCATAAGCGTATGTTGCGCGTGCAGATTTTGCGTGCCTAAAAAAAATAGGACCTGCACACCAAAGGCTCCATGCGAGTCTCAATACCCGGCGATTAATTAGGCTTAATAGTTTTTTTAACTCAGGGAGGGGCCATGTCCCATGTCCACGTGAGCGGTTACAGTCTGCGCAAAAAGTACAGCAAAATGTGCCTTAACGCATGCAATAGCACAATGTTAATTGCGCAAAAATATCGCAGTGTCGTGTGAGCTTTGTGCATACGCTCATGTGAAGCTGCCCCAAGTTAAACCGTCTTCTTAACCCATGCATTTTCACAGTGTATTTGCTAAATGAAGACTAAAGCTCCTCCCATAAAAGACAAACCTTCAGAAAGCTCTGTCGATAGAAAAAAAACAACGTTTGGCACATTATTTATTCTGCATGCCGAACGCCATGAAAAGGAAATCTCAAAACTATAGGGGTATTTATTTTTTCCCTAAATCCCAAACAATAGAACTCAAACAAAAAACACACCAGAAGAGCCGTCCGGAGTGGCAACAAGTGAGGATACAGCTGCTTTTGTTTTTATAACTAGCAGAGAAAGCAGAAGGGAAGAAGAGTATTATTAATTATTGGGGCAGAAGTTACAGCTTTATATATTACTGGGGCAGAAAAGGTACCATTTATAGGCATACATATAGGGGTTGCTGGGGTCGCTGTTGCGACCCGGCCCCTGAGCCCCCGGAGGCCCTCTTTCCACACAGACTGACTGCAGTTACTTTCACTAAGGTCTCTGCATGGGCCGGCAGCTTCTCCTGCACACCGGCACTTCCTCCCGGACCTCCGCTCAGACTCCTCCCCTATCTGGTTCTGAACTGAGATCATCAGAGGGGAGGAGTCTGAGCGGAGGTCTGTAAGGAAGCACCAGAGTGCAGGAGAAGCTGCCGGTCCACTGCATATGTTTCTTTTCAGCCCCACTTCTGTAGCCTTGAGCAATTCTAGCAACCTCATTGGTTGTTGGAGACACACAGTGAATACACCGCAGATCTGTGTAACTGTATTTCTGTCAGCACCTGCTTCTTGTGTACAGCTCTGTGTATCCTCGGGCACATCTGAAGGAAGGTGTCTCCCCAACAACCAATGAGGTTGCGGGAATTGCTCAAGGCTACTGAAGTCGGGCTGAAAATAAATAGAACCCTGTGTGATGGGGGGAGAATGAGGGGGACCCTGTGTGATGGGGGGGGGGGGCAGAGAACGAGGGGGACCCTGTGTGATGGGGAGTGGGGGGGGGACGAGAGGCGTTCCATGTGATGGGGAGTGGGGGGGGACAAGGGGTGTTCCATGTGAGTGTTTAGAGTGACAATGCATATGGAAACAATGTATTGTGTATGGGCAGTGTATCATATGCAGCCCATACAAGTGTACAGGGCTCACGTTGCGTGGCACACAAAGAAAGAGAGCTTTCATTGACTCTGTTCACTGCGCACCACGTGTGTGTGCGCAACGCACGCATAATACGTGGTGAAAACCTGGTTGTGGACATGAGCCCTAACATGTTATGTAAAGTTAGCTTATGCTGTCTCTATTGTATATATTGTTATTATGCTGTCGCCAATGTATATGTTTATTTTTATATGTATATATTTTTTTTCTTTCTTGAGGAAGAATTATTGTGTTCTGGATGTTTTAAAACTCTGCTAAAACCCCTGATTACTATTGATCTATTGATGGATCATTTAAAAAACAGTAATGTAGCTAAAAGTGATGTAGAAAGAGTAGCCGTGAAAAGGAGTGAAGGTTGAAGGGGTCTGTAGGGGGGCCCCAAGCTAAACTTTTGAACCCAGGTCCCATGAGCCTCTAGCTACGCCCCTGGTGCCATTATTACCTATGAAGGCAGGAAATGGGGCATTATTAATAACAGCGACAGAAAGAGGGCATTATTACCTGCAGGGACAGAGAAGGCCACAAACAAACAAAAATACTGGAGGTATAAACAATAGTCCCAACTCAGTCTAATCAAAGATGGCCGCTGGTCACCAAGAAGTATCAAAGGCAGGTATATTGCACGCAGGAAAATGACAACACTCTTGAAGAGATGGTACCGGTGGTTAAGTTTAGAGACTGTATTTAACGCCATGGGAGAGAAGGTGGGGGAAGGGTCACATGTGGAAAGAAGGGAAGGTGGGGGAAGGGTCACATGTGGAAAGAAGGGCTGGGGTAAATTAACTTGAAGTATGCATGATGCTGGATTTGCACACAATCACAATGTAAACTCCGTCACTGAGATAGTAGAGTTATTAGAAGTAGTACTACAGAGCTGCCAACCCGCTGAGATTGTGTTTGGGGAAGTCGTACTGCAGTGACCGAGACACTACCCACTCCTCCCCTGAGGGACGCGTGTGACCCTTCGCCAAGGTACTGACAGGCCTCTGCAGGCAACACCGATTAGCAGCAGTAACGTGAATAAATAGTGTAGTGGACTTGAAGATTTCTGTCACGGGTGACGCCACTGTTCCTTGCTCTGCGGGATGTCTGATGGAAAAATAAGAGAGTCCACACACGGTTAACTTGATAACACTCAGTTGCTGGGAATGGTAAACAACCGGAACTTTACTTGCAATCACTTCTTTGATACAGATTCACAATTTCACACAACTGTGCAGGAAAACAAACAAAGGAGGTCTGGGAGGAAAACACAGGATGACACCGGGGTACAGTCGAGATATCTGTATGACTCTGCTGCTGGACACACACACTCCTGAGGGGGGCAAGTACACTCCACTGACACTCACTTTCTGAAGGCTTCTGTAAAACTGCATGGCGAACTCCTTTCTCCTCTTCTCTCTCACTCTTTCTCTCTTAGGCCGCCTGCACACGGGCGGAAATCCCGCGGGATTTCCGCCACTGAAAGTCTGCATAGGAGTGCATTACAATACGCACTCCTATGCAGACGGCCGCGGTTTGGTCGCGCGAAATCTCGCGCGGCAAACAAACCGCTGCATGCGAGCCCCGCACAGAAACGTCACTCACCCGGCCGCCGGCTCCGGTCTGCGCATGCGCCGACTGCTCGGCAGCCGGCACATGAAAGAGCCGGGGCCCACCGGGCGCGGATGAGTACGCACTCCTCCCTGCAGGCGCTGGGGTCGGGACACCTGCACACGAGTGTTCCGGATTACGCCAGCGGATTTTCACGCGTGGGAGACCTGCGCATGGCACCTAAATATGCTTGCGGATAGGTGCGGATGCGTGAAAAATTATGCGCGGATATATGCGGATGTGCTGCGGAAAAACCTGCAGCCTCCTACCACACTTACTTCCTCTAATGTTATAGCAACCAGTGCATTCATCCGCAGCTGCACCGCGGATGTACTGCGTGAAAACACACGTCCATTTACTTGTATTGGAGTCTCCACGCACAGAATCTGACCCAAATTAGGACATGCCGTGTTTTTTTTCTAGCGCGTGAAAATCCGCGATGCAAATCCGTCCGTCTGGGGACAACTGCGGATTCCCATAGAAGTATATTGGCTGCGGTCAGGGGCGGACAATGTGCTTAAAATACCGTGGCAGAAATTCCGCCCGTGTGCAGGCACCCATAGGGTAGGGGTCCTTGGAATAGATCTCTAGGGTAGCTCTCTTTCTCCTCCACTCTTCATCACATGAAGATTGAAGGTAACCCTATGTGGCATGCACTCACTCCTTCTCTTACTCTCTGGAGAGAACTTCACTCTCTCTCTCTCTCTCTCTCTCTCTCTCTCTCTCTCTCTGGAGAGTACTCTCTTTCTCTCACTTTGCACCCACATATATCAAGCATACCCATGAGACATCTCAAATCGTTATATTTCCAGACATTCCCAGACATTAACCTCTCACATACTGCAGCCGTGCAATACACATAACCAATGACAAAACAGTTTGCACAGGGCATCTACATTTAAGACAGTTATGGATAATTATGGAGGGGCCAGACAAATGCATTTCAGGCCACTACAGTACCGCTGCTCATAAATCTATAACACGGGTCCACAGTGAACAATGGTGTCGGTGCAGGAGAAGGGGACAAGGACAGCATTGAGGAAGGGGGGACGTCGCACAGGAACAGCACTGCACACCATCCATATGCTATGGCCTGAGGTCTAGGCAAGGAGAGAGGAGGAAGGTCCAGGGGTCATGTAGTGGCCCAGAACATATATTCTTGACCCCTCTATAAATGTCATGAATGTAATGTCTTGTGTAGATGCACTGTTCAAAATATGAATATGTGTATTGCACAGCTGCGGTGTATGAAGAGTTATGTTTACATGAGGCTGGAATATGCCTTCAATGTTTCAATTTATGTCCTGTCATGTGATATGAGAGAGGTGATAAATGTGTGTGCTAGAGGATAGAGTAGTAGTAATAGGAGTGGTGGTTTACTGTTCAGTGAGTGAGAGTGCCAGCCACATGGGGGTACCTTTAACTGTCATGTAGTGAAGAGAATGGAGGAAGAGGAAGATAACCCGAGGTCGGGTGTGCCAGGGACTGCTGAATGTAAAGAGAGAGAAGAGAGTGAGTGCGTAGAAAGTGTTTGATCACCTTGCAGCGGTATTGTTCTCAATTTGTCATCTGTTGAGAGTCTACTCCCTTCCCATTTCCAGGAGGTGTCATCCTGAGTCTTCCCATCCAGGAGTGGTTCCATGCAAATCTCAAGGTTGTAGGGCCAGCATCATCCTGAGTTCCTCCCAGGCGTGCCTGTTTTCTGTGTCACCTGCATCGGTGTATCATTCATTATACTTCTGTATCCTGTTTCCAATTATGGATGTATTATATGCTCCTATTTGCAGATCTGCCTCATGACCTCCACAGATCACTGCTGTTCAGCGCCCAGTGTATTATTCCCCCTCTGTACACAATTCTCCTGTGAAGATAAAATGATCTCTACATGGAAAATTGGGGTGACCACCAATATGGCCATTGTGTCACCCAGTTCTCCCAAACGCCTACATAATTGATATGGAAGCTAGCAATATATTCCTCTGTAAAAAGGATGATTGGTCTTCCAGTAGTTCAAGAAAGCTGCATGACTGCTAGGAAAGGCCATTTTGTTGGTCAGCCATCTTTACTTGAAACAGAACATATAGGATATATCAAGACAGGCAAATTTACAGCTGAAAATCCACAGCAAATCTGCAATAAATACGAGAGTAGACTAAATCATGCAGTTTTTGGTTCAGAAACGCTCTGTTTGCCTTAGATTTCTTTTCAGCTCTCTTATGGAAGCCAAACAAGAAAGTTCCCAGAAGTTGTGAACCGCACTTCACAGACATAAAGAGAACATGATGGACCGCATTGCCTATAACGGGGTCTGGGCTCTCCGTTATGGCACCTGGCATCAGGCTATATATTGCAGTAAGATACACGTTTCTGTCATGCAGATTTAGCACTGGATGTGCGATTGACCCCCCGACACAGATGTGAGCAGAGCTTATGTTTTGCTGACCTGGTATGATGCAATAAACGCTGTGACGTTAATAGATTGGTGAGTGCCGCCTAATACTTCTTTCTTCTCCGCATTACATTTTGTCTCTGTATATTTTCAGTTTAATTAGCAAAATCGAGATGTTAATGTTCAAATTAATCAAAGATTAAGGCCATATTGACCGGCCAACCTGCATATCTACAACAACAAAGTCTGTGGTGCCTTTATTCATGTCTGGATTCCTAGAAGTATACTGAGACCCTATGGCTGTAAGGGCTTAAAAGTGCACACAACAGTCAAACACTTCACTAAAAACACAAGTGCAACCATTTGGGATATTGCAGGCATGCTGGGGGCATGGCCACCAGTAAATTTATAGGGCAGGCGTCAGAGTCATCACTAAGCCCCATGGCAACTCATCAGCACCTGGCAACTATGTCACAGGAAGGCAGATGGAGTGATGCCCCTGGCTAGTGGCTTAGATGCTGTGGTATATAAGTGGTTAAATAGCTGCGATTAGGGTTACCTCTGATCTTAGTCATTGTGCATGGGTATCAGCTGTTTACCAAAACTGACGTTCCCCAGGTAGGAATAGGCATGGCTCCTGAGCTCCCTCCATAGCCCCCTTCCCAGTGAAGTATGACATTAATGACGCAGCCCTTTTTTTCTGTTTCATGTTCAGATGTTCTATGGTTCAGTATGATAACTACGATACCAAACGTATATAGGTTTTTTTGCTATACTACTTGTAATTTTTAAAAGACATTAATTCATTTTTTTATCATTATCTGCCGCCATTCACTGCGCGCTATAACTTTTTAAATTTTCCGTCGACATAGTTGTGCGAGGGCTCATTTTTTGTGGGGTGTCCTGTAGTTTGCATTGGTACCATGTTTGAATTTATATGACCTTTTGATAAATTTTTATTTCATTTATTCTTAGAGACGGGGTTCCAAAAAAGCGCATTTCTAGCATTCTTTATCTTTTTTTCTGACGACGTTCATTGTGCGGGCTAAATAATGCACTAATTTGATAAATAGAACTTTTACGGACACAGTGATACCAAAAATGTATTTTTGTTTTATAACTTAGATTCTTTTATTGTAAATATGGCAAAAGTGGATGTTTTAGAACTTTATGACTTTTTCTTCAACAATTAGTAAAAAACTTTATTGATCATATATTCACTTTTTTTTTTAGTCCCTCTAGGGGACCACAACTAGTGATGCTTTGATCGCTCCTGCTGTATGAGTTAATGCCATAGCATTGATAGGGCAGTCTGCTAAATCAGCCCTGGGGCCTTTTGGAAGTCCCCCGGCTGCCATGACACCCACGTGACTCCCTGTGATCTCATTCGTGATGGTGGGGGTGGCATACAGGACCACTTTACATTGTTCGAGGGACTTAAATGCTGCTGTCAGCATTTAAAGGGTTAACAGCCCCGATCGGTTACATGGCCGTCAGAGCTGTTGCCACCAGGTTTCAGTTGTAATAAACAGCCTGCAACGGTGATGTATGATGAGAGATAGCCACACAATCTCTCTTTATACATACCCCGACACCACAGAAAACCTAAGATGTCATGCAAGTACTGATGTAGCAATCACTAACATGACTGGTGCATCCTGATACCTTGCTTCAGTGTTTTGTAGTACATTGTAGTTAAAGGGGTTGTCCTATGAAAAGTATGTAGATTGAAGTCCAGCCCATAATTATAAACATATTTTAAATTTACACTTATTAACCCATTAAGGATATGGCCTATGTTAGCCATATGGACACAACGATTTGGAGAGATTTTCATTGCCACTTTTCAAAGGCCATAACATTTTTATTTTTTCCGCACCATGGCCATATGAGGGCTTGATTTGGGTGCAGAAAACTGTAGTTTTTATTGCTATCATTTCTTGGATACATATAATTTATTGATAGGCGCAGCGTGAGGGGTTGCTGGGGTTGCCATGGCGACCCGGTCCTTGCGCTCAGGGGTCCCCGAGGCCACTCTCTGCCATCCATATATGCACTTTCAGTGCATTATTGGTTAACCGCTCTGTCTCACGCATGGCACAGATCACACAGCAGGCAGATCAGCCAGCCTGACAGGAAGCAGGGAAGAGCAGGGGGGAGGAGGAAAGAGACAGTCACATGAGCCGACAGGGACTGATCATGTGATCATGTGCTGCCCCTCCCTCCTGCTGAACAGAAGCTACTGTGTCTGCCTGTGCTGCTGTCACATGTAGGAGAAGTGGTCCGGGCCCTGGGGTATGTGTATATCTGTGTGTGTATATATATGAGTATGTGTATTTGTCTGTGTGTCTATCCATCCATCTCCTACCTATGTATCTATCTATCCATCTCATATCTATCTATCCATCTGCTATCTATCTAGCTATCTATCTATCCATCTGCTATCTATCTATCCATCTGCTATCTATCTAGCTATCTATCTATCCATCCATCTCCTATCTATCTATGCATCCCTTATCTATCTATGTATCTATCCATCTACTATCTATGTATCTATCTATCCATCTACTATCTATGTATTTATCTATCCATCTACTATCTATCTATCTATCTATCTATCTATCTATCTATCTATCTATCTATCTATCTATCTATCTATCTATCTATCTATCTGCTATCTATGTATCTATCTATCCATCTCATATCAATCTATCCATCCATCTCCTATCTATTTATCTATCTATCTCTCTATCTATCCATTGCTCTATCTATCCATCTCTCTATCTATCCATCTCTCTATCTATCCATCTCTCTATCTATCCATCTCTCTATCTAATCTATCCATCCATCTCCTATCTATGTATCTATCTATCCATCCATCCATCTCCTATCTATTCATCATTCTATCTATCCATCCATCCATCCCCTATCCATTTATCTATCTATCAAAAACGTGTTCAGTAAATGCAGCTTGTAATTATGGCATTTTTACTGGAATTTTGAGCAGCGTTTTTGAACACATGGTACAGAGTTTGACAGCCCTTTTTCTGCACCCCATCATTGCGATAGGTGATGAGATGTCTTAAAAACCATGAAAACTCAAAAATAGAACAGACAGCTTTTGAAAATCATGGTGTTAGGAACACCTCGTTTGAGCTGCGGTTCGTACAGCGCTCGGGACACCGCACTAATAGCGGTAAAAAGCGGTGTGTGTGTGTGAGAGAGTGGCCTGCGGGGCTACAAACACATTTTCATGTAGTGCAGGAAATGTTTGGAAAGATTACGCCAAGGGACAGCTCATGTATGCAGCACAAGTTAGGTATGGGTACGGGGCAGTGTGGGGTTGAGGCCCAGGGGGGGACCCCGAGTTGAACTTTTGCACCCGGGCCCCTGAGCCTTTAGGTATGCCCCTGAATCTGTTATAGATGCTGCATCCTGTTCAGTGGCCAATGACTTCACATTCCTTCATCACATTTAATATTTGTTGGCGTGCAGGGAGAAAAAAACACTTCTGCCATTTTGTTTTTTTTTTAAGCGCTAACCATGCCGCATAAATGACATGATAAACTTTTTTATGTCCCTATATGACACTTGAGCCAGAAAAGCTCTGATTACTATGGGATGGAAAGGGAGTGCAGAGATGAATCTTAGTGAGCAAAAACAAATATGGACGTTACCAGTTAGGGAGGACGCCATCTGTGATCACTGAAGGAAATGTTGAGCGAGTGAAAAGAGAGTGAGACAGCATTACTGCAGTGAAGCAAGACTGAGTATGTGACCGCTATGGAATAATTACTTAGGTGATGGTGTGGCCTCTGATTGGCAGGCAGTGGTCACCTGACTTCCGCTGTCAATAGAGATCGGGAGAATTGTGAAGCTGCAGCGCTGGATCACCAGCCTGAGGACAGGTAAGTACCTTTTATTTTATTGTTTTATCTCATTTGGCTCCAATTTTAAAAAGTTAAAGGGGTTGTCCCGCGCCAAAACGGGGTTTTTTTTTTATTCAATAGGCCCCCCGTTCGGCACGAGACAAACCCAATGCATGTGTTAAAAAAAACCCAAACATTTAGTACTTACCCGAATCCCCGCGCTGCGGCAACTTCTTCCTTACCTTACTAAGATAGCCGCCGGGATCTTCACCCACGATGCACCGCGGGTCTTCTCCCATGGTGCACCGTGGGCTCTGTGCGGTCCATTGCCGATTCCAGCCTCCTGATTGGCTGGAATCGGCACACGTGACGGGGCGGAGCTACGAGGACCAGCTCTCCGGCACGAGCTGCCCCATTCACCAGGGAGAAGACCGGACTGCGCAAGCGCGTCTAATCGGGCGATTAGACGCTGAAATTAGACGGCACCATGGAGACGGGGACGCCAGCAACGGAGCAGGTAAGTGAATAACTTCTATATGGCTCATAATTAATGCACGATGTATATTACAAAGTTTGCTGCGACAAAATATAGCTTCAACTTTTTGGAACTTCTATAAGAAGACGTCTTACAATCCAACTGTCCTTCCAGAGATTTCATCTTCTGTAGTTAATCTTTATTAATACCAGTTCCTGCTGATATCTAGCAATGCATGAATTACTGTTTTTGTTCATTCTGCTTCCCAAAAACTAAAATGAAAAGCACTCCCTCCGGTGCATGTCCCCTCGAAGCAGTGTTATTGGTCAGTAATCCAGCCCTGAGAGGTGAAACCAAAGGAAACATCCCTAGTCATTCTTAGGCCTCTTTCACATGACTGTATGGATTTTTACGTTCACCCGTATGCGCCATAAAACCGCATAAATGAAGAATTGCATCAATCGAGTTTTGAACTTTAGCCACGTATTTTCTGCCATTCACATGGGCGGCTGCTGCATATCGGCAAAAAAAAAAAAAATGCTGCAGCGCAGAAATCCATCGATCATCCTCAGAATGACTGCTAATGCTTAAATGCAGCCAGCTGTAGTCATTTTCACGCACCTAAACACCCTTTTTTTTTTGCTTCCACAGAAGTCTATCTCAGCAAAAGATAGGACAAGGCTTATTTTTTGAGATTTTTGGGTGATTTTTTTAATGCAGCTAAATAGCAGCATATATAAGATCTTGTGAATAAGGGTTTACTGAGTAACCCTGACCTCGAATGCCTACAAATTGTATCCCGGGCATCCTGTGAATATATACTTCTGGAGTGCCAGGAGAAGGTAATGGCTTTTAGAGATACAGACACAAAATCCAAAGCAGAACCACATTGCAAAGTCTAATAACATTTTATTAGCATTTGTTTGACAGTAACTTTGCGTAATCCGGACACCCCTCTAAATCTATCCTAAATCAGCATTTAAAAAAAAAGCCCCCAGATGAGCGACATTATTCTACATGGACTTCTATGCACATATAAAAGAGGAGGAGGACCCTATGTAGCCTCTATAATTTTCAGATATGTTCTTTTTCCAGCAAAACTGCACAGCGTAATGCTCAATTATGCGGGTACCGTGTGTGGAGTTGTACACCCCCTATTGACTTCAATGGGGCCTTTGCTGCGCAAATGCACACAAAAATAGAGCATGCTGCCTCTTTTTCTGTACCCCCCAATGCGCATGCAAATATGGGAAGTGAGAACGAACCCATTGAAATCAATAGGTTTTATTCTGTGTTTGTTATGCAAGCAAATTTTGCATGCACAAATACATCCGTGTGAAGCCGCCCTAACAGGATAAGACACTACTCTACTTTTTTATTTCTCGTTTTCAAACTAAAATGTTAAATAAATTTGCAAAACACCTGTGGGGTGAAAACACTCAATAGCCCCCTTAACAAATTCCCTCAGGGGTCTTGTTTACAAAATGACATCAGTCTTGGGGGGTTTCAAGTGTACTGGTACATCGGGGGCTGCAAACAAAACATGGGGTCTGAAAATTATTCCAGCAGAATCTGCATTCCAAACGCCAGATAGCGCTCCTGCCCTTCTGAGCCCGGCCACGTGCCCAACTACAGTTTATATCCACAGACGGGGCATTTCTAAAAACAGCCGAATCCGAATAATATATTCTGTGTTTTGTTCCTCTGCCGACTCCTGCTGCGTTACCGAAAATAATGGTTTCACTGTGAAAAAATAGCAGTTCTTTTAATTCCTGTGAAACTTCTAACGGGTTAATAAACTTGCGATTTTGAAGACTTTGAGGTGCGGTTTTTAAATGGGGTGATTCTCAGGTGTTTTCTGATAAAATCCACGTTAGAACTGAATTGTTTCTTAAAAATATTAGCTTTTGAAATTTGCTAGTAAGGCTGCCTGCAGACGAGCGGGTCGGATCCAGGGGCGAGGATTCTCGCCACGGGACCCGACCCCAGCACCTGCAGGGAGGAGCGCGTACTTACCCGCACCCGGCGGCCCCGGCTCTTTTCGCATGCGCAGACTGGAGCCGGCGGCCGGGTGAGTGACATTTCTGTGCGGGGCTCTGCGAACCCCACACAGAAAAAGGACGTGCCGCAGTTTGTTTGCCACAGAAATAGGACATGCCGCAGTTTGTTACAATACGCCCATCTGCATAGGAGTGCGTATTGTAATGCACTTCTATGCAGACTTTCAGTGTCTGAAATCCCGCGGGAAATCCCGCCACGGGATTTCCGCCCGTGTGCAGGCGGCCTTAATGTGAAAAATTCCTGCTAAACTCTGTGCAGTCCTAAAACACAACATAACACTTAACTGAATTCAAAATAAAGTAGGTTTATAGTAAATGGTGGCTACTTTGTTGTGCTTGACTAAACCATTGATTTTGGATGCAGGACAATGTGCTTTTGCTTAAAAAAAAAATCACATCGCTCCTGTGAGATTGTGATTTTCACACACTTGAAGAGATCACAAGGGCTTCAAATAGACTTCATTTGTAAAAATTGTATCGCTCTCGCTAGCGCACCGCATGGCATGAGATTGCAGGGAGAATTTTTTTAAAATCCCATTGGAAACAATGGGCAATTCCTCCGGAGAGAACACCGCACAAACATAGAGCATGCTGCAATTTTTCCACTGCGATTGGAAAATCCTAACTGGTTTCCACTCATGTGCAGGAAAAAACACTGTTCTATAGCATGCTATGGAAGGTATTTGCTGCAGATTCCCGCCCCAGATTCCGCAATGCATATCCGTTCGTGTGCAGCCGGCCACAGACAAAACTTATAGATGAAGATTCACCACTAATATAAATGACAATATGCCACAAAACACAATCTCCGAATCGCGCAAATATGTAAAAGTATTCACAAATAATTACCACATAAAGTGACAGATGCCAAATCTGAAAAATTGGGTCCTCAGGTCTCCGGCAGAACAGCGTGATGTTACTGCGCACTGAATGGAATATATTATGCAACTAAAAATATATTTTTTATTTACATTTTTACTATATATTTCCAATCACTATTTATAAAGTAGAACCTCATTTATTTCATTAGTAAATTCTTTAATGCAATAAAATTATGCTTATGTAGATATTATATTGTCCAGTACAGGAATCCTTGAAATTAGATCATACTGGATATATCTGATACAAAGGAGCTACATGGTTACAAAAGGAATAAATAGAATGAGAGCGCCATTAAGTGATCGCAGTTTATAAGGGATACATTTTATACAAAACTGTTACATTGTCTGGAGAAGAAATGAATAGAGATAGAGTGCCATCTATTGGCTAAAAAGCATATTGTAGCCCAGTAATAGACAATTTATGAATGAAATTACGGATATTGTAAATGATATTTATTAATCTGTTCATCCTGTCCTGGCATGAAGAAGAAATTGTATTCTGTACATTGTATTCCATTGATAATGAATTAGTGGATATGAGCAATTATTTTTAAGCAAGTACTTTTATTTTTTCCATTTTAACCAGATTTCAGCCATCGCTATAAATCTGTTCTTCCAGAGCATGTTGATATACTAATGTTTTATATTTATGATTCTGATAACAGCAGTGATGTCAAGTGAACAGCATTTTTGACATTTGACCTACCATTCTGCTTCACCTGCCTGCCTTGATTTAAATATCCATGCATTCCCCTGTAACAATATGGCCTGACGAAGACGCCGCTCCTTGTGGTGGAACGGGCAGCCCGGTCTCTGTCTGGTCTTTTACCTGTTGAATTGTAGGATTTGTATATCTCCTGCTGTTCTCTGGTTCGGCGCCGCACTGTGTCCCCAGCTTCACCTGTCTCACCACTCACCCGCATAGGAGAGAACGGGCAGCCACCAGCTCCATTGGATTTCTTCTAGGCTGAAATCATCCAAAACTACAGGTGAGCCGTACTTATTAGAGGTCTCGCCATCCTGCGCCATATCTGTCCCACACAGGAGATGCTCTCTAGTTATATCTTACTAATGAAAACTACAGCTTGTCTCACAAAAGAACTGCCTCATATATTTTCTGCCTCATATACAGTCCTCTCGGCAGAAAATCTAAATGTTCTGGTTCGCCTAATGTGGTGACAAAGTGAGCAGGACAGCGCCTCTGGGATTATATTACAGTCAAAAGAGAAGCACTTACCTGGCGCGGGCAGGGGGGTCCGTAGGTGGGGGCTAGGATGCTGGCACCTGCAGACCTAGTAAGCGATGAAACAACCAACACTTCTTATGTCCACAGGGCATCCAGTGGATAAGAGAGCAGCAGAAAAACCCAGAATTTAAAATAAAAGATTGGTGTATAAACAGGAGATGGAAATCGCACTAATAAGGGCTTGAGGGTTAATGAATAATGATAACATCACTTACATGAAGAGGAGGGTGCAAAATGTGGGGACAGAGAATGTCATTAATCTTTTAAGAATGTTATTGAGTAAATGTTGTATAACATTAAAAAACACTATATAGATTTGGTATCAACATAATAAAACAGACCAAAAGAAGAATATTTAAAAATATCATTAAATTGCATTTAGTGGCATTAAGGTGCCATTAAAAATATAACTCTTCCTGCAGACTTATGCTTTGCCTGAGAAATCTCATGGCATTTCCTACTCTTATCCAGTTTATTGGAATATGCACAGTTCGCTTATATCAGCCAGCATACGGACTGCTGCCCACATACTGTCTGATGTGAGTCTCTCAGGCACAACTTGCAGTAACGGCTCAGCTGCATCCTGCCTAAGTGAACTATAACAATAAGGATGTTATGGCTTTTGAAAAGCAACAATGAAGTAACAAAGAAAATTGTTGCTTATTAAGCTGCAAAATAGGCCTTTCATTAAGGGGTTAAAATATGACAAAATCTTGACACAAAATATTGGTCTAAGGTAAGACAATTTAGCATTGGCATGGGGAAGACAGAAGTGTCTAACATGTCTAGCAAGATGATCACACAGCGTGATTCACAATGATACATTTGGCGCATCGTCTTCCTGACGGGTCTAGTTGTAAATGTGTGTCTAAATTTAAGGCAGTAATAATAAATCTTCCCTTTTGAATGAAGTCTGACACCATATTTATAGCTAATAGCACAATATACTTTTACATGTGTGACATCAAGAGGATTCCAGTGGTACTGATTGTTGGTCACAACGGCATCGTGGCATAGTTGCTGTGATGCAGGAATAGACCTGTTGCCCTGCCACTATGCAGGACACTGGTTAACACACGTTGTGTGGGGGCTGATGGCTGCTATTTACCTGGATATCTGAGAGTCGCACAAGTGTTAAAGGGTTTGGGGTGTGGTCCATTCTGTGCTACCTATCAGCAGGTGTGGAGGCCTTTTTGATCCTACCCCTCCTTTTCTCCCTTTCTGTAGATTCTGTTCAGTTAGAGGTGTAGTTGGAGCCTCTATCCTGGGGGAAAGTTTTCCAAGGTCAGTTAAGTGCTGGTTTTCCTTCCTTTTGCTTTTTGTTAATCTATACACCATTTCTTTGTAGTGTTTTGTGCATCTCTCCAGGTACATTATCAGGGATAATCAGGTCCTACGTGAAGACCGTGGGGCGGCCCTTACCAGGACGTCTACCCCGCTGTTAGACAGTTGTCCCTTATTCCCCTAAGTGGTAAGGGACAAGTTTCTCCATTTTGCCTGGAGTGGTGTAGTCTGTGTTAGCATTATATCGCGTGTGATTCTTGTGTTTGTGTTAACGTCGCCCTGTATCTCGAGTTATCACCTCAAAAGTTCATTATGAGCCATATGCTAATTAGTCAACCTGTTATAATATTAAAAGAGAAACCAGCACCATGCTGGATTTCAGCAGAAACTCCTTTTTACTAAAACGTTAATAAAGCATTTTCTTAAAGCAAGTAACCATGTTTTTTCTTTAAATTTTGTAGACGGAAATGTAGAATAACTCATAAGTAACTGTGAGGGCTCCTGCACACTTCTGTTTTTTTCACGCGATATAGCTGCCTTTTTTCATGCTATATTGCTGCTTTTTTCACACGATTGTCAATGGGACTTTCTAATGTTAACCCTTTCCAATCCACTGTCTGACCTCTGAAGACATTATAATTTAAGGCTGTACAGCTCCGATGTTGGTAGACGTCCGTCGGGGTTCTCTTACTGTATACTGCCAGCCTCTCTGCTGTAGGAGCCTATCCAACGTGTCACCTTCTGTAGTACTGGCTTTAGCCAGCATATAGCGCCATTGTATAACGGCAGAAAAAGAGTAAGCCTCCTAGGAAAACTATGATACAAATTGGATTGGAAAGGGTTAAAAACGCACCAACTTGCAAAGCGTTTTTAACATTAGAAAGTCCCATTGACAATCGCTTGAAAAAAGGAGCAATGTTGCATGAAAAAAAGGCAGCTATAACGCGTAAAAAAAACGCAAGTGTGCAGGAGCCCTGAAAAAGCAATTAACGTTACAAAAGAAAGGAGCGCAGCAGGGCAGTATTCCCATATGTACATGCCTGATCATGGCAGCCCTTCTGGTAGATCACTATCTAAATCATGGCAGGGGAGGGACGCAGTCTGGTCCTTACTACTGATTCTTCTGTTGATGACACGCAGTCTGGACAATGCTGCAGGGGTTCTGTGGTGGGGTGTCTGCTGGGAGTAGGAATAGGTGGAATGTGGCTATTGGGAAGGAGTTTGGTGGCTGCTGTCGGTGGTAATTTTTCTGGGATTGATGTAATCAGCTTGTTCAACCTCAGCAAGGCATCCATTGTGCACCTTGTGAGTTCTTCCCACTCAGCTGAATGTCTCCTTGCAGATGTCTGCCTCCTTAGAAGCTCCCTAAAAGAAGTTTGGATTACCTCTCATGGGGTAGCAGATGATTCTAGTAGGGAAGCTGGTGCTGTATCCTGACCAGATATGGAAGGGACAGAGGAACCAGGTGGGTTCAACAGCATGGCTTTCAGGTTCCTGCAAACTTGATGTTGTTCTGTGGGAACAAGGCATAAAGAAAGCAAGAAAAAAAAAACAGAAAAAAACAATTTTCTATCTTCACCGGCCGGTCTTAGGAACTCCAGCATATGATATGATGGTATTTGTAATGCTTGCTCCTTGATACTCCTTAGTGCATATAGATGCATCCTCTCACCATGCAGGTAGCTGACTACCAAATGGAGGAGCCAATAACACCTGTGCAGGACACCGATGAGACAACCACTCACACTGCCTCTTGATAATCAGGGGGTTGGATGCTTGGTGTATACTCCCTCACATAGTGGATACAGGGTGACAGACCATTCTGATATATGTAGCTCACCATGCAGACCAGCAACCTATTAATGACGCCATGATAATTCAGCGGGTTGCCCTGCATTTCAAACAGTGAACCACATTGGTACTGCCACCCTGGGCTCCCCCTGGAGTGTTAAAGCCACACTGCATGTGTATGATAGATAATAAATGCAAGGCATTGGTTGGATGTTGGCCAAGATACATGAGCCCACTAACCACTTCATGGTTCCTTGCGTTGTAGTGGGTCCCTACACTAATATAAATATGTCAGAAAAGGGGAAACTGGTCTAGTTAATGTAGGGTAGATGGAGCAGTGTCCTCTAAGCAGGGGAAGCCCCAGAGAGCTATGGAGTTGGTGGAGCAACCCAGCACAGCTCTACACAGCACCACTTTATGATTAGTAGTGCCAAATATGCAGCCAAAGGGGGCCTAAAGTCCCTGGGGGGAGATCCACAGTGCTTACTCTGTGACAGCATATTGAGTGACACCTCAGAGCTGCGTCCACAATTGCTGGTAACAGAGGGGGGACACCCCAGACTCACTCATGGCACAGGCCATGCGTGGCCACAGTGGTAATGGTAATAGACGGTGGTAATCTAGCTGGTGATCTCCACTAGCACTCCTCAGAGTGCAGGAGACTGCCTGGAGCTGGTGATCTGGTAGGTAAAGCCTGCTTTCACAGCCAGACTGGCAGAGCTCTTATTGAACATCTCTGTACAGCTCAGACCATCAGATTTTAATGATCAGGTGGTGGGACAGACTTTTTGTAGTTATACAAGTCAACATCAAACAATTAGTCGAAAAGTATTAGAAACTTAATAAGGAATAAACACAATGCAAATAAAACCCTACAAAATAATAAGAATATAGTAATAAGAGCAGCAGACAAGGGGGATGGGATTACGTTGTCCATCATAGTAAAGCAATGAAGATTTCAGCAGATGAAAATGACTATAGATCAGCTTTCGGGGAACCATTCACCCCACAGGAAATGCAGTAGGAGTGCTGATCAACAAGCATATGATCACAATACTTTAACTGAACTTGATAAACAGAAAACATCCCAGCAGACTGTATTTATACCATCTACCAAAAATTCACTCACTGACTCGCCAAAAGTTCTCCAACTTCCCGATGTCGTAGAAACATGAATTTTGGCACGAGCATAGATTATCTCCAAAATAGGAAAAGTAATTGTGTCCCAACTCGATTATTCAATTCTAGCGCAAAAGAATTGGCGTTGAAATTTAACGTACATAATCTAAATCACTCCCCAATGTCATAGAAACTTAAAATTTGGCACGGGTATTGAATATGTCATAAATAGGAAAAGTTAATAGGTCCCAACTTGATTATTCAATTCTATACGCAAAAGAATTAGCGTCCAAATTTTACGTACGGAATCTAATTCTCTCACTTCCCGGTGTCATAGAAACTCAAAATTTGGCAGGAGCATTGATTATGTCATAAATAGGAAAAGCTAATGGGTCCCAACTTGATTATTCAGTTCTATGCGCAAATTGTACGTACGGAATGTAATTTTCTCACTTCCCGGTGTCATAGAAACGTGAAATTTTGCACGAGCATTGATTATGTCATAAATAGACAAACCTAATGGGTCCCAACTCGATTAATCAATTCTATGAGCAAAAGAATTAGCGTACAAATTTTCGTACGGAATGTAATTTTTTCACTTTCCGGTGTCATAGAAATGTGAAATTTGCCAGGAGCACTGATTATGTCATAAATAGGAAAAGCTAATGGGTCCCAACTTGATTATTCAATTCTATGTGCAAAAGAATTAGCGTCCAAATTTTACGTACGGAATGTAATTTTCTCACTTTCCGGTGTCATAGAAACATGAAATTTGGAACGGGAATTGATTATGTCATAAATAGGAAAAGTTAATGGGTCCCAACTCGATTATTCAATTCTATGCACAAAAGAATTAGCGTACAAATTTTACGTACGGAATGTAATTTTTTCACTTCCCGGTGTCATAGAAACTTGAAATTTGGCAGGAGCATTGATTATATCATAAATAGGAAAAGCTAATGGGTCCGAACTCGATTATTCAATTTTATGCGCAAAATAATTAACGTCCAAATTTTACGCACGGAATGTAATTTTTTCACTTTAAGGTGTCATAGAAACGTGAAATTTGGCACAAGCATTGATTATGTCATAAATAGGAAAAGCTAATGGGTCCCAACTCCATTATTCAATTCTATGCGCAAAAGAATTAGCGTCCAAATTTTACGTACGGAATCTAATTCTCTCACTTCCCGTTGTTATAGAAACTCGAAATTTGGCACGAGCATTAATTATGTCATAAATAGGAAAAACTAATGGGTCCCAACTCGATTATTCAATTCTATGCGCAAAAGAATTAGCGTCCAAATTTTATGTGCGGAATGTATTTTTCTCACTTTCCGGTGTCATAGAATCGTGAAATTTGGCACGAGCATTGATTATGTCATAAATAGAAAAGCTAATGGGTCCCAGCTCGATTATTCAATTCTATGCGCAAAAGAATTAGCGTCCAAATTTTACGCACAGAATGTAATTTTCTCACTTTCCGGTGTCATAGAAATGTGAAATTTGGCACGAGTATTGATTAGGTCATAAATAGGAAAAGCTAATGGGTCCCAACTCCATTATTCAATTCTATGCGCAAAAGAATTAGCTTCCAAATTTTACGTACATAATCTAAATCTCTCACTTCTTGGTGTCATAGAAACATGAAATTTGGAACGAGCATTGATTATGTCTAGAGATGAGCGAACATGTCCGTTACGGACACATCCGCACCCGGACACCGGCTTTGCCGAACACTGCAGTGTTCGCGCGTAAAGGTCCGGGTGCCGCCGGGGGGCGGGGAGATGCGCGGCGGCGCGGGCGGCAGTAGCGGGGAACAGGGGGGAGCCCTCTCTCTCTCCCTCTCCCCCCCACTCCCCGCCGCACCCCCCCGCGCTGCCACGGCGGCCCCCGAACTTTTTCGCCCGAACACTGAAATGTTCGCAAAGTTCGGTGTTCGGGCGAAAAAGGGGCGGGGCCGAACGTGTTCACTCATCTCTAATTATGTCATAAATAGGAAAAGCTAATGGGTCCCACCTCGATTGTTCAATTCTAAGCGCAAAATAATTAGCGTCCAAATTTAACGTATGAAATCTAATTCTCTCACTTCCTGATGTCATTTTATATAAAGGAAGCGTCGCATGGTTACCTTCCGTGGTGTTTCCTTGGTAACGCAGAGAACTATGCAAAATGGTGAACATATGTTTTTCCGGTATCTCTAAAGTAACCACGCTTTCATAAGATTTTCTGTGTGAACACCAGATAAACACCAGTACCAAATTAACTCAGGCGAAGCCGGGTATATCAGCTAGTATACACATATGTTACACTACAGACACTGGCTCACACTCACCATGCATACACCCACTGCACATAACACATGTACAAGTCTCCAAACTTGTAGGTTGACAGATAAGCGCATGTGGAAATACACTTAGTTGGTTTGCGCATGTTTCAGTGCATATAACTGTACTTCTTTACGCATGCAGGGCATGTTCATATTCGCCCAACACTCCCCGGCGTAATTTAAAAGGCTATTTAGCCTAACGAGGTACAGATGTGTTCTATCCTTCACAGAATTGGGCAGCATATTGCACGATTGTGCACACCCCATAGACTTCTATAAGAGATATTTGGGCTGTTTGGTGAACAAATACGCAGAAAGAGCGGGTACTATTTTTTTGCACATGATCAAAATGCGCGCACAAAAAATTGGAAGCCATTGACATCAGTAGGTTCTATTCTCTGCGTATTACATGTGCTAATTCCGTGTGCTCAATGCGCGGCACAAATCTGTCCGTGTGAAGCCGCCCTAAGGGTGCCCACCCACTGGCGTTTTTTTTTCACTGCGAAATTCGCAGGTTTTTTTTTTCTGCAGGGGGTCTATGGGACTTGTAATGTAAAAATCGCGATCGCGCAAAATCGCGATTTACCGCGATATCGCGATTTTGCGCGATCGCGACTTTAGCTTTGCATGTCCCATAGCCCAAAGACCCCTGCAGAAAAAAAAAACGCTGCGAATTTCACAGTAAAAAAACGCTAGTGGGTGGGCACCCTAATGGTGAAATTTCCTGAAACCTCATTTACACTGCTTGTACCATAACTTCCGCTGCAAAGAATCCAATGGCTGCGCAACGTGGGAACACCGCCTAAACCAACACCAAGAGGGAAGAATGATGTGCTGCGTGCAGAGTGCCATGGCAAATGTCTTTTATTAAGGTGCGCTTCTAACTATGCCTGGTCCCTGAACTAGCGCTGTTATGGCAGCACTCTCTAAGGCTCGGGTCGTATCTGTGTTTAAGACCGTTACAGATTCTGTAACATTTGACACAATATAAGACTGTATGCAGAGTGATTATTCTCCAGCAAAACCGGATAGAACTTATTACACATCAGTCCTTTTGTAGCGGCCCAGAGATCGGTTCTCCAAAATGTTTGCCCTATTTTGCAGCACTTACAAAACGTCCCGGGAAAGCAGGGGTTAATCGGCAGGTTAATAAGCCGTTACAGGGAGCTAGTTACAGTCTGCACTGCAACCAGCATTTCTCTTTGACTTCAGTCAGACACAGCTCTGATTGGTCAGATGCGACAATGAGTCGGGGGCTCTGATTGGCAGATAAATGGTGAGGTGACAGGAGCATGGAAGCCTGTGACTGTAGTGCCTATTGCCTCAATACACCAAAGCAGCGAAAGGGAGGAAAGATTAACCCCTTAGTGACTGCCTCATAGTCTTTTTATATCCTGGCTTTGTGGACTTTAATTCAAAGGGCCGTAAAAAGACGCTCGCCCTGGGGATTAAAGCCGTGGGTCCCGTGGATGTGACAGCTCCCTGCTGTCAAAGGTAGCTGACAACCTGGAGCTGTCATGGGCAGCCATGGGGAGCGAATCCCAGTCACATGATCGCCGTTATCCAATAGATAAAGGCGATCGCATGAAAGTACATACAAAGTGAAAAAAAGTTACAGTTTTAGCTCCCCTCGTGGCTTGGATCCATGAGGGGAGCTGAAACTACTCACTTCTGTCCTCCACGATGTTCCGCAGCATTCTGGTCCTTCCAAGACCTGACGCAGTCTTCTGCTGGTGTGCGCCAGATGTAAAGCGTCAGCTGCATGTATGTGTAGAAGGTCGGGCAGCAAGGGAGTTATAAAATCTGCCTTCTCCTGGCTAGCATGAATAGCCAAGAACTGGGAGATTTCACTGGGAACCACTGTATTCGGTTCCCGGTCACATGATCACCGTTATCCGATGGATAATAACGATCATGAAAAGAAAAGTGTAAAAAACAACAACAAAAAGGTTTGTTTCATCCCCCCTCACGGATATGATGAAATTACGTACCTAAGGCTCCCCCTGATTTATCTACAGACTTTACCCCGGTTTCTACCCATGGGCCCGTTGCCAAAATGGCGAATGCATGCACAAAAACCCAGCTTTGGCGCATGCGCCTGTCGGGAAGAAGGCGAACACAAGCGCAGAACCTTAGGAGAGTCTGGGGAATTCAAAATCTCCTTGTTCCTGGCTACCAAAGGTATCCGAGAGCCTGGAGCAGTGTGCTGAGGGCCACGGTGAGCTGTGCACGGTCACGTGATCGAGGTTATCCAATGGATAATGGCAATCACATAAAAGTTTTTTTTTAAAGTTTAAGTTTAATCTCCGCTCACCGATGTGAGTGATAGTAAGAGGTCAGTTAGTGAGAGTACAGCCAGCTGTCAGTCTGTGTACTACAGAGAACAAGTCAGTGTGGGTATAAGAGAGTGTCAGTAGGGTAAAATGAAAAAAAGGGGTTTGGTACCCCCTTTTCAATGCATTTCACCCCACCATAAACCTGACATTAAGCTACTCGTATACAGAAATTAACTTTTAGGACACCACCATAAAAATTTTGAACAACTCAATACAGACATCACCATACCAAAACCTAATTGATCGACCCACATACCTTAGATGGGACAGCTTCCACCCGAAACACATCAAAAAGTCCATCGTCTACATCCAGGCCATCAGATACAACCAGATCTGCTCCAACCCAACAGACAGGGAGGAACATTTACACAATCTCAAATAACAAGAAGGTAAACCAGATAGCGCCTCAGGGTTGACGTTCAGTGGAAATCAACACTATTTTGATCCTCCAAGTAAGTAATCTATCTCCTATATATATGTGATATTTTATGTTGTGTTATGGCTTGAGAAAGGTGCCTGTGTGCACTGAAACGCGTTGCCTGTTATTTTAGCGAAGTTTGATATTAAAGGTGCTATTGCTTCACTTTTAAAACGTGTGATAAACATCTATTTGGAGACTGAAGGAGTCATCACTTCAAGGAGGGGGCTCATGGTCATCATACCCCCCTCCTCCTCAGTAAGTGTAACTCCTATATATTCTTTGACAGATCACTATTTGTGGTTACACACTATTTATTGAGCGCAGAAATTTTTGTTTGCTGATAGCTCTTTTACAATCTCAAATAGACATTTTTAAATCAAGGGTATCATCCCACTTCAGTTGATGACCAAATCACCAGAGCCACCATATTGAAGGGCAACTTCAAAGTAACAGCATCACTGAAGAATTTGGGAGTATAAATTTATGGCCATGTTTGATACCCTCAAGAATGGAATAAACCTCGGCCCGGGATTCTTGCATAAATGGAGAATACGAAAGGTCTGAAGGAGATCAAGAGGAATGTCCTCTTCCCAATCATTATTGTTCTTTTTTTTTTAAAGAAAAATTCATAAAAATTAAAAGAATTTATTTGTAAGAATTTTGCCATCCAATAGGTGGTGCTGCATGTAGAGAAATTGCATCTTCTATATGCAGCTTGAACAAGAGATAACACACATCATAAAACTGTCACATTTCTGAGCTGAGTGAACTGATTACTAGAGATGAGCGAGCACCAAAATGCTCGGCTGCTCGTTGCTCGAGTCGAACTTTCCGCGATGCTCGAGAGCTCGTTTCAAGTAACAAATCCCATTGAAGTCAATGGGCGACCCGAGCATTTTTGTATGGGACCGATGCTCCGCATAGGTCATGACTTGTGAAACTCTGGAAAACCACAGAAAGTCATGAAAACACCACAGAAATGGATAGGGAAGGGCAGGGGCAGCATGCATGGCTACATCTCAGGTTCCCAGGTCCCACTATTAAGCCAAAATGGGGGCAAGAGTCTGCCCTTCCCCTAACAATTTTTACTTCGGACAAACCCTCACTAGCAAGGCATACCTTAGCTAAGCAACACACTACCTGCAGCCAAGGACAATCACTGCCTGCGGGTGACATCTCTGCCTCTTCTCCTGGGTTACATGCTGGCATTGCTGTCCAACCCGCGTCCCCCCCCCCCCGTCCACAGCGCACACAAAAGTGTCCCTGCGTAGCCACACGCTCGCTTCATAGCCACACCACCCTCATGTCTATTTATAAGCGCGTACTGGATGAGGAGGAACCGGAGGCACACACTGCAGAGGGTTGGCAGAGCCAGGCGGCGACCCTCTTTGAAAGTGTGAGCGATAGTCCACAATACTGTTGAGAATTGATGATAAATTGACGTTCGATCATTATTCCAATCCTGTGCCACCTCCATCGCAAAATTGTCATGAGCTGCAAACGTGGGCATAAAGGGGACTCAAGTGCCAGCACTTCTACACATCTCCACAATGCAGCAATACTCTGTGTGGGAAGCACGTGAGCAGGCCCAGGGTCAGGCTCTGTCCTAGCCTCCATCTTGTGTGACCCAAGGTGCTACTAGTTGCATCGCAATGGGAAATCCATGTGTCCCCACACAATTCATTCTGTGTAGGTGTTAGCTCAACACCGCAATGGAAAGTCTTTGAGTTCATTGGGCTTGCCTATGCTGTCGGTGGACAAAGATGGTATTCCACATAAAGAAATCACAGCGTCCAAACATGGCAAAGTTTCACCCCACCAAGGACATCGGCCCACATTTCTACCCTAATCAGTCAGTGTATTTGTGTCAGACAGGTAAAACACCTATGGGAAGTCTTTGTGCAGTCACAGCATAGGTGAGCCAAAGGGACCCAAAGAAAGTATTAAGGAATTACAGTGCCCAAACATGGCAGACTTTCACTCTGCCAAGGACCTCGGCCTCTGCCCACACCCTCAGCAGTCGTGGGCATAAAGTGGACTTCGATGTTAGTACAGCTGTGAATGTCTCATTGAATTATTTGCGGTTGCTTTCATCGCTCTAAAGACTGGATTAACCAGAAACAAGTTCTACAGGACCAACCTGGCGCAGTTGCATTCCCCTCAGGACATAGGCATCTGCCCACACCCTCAACAATCGCGGGCATAAAGCGGACTCCGATGCTAGTACAGCTGTTAAGGTCTCATTAAATCAGTTACGGTTTCTTTCACCGCTCCAAAGACTGGATTAACCAGGAACAAGTTCCACAGGCCCAACCTGGCGCAGTTGCATTTCCCCCAGGACATAGGCCTCTGCCCGCACCTCAGCAATGGCGGGCATAAAGCGGACTCCGATCCTAGTACAGCTGTGAACGTCTCATTAATGCAGTAACGCTTATCTTCTTTGGCCCAAACCAGTGTCTCAGATAACTTTGGTAACACAAACTACTATCGGTAACATTAAATGGGACAGCATCCTCACAAATAATAGTACAGAGGACAAATGGGAAAAGTTTAAAAGGATCCTAATCACCTCATGTGAGCAGTTCATTCCCTTTAAAAATAAAAGAATCTCAACTAAAAAGAAACCAATGTGGCTCGACAAGACGGTAAGAGAGGCAATAAACGAGAAAAAAAAGCGTTCAAACTACTAAAACAAGAAGGCAGCGAAGAAGCGCTAAAATCGTACAGGGAAAAAAACAAAATATGCAAAGATAGGATCAAAATTGCCAAGGAGGAGGCAGAAAGATTGATCGCCAAAGAGAGCAAAAACAACCCGAAACTATTTTTCAACTATATTAACAGCAAAATGATTTGCAGGGAGAGCACTGGCCCTTTAACAAATAATGCAGGAGAAATCATTGAAGATGGTGGAAGGAAGGGAAATCTATTAAACAGTTTCTTTTCAAGTATATTCACAAACGAAAAGGAAATGCCACACGAGATGCAGGGGAATAAAAGGAACCCCTCACAAAATATGTCATACCTAACACAAGAAGAAGTGCGGAAGCGATTAAAGAAGACTAAAATCGATAAATCGCCAAGCCCAGATGGAATACACCCAAGGATACTAAGGGAACTAAGTGATGAGATAGCTAGGCCGCTATATCTAATATTTCTGGATACTTTCAAGACCGGGGTTGTACCATTGGATTGGCGCATTGCCAACATGGTTCCAATTTACAAAAAGGGGAGCAAAAGTGGGCCTGGTATCTACAGGCTAGTAAGTTTCACTTCAATAACAGGAAAACGTTTCGAGGAGATTCTGAGAGAAGCCATCAATGAGTACCTCAAGGAGGACAAGGGAATAACTCCTCACCAGCATGGATTCATGAAGGGTCGCTCATGTCAGACAAATCTGATCAGTTTCTACGACGAAGTAAGTTCTAGGCTGGACCGGGGAGAATCTATTGATCTTGTATATCTGGACTTCTCTAAAGTGTTTGACACCGTGCAACATAATAGGCTAATATACAAAATGAGGCAGCTCAGATTGGGTGAAAACGTGTGTAATTGGGTAAGGAATTGACTCAATGATAGAAAGCAGAGGGTGGTAATAAATGGTTCGTACTCTGATTGGACCACAGTCACTAGTGGGGTGCCACAGGGTTCAGTATTAGGCCCCATTCTGTTCAATATATTTATCAATGACCTGATAGAGGGTCTGCACAGCAAAATATCAATAGTTGCAGATGACACAAAATTATACAATATAATTCATCCAACGGAGGACAATGTATGGCTACAAATGGACCTAGATAAACTGGGGGCTTGGGCAGAAACATGGCAAATGAAGTTCAATGTTGAAAAATGTTAGATTATGCACATGGGCAGCAAAAACGGAAGTCACCATGTGGTACCGCTAGGGAAAAGTGATGTGAAAAAGGACCTGGGGGTATTAGTGGATAGTAGACTAAACTGGAGTAACCAATGCCAGTCAGCTGCTGCAAAGGCAAATAAAGTCTTGGGGTGTATTAAAAGAGGTATAGGGGCGAAGGACGAGAACATTATCCTACCATTATATAAGGTACTAGTCAGGCCCCACATGGAATACTGCACACAGTTCTGGTCACCGGTGCTCAGGAAAGATGTTACAGTACTGGAGGGGCTTCAAAGAAGAGCAACTAACTAATACATGGAATGACGGGACTAGAATACCCAGAGAGGCTATCCAAATTGGGATTACTTACTCTAGAAAAAAGACGGCTAAGGGGTGATCAAATAACTATGTATAAATACATGAGGGGACAATACAAGGATCTCTCCCATGATCTGTTTACACCCAGGACTACGACAGTAACAAGAGGGCATCCGTTACCTTTAGAGGAAAGCAGGTTTCATCACCAACATAGAAAGGGGTTCTTTACTGTAAGAGCAGTTAGACTATGGAACTCTCTGCCGGAGGAAGTGGTGATGGCAAGATCCATAGAGGAGTTTAAAAGGGGACTTGATGTCTTTCTGGAGAGGAAGGATATTATAGGTTATAAATCTTAGGTAAATTGTTAATCCGGGTTTACAGGCAGGTAGGAACTATTAGGGGTTGATCCAGGGAACAGTCTGATTGCCATTAGGGAGTCGGGAAGGAATTTTTTTCCCCAAAAGGGCTAATTGGCTTCTGCTCTTGGGATTTTTTGCCTTCCTCTGGATCAATACAGGAGGATAGACAGGCTGGATTCGATGGACATTGTCTTCATTCAGCCTAACGAACTATGTTACGAAAGAAAATACACGATGCCCAGTGCTGATCCCCTGACCCCAAGCAGGAGGAGGAGGTGGCCTTAAAAAGCCAAGAAACCAGGACCAGGACCAGCTGTAGCCTGTGTGGGAAGTATGTGAGCGCGCTCTTGGTCAGGCTCGGTCCCAGCAAACGCCTTGTGGGCATAGAGCGAACTCCGATGCTAGTACAGAAAAGAATGTCTCATTAATGCAGTAACGCTCGTCTTCTTTGGCCCAAACCAGTGTCTCAGATAACTGTGATAACACGAGAGAAAATACATGATGCCCAGTGCTGATCCCCTGACCCCAAGCAGGAGGAGGAGGTGGCCTTACAAGGCCAAGAAATCATGACCAGAACCCCCTGTAGCCTGTGTGGGAAGCATGTGAGCAGGCCCTTGGTCAGGCTCGGTCCCAGCAAACACCTTGTGTGACCCAAGGTGCCGCGAGTTACATAGCAATGGGAAAACCCATGTGCGCACACACTATTCATTCTATGTAGGTGTCGGATAGCTCAATCGACAGTGCAAGGGGAAAGCCATCTGCACTCTGCAACCCACCCAAGTCAGTCAGTGTCTTTGTGCCAGACAGGTGAAACACCGCTATGGGAAGTCTTTGTGCACCCACAGCATAGGCGAGCCAAAGGAACCCAAAGACAGTAATAAGCATGAAGAAATTACAGTGCTCAAACATGGCAGACTTTCACTTCACCGAGGACATAGGCCTCTGCCCACATCCTCAGCAATTGTGGGCATTGAGCGGACTCCGATGCTAGTACAGCAGTGAACGTCTCATTAATGCAGTAATGCTCCTTCTTTGGCCCAAACCAGTGTCTCAGATAACTGTGGTAACACGGGAGAAAAATACATGATGCCCAGTGCTGATCCCCTGACCCCAAGCAGGAGGAGGAGGTGGCATTACAAGGTCAAGAAACCATGACCAGGACCCGCTGTAGCCTGTGTGGGAAGTATGTGAGTGGGCCCTTGGTCAGGCTCGGTCCCAGCCTCCACCTTGTGTGACCCAAGGTGCCCTGAGTTACATAGCAATGGGAAATCCATGTGTCCCCACACAGATAGCTCAACACTGCAAAGGGAAGTCTTTGAGTTCCTTGGGCTCGCCTATGCGTCAGTGCACAAAGATGGTATTACACAAGAAGAAATCTGAGTGCCCAACCATGGAAAAGTTTCACCCCACCAAGGACCTTGGCCTCAGCCCACATTTCTGCCCTAGTCAGTCACTGTATTATTTGTACCAGATAGGTAAAACACCGCGATGGGAAGACTTAGTGCACCCATAGTATAGACAGACCCCTGTAACATTTCTGTAGCAAAGGTATAAACAGACCCCAGTAACATTTCTGCAGCAGAAGTATAGGCAGACCCCAGTAACATTTCTGTAGCAGAAGTATAGGCAGACCCCTGTAACATTTCTGTAGTAAAAGTAGAGGCAGACCCCTATAACATTTATGTAGCAGAAATATAGGCAGACTCCTGTAAAATTCCTGTAGCAGAAGTATAGGCAGACCCCAATAACATTTCTGTAGCAGAAGTATAGGCAGACCCCTGTAACATTTCTGTAGCAGAAGTATAGGCAGACCCCTGTAACATTTCTGTAGCAGAAGTATAGGCAGACCCCTGTAACATTTCTGTAGCAGAAGTATAGGCAGACCCCAGTAACATTTCTGTAGCAGAAGTATAGGCAGACCCCAGTAACATTTCTGTAGCAGAAGTATAGGCAGACCCCAGTAACATTTCTGTAGCAGAAGTATAGGCAGACCCCTGTAACATTTCTGTAGCAGAAGTATAGGCAGACCCCTGTAACATTTCTGTAGCAGAAGTATAGGCAGACCCCTGTAACATTTCTGTAGCAGAAGTATAGGCAGACCCCTGTAACATTTCTGTAGCAGAAGTATAGGCAGAGCCCAGTAACATTTCTGTAGCAGAAGTATAGGCAGAGCCCAGTAACATTTCTGTAGCAGAAGTATAGGCAGACCCCAGTAACATTTCTGTAGCAGAAGTATAGGCAGACCCCTGTAACATTTCTGTAGCAGAAGTATAGGCAGACCACTGTAACATTTCTGTAGCAGAAGTATAGGCAGACCCCTGTAACATTTCTGTAGCAGAAGTATAGGCAGACCCCAGTAACATTTCTGTAGCAGAAGTATAGGCAGACCCCAGTAACATTTCTGTAGCAGAAGTATAGGCAGACCCCTGTAACATTTCTGTAACATTTCTGTAGTAAAAGTATAGGCAGACCCCTGTAACATTTCTGTAGTAAAAGTATAGGCAGACCCCAGTAACATTTCTGTAGCAAGAGTATAGGCGAACCCCTGAAACACTGGTGTACCGTGAGTGTAGGCAAAGTCCAGAAAAATTAGTTAGATAACAGTATAGGCGAGGGCCAGAAAAATTAGTGTACCAAGAGTACAAGTGTACCCCTGAAAAAATTCTCAACCGAGAGGGTAGGTGAAAGCAAGAAATATTTTTTAAAAATACAGCTCGCTGTTGCTTAATTTGCAACAGAGCCTGGAGGCAGCCCTGTGAAAAAAATTGGTTTCTGTTAAAGCATCAATACTTTTGAAACTTTAAAAAATTGTACAAAAGATTGTAAGCAGAGCCTTTTGGGCCGCAGAAAAATTGGCATTTCAGCGTGATGACATGATGTTTCAGGAGGAGGAGTAAGCGGAGGAGGACTAATATCCGAAAGAGATTGACAAAGCTAATTCCCCCTTTTTTTCCGGTGATAGAGAATGCTTATTTCTCCGGTTGCAGTGAAAAGAATCTTTAGGTACCGCTGCTCTCCGCTGGTGGTGAAGTCTGGGGAAATCCAGCCTTTGTTCATCTTTATGAGTGTAAGCATGTCGGTACTGGCAGTTGACAGGCGGGTACGCTAATCCGTGACGATTCCCCCAGCTGCACTAAACACCCTCTCTGACAAGACGCTAGCGGCAGGGCAAGCCAGCAACTACGGGGCGTATAGCGCAAATTCGTGCCACGTGTCCAGCTTTGACACCCAATAGTTGTATGGAGCAGAGGCATCACGGAGGATGGTGGTGCAATCGGCTACGTACTCCCTCATCATCTTTTTACAGTGCTCCCTCTGACTCAGCCTTGACTGGGGAGTGGTGATGCAGTCTTGCTGGGGAGCCATAAAGCTGGCAAAGGCCTTGGAGAGTGTTCCCCTGCCTGCGCTGTACATGCTGCCTGATCTCCGCACCTCCACTGCTACTTGGCCCTCGGAACTGCGTCTTCTGCCACTAGCGCTGTCAGATGGGAACTTTAGCATCACTTTTTTCACCAGGGCCCTGTGGTATTGCATCACTCTCGAACCCCTTTCCTCTTCGGGAATGAGAGTGGAAAGGTTCTCCTTATACCGTGGGTCGAGAAGGGTGTACACCCAGTAATCCGTGTTGGCCAGAAGGCGTGTAACGCGAGGGTCACAAAAAAAGGTAGTATGCAAATAAGAGAGATGGAATAAATCCTCCACAGTGCCACCTATTGCAAGGCAGCATTCCTTCGAGTCAAAGTGGGACTTTTTATACAAGTCTTCTTACAATGACTGGGAATCAAAAGCAAAGCCAGACTCCATGTACATACAGCTGTTTCCGGGTTTTTGCCCATCATCAGTGTACAGTAGGAGTCTGGCTTTTGCTAGTGAGAGGCCTGGGACAGGGGTCAGAAACGCTCTTTTCTCCTTAGGGAGAGCAACTATATACTATAAACTAAGTGAGGAGACTCAAATGGCCACGCACGCTCCTCTGGGTAATATGCAAATAAGGGAGATAGGTGGCACTGTGGAGGATTTATTCCATCTCCCTTATTTGCATATTACCCAGAGGAGCGTGCGTGGCCATTTGAGTCTCCTCACTTAGTTTATAGTATATAGTTGCTCTCCCTAAGGAGAAAAGAGCGTTTCTGACCCCTGTCCCAGGCCTCTCACTAGCAAAAGCCAGACTCCTACTGTACACTGATGATGGGCAATAACCCAGAAACAGCTGTATGTACATGGAGTCTGACTTTGCTTTTGATTCCCAGTCATTGTAAGAAGACTTGTATAAAAAGTCCCACTTTGACTCGAAGGAATGCTGCCTTTCAATAGGTGGCACTGTGGAGGATTTATTCCATCTCCCTTATTTGCATATTACCCAGAGGAGCGTGCGTGGCCATTTGAGTCTCCTCACTTAGTTTATAGTATATAGTTGCTCTCCCTAAGGAGAAAAGAGCGTTTCTGAAAAAAGGTAGTCTAACATGAAGTCAGCCATGTGTGCCAGGGTACCAGTACGCAAGACAGGCTGTCCTCACTAGGAAGATGACTTTCAGGATCCTCCTACTCCTACTCCACAGCCCATACACACTGAACAGATGAGAGGCAAGCAGCATGGGTACCCTCTGCAGTATGCCCAGCTGTCTCCTCCCCCTCCTCCTCTAAAACGCGCTGAGATATAGACATGAGGGTGGTCTGGCTATCAAGCAACATACTCTCATCCCCTGTCTCCTGTTCCAACCACAAAGCGTCGGCCTTTATGCTTTGCAGCGAACTTCTCAGCAGGCATAGCAGCGGAATTGTAACGCTAATGATTGCAGCATCGTCGCTCACCATCTGGGTACACTCCTCAAAGTTTCCGAGGATCTGGCAGATATCTGCCATCCGGGCCCACTCCTCGGTAAAGAATTGGGGAGGCTGACTACCACTACGCTGCCCATGTTGGAATTGGTATTCCACTATTGCCCTATGCTGCTCATACAGCCTGGCCAACACGTGCAGCGTAGAATTCCACCGTGTGGGCACGTCACACAGCAGTCAGTGCTGTGGCAGATTAAACCAATGTAGCAGGGTCCTCAGGGTGGCAGCGTCCATGGTGGACTTGCGGAAATGTGCGCAGACTCAGCACACCTTGCCGAGCAGGTCACAAAAGTGAGGGTAGTTTTTCAGAAACCGCTGAACCACCAGATTGAAGACGTGGGCCAGGTATGGCACGTGTGTGAGGCTGTCGAGTTGCAGAGCCGCTACCAGGTTACGGCCGTTGTCATATACAACCATGCCCGGTTGGAGGCTCAGCGGCGAAAGCCAGAGGTCGGTCTGCTCTGTCAGACCCTGCAACAGTTCGGGGGCCGTGTGCCTCTTGTCACCTAAGCTGATTAGTTTCAGCACAGCCTGCTGACGCTGGCCCACCTATGTGCTGCTGCGCCGCGCGATACCGACTGCAGGCGACATGCTGCTCACACTTCTTAATTGAGAGGTTGCGGAGGAGGGGGAGGGTTTAGAGGAGGTGGCATAAACCGTCACAGATACCAGCACCGAGGTAGGACCCGCTATTCTATGTGTGGCCTGATCCCAGGCTCTGACTCGGTCCCAGCCTCCACCCAATTTCACCCAATGTGCCGTCATGGAGATATAGTGGCCCTGCCTGCCAGTACTTGTCCATGGTTGAGTGGACCTTCCCAGTAATCGCATTGGTGAGGGCACGATTAATTTTACGGGAGACATGCAGGTGTAGGGCTTTGACGGCACACCGGGAAAAATAGTGGCGACTGGGGACCGAGTAGCACGGGACCGCCGCCACCATCATGTTTTTGAAAGCCTCCATTTCCACAAGCCTGTACGGCAGCATCTCCAGGCTGATGAATTTGGCAATGTGCACGTTTATGCGTGGTGGCATATTTGCGCTTTCGCTCCTACGCTTGTGCTAGCGACAGCTGAACGCTGGGCTGAGAGACATTGCTGGATGGGGTGAAGGACAGTGGAGGTGAGGGTGTGGGTGCAGGCCGGGAGGCGCTCGTGCCTGTGTCCTGGGAGGGGGATTGGATCTGTGTGGCAGATTGGGGCACAGGGGAAGAGGCAGTGGTGTGTCCCGCAGGCGGTGAATGGCCTTCGTCCCACCTAGTAGGGGTGCTTGGCCATCATATGCCTGCGCATGCTGGTGGTGGTGAGGCTGAGAGTGGTGGCTCCCAGGGTGATCTTGGTGTGACACAGGTTGCACTCCACTGTTCATCGGTCGTCCGTGCTCTCACTGAAAAACATCCACACCTTTAAACACCTAGCCCTCTGCACAGAGGCTTGGCGCGAGGGGGTGCTTTAGGAAACAGTTGGGGAATTCTTCGCTCTGGCCCTGCCTCTCCCCCTGGCCACCCCACTGCCTCTTCCAACCTGTCCTGCTGCTGCACTTGCCTCCCCCTCTGAAGCCCAGTCTTCAGTAGGCTTAGCAAACCAGGTGGGGTCAGTCACCTCATCGTGCAGCTACTCTTCCTGCGAATCCTCTGTGCGCTCCTTCCTCAGACTTACTACTACCTCACTGATAGACAACTGTGTCTCATCATCATCATCCCCCTCACCCACTGAAAGCTCTTGAGACAGTTGCCGGAAATCCCCAGCCTCATCACCCAGACTCCGGAAACTTTCCAAAGGTTGGGCATCGGTCACGACGAACTCCTCAGGTGAGAGAGGAACCATTTTTTCCCACTCAAGGCAGGGACCCGAGAACAGTTCCTGGGAGTCTGCCTGCTCATTAGAATATGTCATTTTCATGGAGTGAGGAGGTTGGGAGGAAGGAGGAGCAGCAGCCAGAGGATTCAGAGTTGCAGTCCCTAAGCCGGGAGTAGTGGACTGCGTAGAAGACTGGGTGGTCGATACATTGCTGGATACATTTTCTGCCATCCACGACAGGACCTGTTCACACTGCTCTGTTTGTAATAAAGGTCTACAATAATTGACCCATAAATTGTGATATGAAGCTGTGGACCCCAGAAACTTGCCTCCCTCCTAATCCCGCAGCAACCTGGGCTGTGATTCACCTGGACCAGGAACTCAGCCTGTGCCCACACCCTTGCTTGGACGTCCGCGTCCATATCCACGTCCTCGACCCTGACCCCTACCCCTCATCATGGCGGAATAAGAATAGAACAGGGCCCAAATAAATTACCCCACTGTACAGCACTGACAACTGGGCCTTAATTCACCGCACACAGAGACTTGTAGATAGTGGAGGCTCTATGCTGTGACTTGAAAAATGTAACCCGCTGTCTTGCGCTGATACCTAGGGGTAATTTACTGCTCGCAGAGACTTGTAGATAATAGAGGTTGTGTGGAGTGGGAGAAGACTCTAAAGGCACTGGATAGTGCTGGTAACTGCGGCAATCTTAACCCCACCCACTGAAATGGTATTGTGAGACGCTCTGCAGAGCGGCTGAGCTGAAAGACTGTGCAGTGGCCCCAGTAATATTACAGTACTGTTTAGTGGTGAGACCGCTGACTAATTCACTGCAGACAGAGAACGGTATAAATGAGGTAGTTTGCAGCAGGCTAGGAATAATTTGAGTGCACTTTCCTGGTGAGAGCGGTATTCTACGGCACTGCAGCCAGAAAAAAAGTCTAACTGAAAGGCTGCAAACAGGCCTAGCTGCGTAATACAAAAATGGAAGCACTACTTTTCTCAGCAGGCCCCAAGTAAAATGCACACGGTAAGATGTAGCCCAACGAAGGAGATTTTGGATTTTTGCACAGAGGATACAGACTGTATAGTGTATATAACTTTTCCTCTAGAGGTGGCTGTGGCCCAACGCTCTGCGTCTAATTCACTGCAGACAGAGAACGGTATAAATAAGTTTGTTTGCAGCAGGCTAGGAATTATTTGCATGCACTTTCACGGTGAGAGCGGTATTCTACGGCACCGCAGCCAGAATAAAATATTACGAAAGGCTGCAAACAGGCCTAGCTACATAATACAAAAATGGAAGCACTACAACTCCCAGCAGGCACCAAGTAAAATGCACACGGTCAGATGTAGCCCTAAGAAGGACCACTGGGGTTCTTGAAGAAAGGACCTACGCTAACACTTTCTCTATATCAGCAGCAACACGTTCCCTATACTCTGTATAATACACTGCAGACTGAGAGCGCTATAGCTGTAATGGCCTGCACAGCCCGAGATGAAAAAAAAAAAGTGTGCAAAACTGCTCCCAGCCAGTCACAACAGTAATGCACACGGTCAGATGTAGCCCTAAGAAGGACCGTTGGGGTTCTTGAAGACAGGGCCTACGCTAACACTTTCCGTATATCAGCAGCAGCACTTTCCCTATACTCTGCTAGTGTGTGTCTGAGGCGAGCCGTGGGCGGGACAGCTTTAAGTACTCGGCAGTCACTTGATCTCACCAGCCACTCACTGCTGGGGGGTGAGATAGGGCTGGCAGGTCACAGGAGGAAGTGGTAATGCCTTCCCTGCATGTCTCTTTGCTAGAAAATTGTGCTAAACATGTGGGGAAGGAAATGGAATTGACTCGAGTAACGAGCCTCTCGAGTACCCTAATGCTCAACGGGCATCAAGTTCGGACGAGTGTGCTTGCTCATCTCTACTGATTACATATTTATGTCTCAACTCAGGTTGTCCGGTGTTTTGAGTGCAAAAGAGTCTCATATTTCTGTGTATGAACATTTGTATTTAGATCAAGAGGGGTGTCATCTCTGCATTTGTATATTATATATGTGTCCCATCCAAACCAGTTTCATTATTGCCTGACGAAGGGTTAATAGAAGACCCAAAAGCTCACTTAACATCATGCATTTTTTTTTTGCTACTGAAAAGTATCATATCTAAATGATTACTTGGTTTCTATTACTGAGAACAATCAAATGTTGTCAGTAGGATAGTGATAGTTTGCTATAGGTAAAGAAAGCAGCATAGTGGAGTGTCCCCGTAGAAGTTGTCATAGGGACACAGTCGCCGGATAGGGAAGAGAGTTAGTGGCTCACCGCACAGGATGCCCTAACATAGTTCACCCCCTCACCACACAGGACACCCTAGCATGGTTGACCCCCTCACCACACAGGACGCCATAGTATGGTTCACCCACTCAGCACACAGGATGCCCTAGCATGGTTCACACCCCTCACCACACAGGATGCCCTAGCATGGTTCACCCCCTCACCACACAGGACACCCTAGCATGGTTGACCCCCTCACCACACAGGACGCCATAGTATGGTTCACCCACTCAGCACACAGGATGCCCTAACATAGTTCACCCCCTCACCACACAGGACACCCTAGCATGGTTGACCCCCTCACCACACAGGACGCCATAGTATGGTTCACCCACTCAGCACACAGGATGCCCTAGCATGGTTAACCCCCTCCACACAGGATGCCCTAGCATGGTTTACTCCCTCACCTTACCACTCGCCCGCTGAATGTTGCCTGTGATTCCCCTCCCCCACTGCATGTTGGGAGTCCTAGCTTTGTGTATCGTGATGCTCATTTCTGTGCTTAATAAGATCTGCAGAGTAGAAGCTTAAATGATGTCTACTAATTGGTTACAATAGTTGCAGCTCAGATCGGAACCTTTGGGGAATGTTATTAACTAATGGAAGAAAGTCTATGGAACGCACATTACATTTGTAGTTGGAGGCTGTATACAAGGCTTATTGTTGGCATCAATGTGCCACATTCAGTCTGAGATGATGGGATCAAGCATTTGACTATTTCTCCCCATTATCTTGGGGGTTCCAATAATGTAACAGACAATCTCAATGTAATGCTCAGAAAGTAATTTATTGTAAAAGAACCAATCAGAGGTACAATTACTTCTCTTCAGATAACAGTTTTCATTCTATTATCCAAATGTATAGATAGAGAGGTGATTAGAAAGAAATCAGATCTTGTGGCATGCCTGTGCCATAGTGATGTAAGGTACCTGCAAAACACAAGAAGCCATGGTTAGTGGGGATTATGGAAGATACTACATATATGTACTGTGTGTGTAACTGTATCCCTTATTACATGGACAGGTATCCTCAGGGCCCAATCATGTCTTTTCAGTAGGAAAATCCTGCTATGGTATTTAGAGGAGTGAGCAGCAGGGAGTGGTCAACCTCTGATAGTTCCCAAGCAGCGGGCGCTCAGAGGATGCCCCCCTCTCACAATATCTGCCATCGCTCTTCTTTGCCACCACTTTCCTAAGCAGGGAAGCCCTCATTGATCCCACTGGGTTCCTATTACGTAGTGACGGTCTGTTCCTCTACAGCAGACTGTTCCCTCTGTACTAAATGGGCGCTCCGTGAACCCAGGAACCTGCAGGGCTGTCTCAGCACAGACATTGGTGGTTAGGATATGCCACACAAGTACTGGGAACCCATTAACCCCTGGAATGCACTGGGAAAGCTCCATGGGACTTCATGTCACGTCCGCTCTGCTTGACTCAGTCTAGCTATAGGGGTCCCAGGAGTCTGAGTCCTGCTCACCAAAATTCCCATAGAAGTCTGAAAAAAACAAAAAAAGCAGAAAACCTAAAAGTGTATTTTGGATGTTGTCTGCATTTTTTACTGACTTTTTTTTCTAATACACTCATGCATTTTTCTACTTTTTTTCTCACTTTTTTTCCTATGAAGCTGCCTGAAAAATGACAGGAAAAAAACACCATATCCAGAGTATTTGATAAAAACCCCATGGCCCCATAAGGCACAGCTGCAAAAACAACAATATTTGTGGGGCTTTTCACATTTTACTATTGACATATAGCAAACATTTGGGCGCTTTGATTTCTACCAGAAAAAAAAAAACACCACTGCATAACCTACGCCAAAATACATTGTGGTTAAAAATAGTAGTTAAAACCCGCCTCATGCAAGCGTTTTGTAACACGTCCAGAATATGGATCCATAATGCAAGCATGTTAGGATATTGCATCCTTATATCATCAGTATCTCATCTGTATCTGTCAGTGTACTTTCATCTGGGCAATCACAGATCCACGTATGCCCAATAGAAAATATTACCAATCAATGCAAACACCGTACAAATCAAAATCTGATGACAGTAGTACGTTTCTGGAGCACAAATTATGTAGTTTATGAAGTGCGCTGTTCAATGGAAAGCCAAGCTGCATCCGGTTTATTTTCTCCAATATATAGAATGGCGCAATGAAGAAAATCAGTACAGCAACAAGTAATTAGCATTTATTTTGATGTACTGGATAGTAAATTAGTTCTGTAGACATATAACGGGTTAGTTTGTCTGATTAGGATGAATTGTAAATAGCGGAAACAGATAAAAATGACTTCATTTTATTACCTTACTTTAGCATGCCAAGCTGAGGAGGCCTGCAAGGCCTACAAGGCCACTGAGGGTACCAAGTAGAGTACCGAATACAATAGCGACTAGACCACCAACAAGATTTGCAAGTAGTATATCCACGATGTCTAGAACTTCGTCAATGCTAGTACAGAGACAAGAACACCCGGAAAGCAAATCATCCAAACCCTGTTAAGAAAAACATTTATCAACATGTGAATTTTGCAAGGAAATAAGCAATACAAATATATCTTCTAATTCCCCGGATTAAAAATGTATGTGCTATATTTTACTCATTTTTATATAACGCACACATGATCTGCGGCGCGGTACAGGGAACACTTCCTTCCGTCCCCATTGGGCCTCACTATCTGACCTCCCCTATTATGATAATTTAATGATGTTTGTAATGTTGGAGGGGTGTCTCATCACAACCTCTTTACAATGAGGGGTTTCCATGGTAACATGTAACCGGTCTGCCTTTATTACTCTGCCTTGTATTATTGCCTTGGCAGTAGAAACAAGAACCAACACCTATACGGATATAGATATACTGTGTCCGAGCCAACATTTACACCAGGCAGCCCTGGGGGTCTTTGCTCGGCCGAAGACTGTCTTATAGAACTTTTACTCCTAGCTGACAGAAATGAACAAAGATGGCCATCTCTGCTGCAGCTCCTCCTACCGGCGCCGCAGTGGTGTCTGGGGAGGGTTTGGATGTATTTACATGGCCAAGTACCTTACATTATTGTACATTTGGATAAACCGGTACCTCAAAAGTACTAAACAGGTAAAAACCCCCAACAACGCTACACTAATCGCTAAGTGTTGCATTCACTGGCGTACCGTGAGGGGTCGCAATTGTGAACAGGGCCCCGCAGGCCCCTGCCAAACGTTTACTGCCAGAGGACTGTTACATGGGAAGCAGGCAGCCAATTACCTTCTGTAGACTCCTCCGTGCGCACGCTCCTCCCTTGCACTGATGCACTGCAAGTGTGATTGGGCACAACTGCAGTCTGTCACTGCACTGTCGGCTGGGTGATTGGTCCGGCAAGTGGTGCAGAGACAGTGCCAGGAGCCGAGGAGGAGAGCGGAGCAGTAGTATTACGAGGTATATACCTCATGCATCCTCCCCCGGTGATCCTGATGGTTGTCTGGGGGTCAGGATGGATGGAGTAGAGCTGTGTGTGTGTGTGATGTCTGGCGGTCAGGATGGATGGAGTAGAGCTGTGTGTGTGTGATGTCTGGGGGTCCGGATGGATGGCGTAGAGCTGTGTGTGTGGGATGTCTGGTGGCAGGATGGATGGAGTAGAGCTGTGTGTGTGTGTGATGTCTGGGGGTCTGGATGAATGGTGTAGAGCTGTGTGTGTGTGTGATGTCTGGGGGTCCGGATGAATGGTGTAGAGCTGTGTGTGTGTGTGTGATGTCTGGGGTCCGGATGGATGGCGTAGAGCTGTGTGTGTGTGAGTGATGTCTGGGGGTCATGATGGATGGAGCAGAGCTGTGTGGGGATCAGGATGGATGTCCGGCTGACCGTGCAGTGACAGTATTGGGACTTGAGAAGGAGAGCGGAGGAACAGTACATGCTGTACAAGCATAGGCAGACTGCCAGGGGCCGCAACGGCCGCCCTCTGCTACATACAACTGCACATTCAGTGCATTACCACCTGGTCGTACGGTCGGCCGCACCATGGTCATGTCAGGATATAATTCTTTGCAGATGACTCATGGTAAAAGGGTTTTCCAGGTGCTTTTTCTTGGTGACCTATCCTCAGAATAAGTGATCAATAGCTCATCGGCTGGGGTCCGCTGCTCAGTACCCTGACCAATCAGCTGTTGCAGTGCCTGCTGTCACTGGTATAAAACACAGGGTAGGGAGAGGAAATTTATTGCTCCAACTCCTGTGTAGTGGCCAGAGCTGGTAACTGCAGGTGCAGCTCTCACTGATTTTAATGGGAGCTGCACCTGTAGTTATCACTGCCAGCCATTACACAGGGGTTGGAGCGACGTGTTTCTGCTCCATGCAGTGGGTGCCGGAATAACTGATCAGCAGCAGACCTCAACCAATAATCTATTGATGATTAAGGCCTCGTTCAGATGAACGCTGGCCACACGCATTAGAGATGCGCACAGAACATGCTTCTACAGAAACCAATGGTTTCCTATAGAAGCATTCACAAGTGTATTGATGACATAATTACATGCACTTTCAGGTTACAATGGCAACCATTACTGATATTATGATATAATAGAGCGGTTATCATCAGCCCCTCACTTATTGTTTCTTCTTGCCATTGACCTGTAAAGTTTACGAGTTTATCTACTATCAATAGCTAAACTTTTTTCATCTGGCCGGGACATACATACAATGTTCACAACATCTGGCCCAACCTCATGGAACATGACCATACCTACTGTCTAATAAATATGTTGTAAACCCTATATACTCCTGATGAACCGCTACGCATCAGCGGAGAAACGCGTCGAGTAACAAATAAATTACATGGGGAATATGAATATTTCAGAAATAATAAATAAAGGAAGTGTGTAGTATGAATGGAAACATGCTATACAACCAATCATATAAGATCTTCCAGGCCATTGTTTCAATTCATTGACATACAATTTGATTGTAACTTCAGAGAATTTTTTTTTAAATTATAGTGCATTTGTTATATTAAGATATGTAAAATAATTATGTTGCTTGGACACTATTGACAGCAAATACCTCCTGGTTCTTCATAACCAATCCGAGCACGTCATTTTTCTACTGCCCAGTAAAAGTATAGTAGTTACATCTATGAACTAAACTCTGGACAGTCTGTTTGACGATATATACAAACAGTTCAGCAGTACATCTATGCACTATAATAGGTATCTTGCTATCAAGGGCTGAGTATCCATAGCCTTATACTTACCTGGATGAGGTGTCTATTTGATACCTCTAGATATTACTGTCTGTCTCTTCAGTGCCCTATTCATTAGGGATTACTGTGTTATGTTTTTAAGCTATTTCTAATAAAAATTGGAAGTTTTAATTTTAGTCCCAACTGTGAAGGGTTAAGTAGCTTGAGTTAAACCCGTTCACGCGATCTTTAGAGCAGTATAGCCATGATCTTTGCACATCACTATACTGTGCGCGGACAGCGCTTGTCTGAACGAGGCCTTACCCTGAAGATTGATCATCAATAATAATACCTGGCAAACACCTTTAACTTATTAGTGTGGGAGCGCAGTATAAAATGAAAGATGGCGTCTATATTTAGGGCTACTGCCCACGGGTGGATATTTGCTATAGAATCGGTGACGATCATCTGCACTGCGGATACACAGCAAATAGCGCCCATAGCATGCTATGGATAATCGATTCTTCCTCCTTACTTGCGGAAACCAATTGCGGTTTCCGCGAGCGGAGGAAAAATCGCAGCATGCTCTATTTTTCCGCAGATTCTGCGTGTACGGCTTCCATTCAAGTCAATGCGTAGAGGTTACAGATTCTGCGTCGCCTAGTGACAGCACAGGAGAAAAAAAATATTGAAGAAAAAAATCTGTACTGTGCATGTGCGTTGGCGATACGCCGAGTTCATCCGCAGTACAGCCAATCACAGCCAGCTGTCGATGAACCAATCACAACCATTCATCGAGCACTGGCTCTGATTGGCTAAGCGTCAGCCAATCACAGCCAGCTCTTCCAGGATTTTTCAATCTCCGGCCAGAAAAGATGAAGGAGACCAGTGCCTGGGGCGAGAGGAAGCTACAGCGGAGCCCTGGGCAGTGCTTCTAAGGCGATAGGGCTTATATTTCAAGGTACCCCACCTGAAAAACGACTTTGTAGCGCCACATGTGACTCTGTAGTGCTACAAAATCGTGGTATTTCTGTGAGAAGATGCAGTGGTATCGCAAGGACCAGCGACGCGATATCACAGCGATTTTCTTGCGGAGATGCCATGTCGCCCGTGTGAACGAGGCCTTAATCTTAACTATCACCCAGCACTCTGTATGTTTGATCCCTGTTATTTAGACATATGAGCACTGCAGCCAATCATTGGTAGAGCCAGTGATTGTCTAAGCGGTCATGTATCCATTCGTTGCAGGAGTCACATGTCTGCGTTATCTACATATGGGTGTTACCTGACATTGTAATCCTGCCTGTGATGTTAGTAAGATGACTGCTGAAAAATGTCCATCCTTTTTGCTATGGCTAAGTGTGAGGTGAATTTGTAAAGTGTAAAAGAGACGTTGAGCTTTTCTTCTACATGATTTTAAGTAGCTTAGCAAGATATTTTTATGCTTGTGCTGTACAAATGGGGTACTTCTTCGCTGGACTAAATATGGCTGCTTTTTGCACATGTTAAAACTAGTTTCTACACATTTGGGCCGTCTGCACATGGTTGGATTTGCATTGCGAAATCCTGAGAGGAGGTCCGCCTTTAGATTCGCAGCAGATCCAGCTTTTTAGCATACTATGGCAATACACAATTTCATGTCTACAAGCGGAAATCGATTGCGATTTTCCGCTTGTAGAGAATAAAGCGCAGCATGCCGCGATATTGTGCGAGCTGTGCATGCACGGCTGCCATTGAAGTCAATAGGAGCCTCCTCATCGCCTAGTGATGGCGCAGCATCATAGTTACTGCGCATGTGAAATAGAGTTTGCTGCGATTTTCCTCAGAGCAATTTCCGTGCTGATGGCTTCCATTGAAGGCAGTGAATGAATCATCATTGCGGAAAGGACGCGGGATCCGCATCATCGCCTAGCCGGCACATCCACAGCACAGGAAAGAAAACAGCTGATAGGTATGCATGGATGTGCAGGCGGCTTAAGGACAAACTTGGAATGGCAGTTGAGATTTTCTGTATTCACCATGTATTCACTTTGAGCATTCGATTTCATTATGTCCACGAATTGTGACACTGCAAAGTGAAGTACATTTTTTTCCTGAAGGATTAGAGAAAATATGCTAAATATAAGAAGTTTTCTTGAAAATTAGTATTAACTGCTCATCTAGCCTTCCTAAAAGAGAATTTTGGGGCTTACTGCATCTTATTGTTGACTTTGATGTATAAATCATATATAATTAGCTCCTAAGCTCCCCCTAGTGGTGGTGACAGACAGTCAGGTTCTTATTATTTGATTCTAAGTCTATGTTGTTAGACAAAACATCCCTATAAGCTGTGCTATGGCATAACTATGGAATATTTGACTATTTTTGCAGTTTCAAAAACGAAACAAAATGGTGTTCAAAGATGAAGTATGCAATAAGCGAAGCATCATATCAAAAGCATCCCGCACTCTTGTCTCTTGAATAAAACATGCTTATGTGACTTCTGGCATATAAAAGCAATGATTCACTTCCATGGCTTGAGCCGTGGCGATCTTAGGCCATGACTAAAAGTGCCGCAGCTTAAACCGACATCCTAAGAGCGCGACAGCTCACAGCGCAGAAGCCAGTCACTGCTTTTATATGGCGGGACTTCAATAAAGAAATCTTATTCATGGGAAGAGAGGGGATGGATAGTCTTGCTTTCATCCCTGGAGGCCACTCAGTGTATTCAGCGCTCCAGGAATGAAGGTGATATGTGGTAACCAGACACGTATGTAACATGTGAACTGCCTTTATACTATTGTATCCAGTACCATAATGACAAATGGGGGATGGCTTTCTATGTGCTTCCAACACTCCTCTAGAAGATCCTAAGTGGCCCTTACCTTGTAAGTCTGAATGCACACGGCCGGGTCAGATCCTGCATGTGGGATCCCGCAGCAGAATCTGACCCTGTACCCGGCCGGTGACCCCTGTGTACCTGGCCAGATTCCTCTTCTCTATGCTGTGGATGTGCTGGCCGGCACTCATGCACAGCACAGATTATGCCGCGCCAGTGCTAGGCAAGGACGCGGATTCCACGGCCTTTCCGCAATAATGATTGCGGAAGGGCCGCGGGTCAGACGGCTTCCATTGCCTTTAATGGAAGCCGTCAGCACAGAAATCACTGTAAGATGGAGCATGCTGCGATTTGTCCCCCGCGAGCAGAAAATCGTGATTGATTTCCACTCGTTGGCATGAAAACCCTCCTTTGCATTGAATGCTTATGGCATTTGCTGTGGAATCTAGAGGCGGACGCTCCCTCTGGATTCCGCAATGCAAATCCGGCCATGTGCATTCGGCCTAACAGGCTAATGACAATGAGCCATTATCTTTGATATAGCAGCGATTTCTTTAAGATGCTTTTTCAGCCATTAAATGCTATTTTTAGTTGAACACTAAGATATACAATTCTCATTTAGGGTGACTTCACACTGGCGATCGAAATATCGCTTTTTTTTTTACCACAAGTGTCAATAGGATTTAAAAACAGATTTCAGAAGAATCGCAAAAGTATAAACTCGCAATTTTTGTGCGATGCGTTTTTAATATTAGAAAGTCCTATTGACATTTGCGTTAAAAAAAATTGCAGCGATATTGCGATCGTAAGTGTGAAGAAACCCCAAGATTTCTAATTCCTCCTGGGTTTCAAAATTCTGAGTGAGACATTCACTGCCTGTTTCCAGTGGATAACCATCTTTAGTAGTCATATGATGGGCGCAGGGGTGGAGGACTGGTTACAGATACATTAATACATGATGTTATTAGATCTGTGTCCCACAATGATGGCGGGGTGTTTAACGCACCCTATCATTTTGATGTGTGATGAGGTGCGTACCACAAAAACATGGTAAAATAGAGCAGACGACAATCGAAAATCGCGAGCCCCCATTGAAAACAATAGGAACGTTTTACAGTGATTACCACAAAATGCCACTGTAGTCACGGTAAAAAGCGCATGTGTGTTAGGGGGTTAAGGTTCCGCATCTCCAGCACACTAATTGCTTCTATGACATGTATAATTGTTGTATGGCAAACTGTGTTGCTGCAGTCACTGATAATGTATTATGAAATTGAAATGGAACAGTTTAGAAATGGGTTGATTTTAGGTCATTGTCATAGGATGAAATTACTCTTAGGGCTTATTAACACAAGCGTGGTTTTCATGCCCTAATAGGCACGTAAAAAAAAATTGCATTATGCTCAGGAGAAAATCACGTGAACGGGCGATTTTTTTTTATTTTTTTAATTTATTTTTTCCACGTGCAGAAGCCCCGAGCTTCATGCGTGTGAAAATCGCTCATTTACTGGAACAGCTTGTTGTGTCAAAAAAGCGCAGCTGCTCCAGGAGCTGTGACAGCTGCAGCAGGGGATTCCTTCAGCCCCGCAGGGATGCGAGGCTGTTTCCATGTGAAAACAGCTCACATCCAGGGGTTTTTAGAAGAATGGTGAGGACTATATCCATAAACTCCCGCTCCCATAGGAGTCTATGGAGAAGCTCACACCAAAGACAGGTCAGGTCCTCTCTTTACTCACACCATGGACCATAGATGCGGGCATTGTAGACACACATGTTATATTCTTGGAAGGTGCGAGTTTTTTGCGTGTCTACAATTTCTTTATCTGACCGCTTCTATAGGAAACCATTGGTTCTAATAGATGGAATTTTTTTTCATGCGCCTATTCTGTGTGAAAACCACGCTTGTGTGAAAGAGGTCTTAATGAAAGGTGTCTTCCATTGGCAAGTAAGAAGTCACATAACTGCAAAGAGCATGCACATCTACATCTAAGTGACGCACTTACCCAAGAGTTACAGATGTCTGTCAGTAGGTCTAGAAGGAGAATATTAAGTAGCGCGAAGATGTATTCCTGCGGATCATGAAAAACGTAAACCATATTTTCAGTATCAGAATATAATTTCCTGTGTTTTACAGTCATTTTCAATATTGTGACTCCTGAGTGCATTTTACACAATGTTATTGTTGGTAATCACAGTATTTAACAGACAAATCTCAGATGCCGCAGGCTCTCAGAGGATCAGCTGTAACTACAGAGAATGTCTGTGACTCTTATATTATGTCTGCGCTTCACTGCTATTTTCTTGTTATTTTCTAAGGAGAAGCAGAATAAAAATGTAGCTTACCACCACGCGCATAAGTTTTTTCAGAAGTGCCGTAAGATTACCACGACATGCTTTCAGAATGCTATCGGCATTCCCACTCTGAAATATAAAGGTTTATTTTTTAATATAATACCTTTAGTAACCATTAGTAACAATTACATGTAAAGATGCATTAACCCATTAAACAATCCTCAAGCTCCGTTAGTGAGCGCACAATAGACCTGTCTTTATACACAGCAGCCAGTGTGAACCAGCAGAGCGGCAGGGAAAGGGGAGAGAGCGAAAGACTGGACCAAGGATTTGTCAGGAGATGTTACTCTGACTTCCCGTAGACCCCGTAGATAAGTTGTAGTCAGGGGTCACAGCTCTGCCCTATCGGAGCCGAGTAAAACAATCAGCTAAGCTTTCAATAGGCAGCAGCTATACTCTCAGACATACATTTAAAATGCCTTCTTCCATCAGAACGTTCCAATCATCATATACAGCAATACCTTTTTGTAAAATCCCTTAAACTGCGATGTACTGGCATGTTTCATTTATGCTTGACAACTAATTTTGCTGTTGGTATGTCCGCTAAAATAGAAGCTACAAGAAAGCCGAACAACAGTAAGGGCTTAGTCACATGGGTGCAATGGCACCAATACACGGGCGCCGATGCGCCCGTGGGACTGTGCTCTTAGTGCAGGAAGAAGACGGCCATACTTCAAAATGTACGACTCCCCGCAGCGCTGAAGAAAGAACACATGACCGGCAATGAAGCTGGTCACATGTTCTTTCTCCCAGTGCTGCAGAGAGACGTCCATCTTGAAGTACGGCCGTCTTCTTCCTGCAGTAACACGGGCGTCGATGCACCTATGTGACTAAGCCCTAATAGTAATGCCTCTGCTCATTAAATACATATGTTTAACGTAGTGTTTATGACGTAACTAGGAGACTTGCGTGCCACAGAGTGTTAAGGCAGCAGAAATGCAGTTCTAAGCTCTCACTTACAAACTGAAGGTTGTAGGTTCAACCCCCTGTAGTTCAGGTAGCTGGCTCAAGGGTGACTCAAGCTTCTATCCTTCTGTGGTTGGTAAAATGAGTACCCAGCATGGTGGGGAGTAAAAGATGGCTGGGGAAGGCAATGGCAAACCCCCCCACAAAAACAGTTTGTCGAGAAAACGTCATGTCAGGACTCTGTGCTTGCACCAGGGGACTTTACCTTATATGTCCATTATTTACTATAAACCCCCCCTTTAAATTGTAGATTGCTTCTTACCACGCATGCTGCTATCTCGTCATCTGAGCAATCCTAACAAAGATAAAGGTAAAAACACAATGCAGAATTCTTAGATTTGAAAGATAATGTTTTCTTACATGAGTTTCGTAAAAGCTGCACTTTTCAAGAGAATTTGCAAAAATGTTTATTTAAAAAAAAAAAAATCTCATTTTAAGCAAGTTTGTTAAAAAAGGAACAAAAATGTTCTGCCTCTTTGTGCACATTTGCTGTAATTTTGAAAGATGCTCCATGAATCTGGCTTTCAATGTAAGCTTAACAGATTGACAGATTCCATGTAAGCTCCAGATTAACCCATTGAGTGGTACGCCTGGGCTATGTTTCACTATGGGACCTGCAGAGTACAATGCCATAAGCTGTGACATTGTGCTCTGCCTGCACAGTCCCTCATAGAACAATTCAGGACTTTGAAAAAAAAAAAACAGGGGGATATTACCGATCTGCCAGCAATCTCCTGCTTCTATTTTCAAACCCCTGCACTGCTTTGTTAACTAGTTGCCATGGAGACCATCGGCTTGTCCAAAGCCAGCCAATGGTCTCTATGGCAAAAAGAGCTGGTGCTTGGCTGTCAGAGGATAGCCAGGCACCAGCTCTTAGAACAGCAGAGAATAGAGAAAACCTTCGATCTCTGCCGTGTAAACCCTTTACATGCCGCGGTCTATGTGACTCCAGCATGTAAAGGGCTGACAATGGGAGGCAGCTCCCTGTGTCAGAGGATAGCCGGGCACCAGCTCTTACACAGCAGAGAATAGGGAAAACCTCTGATCTCTTCTGTGTTAACTCTTTACATGCCGCGGTCTATGCGACTGCAGCATGTAAAAAGGGCTGTCACCATCGGACCCCCGGAATTTGATCAGGTGGTCCTGATGGGTCTCTGTGGAAGTCCCTTAAAGGGACAAAAAATGTAAAAATAGTTTTAAAAAAAAGAAAAAACTTCTTAAAAAGATTAAAATAAAAACACTTCTTCCTTTTTAGTTTGTAAAAAATAAAATTACACATGTGGTATCCCTGCATCGTAATGAGCCAGAGAAGGAAGTTAGTACATTATTTAACCCCTTAATGACATGGCCCCTTTTTTTTTCCTCCCCCTGTTTAAAAAAATCATAACTCCTTTATTTATTAATCAACATTACTGCATGAGGGCTTCTACTTGAGCAAGGGCTCATTTTTGAGGGATGTGCTGTAGTTTACGTTAATGCTAATTCAGAATACATACGACGTTTTGATCGCTTTTTATTGCATTTTTTCAGGGAGACAGGGTGACTGAAAAAGTGCATTTCTGGTGTTCTTTATTTTTCTTTTGGACTATGTTCACAGTGTGGGGTAAATAATGAACTACTTTGATAGATCTGACTTTTACGGACGCGCAATACCAAATATGTATTTTTCTTTTATGATTAAGAATTTTTTAAATATAGATATGGGAAAAGGAGGGTGATTAAACTTTTATTACTTTTTTTATTGTGAAAAAGAAAAAAAACTATTACAATTTGGTATTGGTATAATCGTACTGGCCTGTAGAATAACTTTAATATATTATTTTTACTGCTCAGAGAATTCAGTGAAAAATAAAAATAAAAAACATGCCAGAATTACAGATTTTGTTAATCTTGCCACTAGAAAAAATTGAATAAAAAGCGATCAAAATTTTACATGTTCCTAAAAAGTAGATAAATGAAGACTAGAGTTCATCCCGCAAAAAACAAGGGCTTCTGGAGCTCTGGCAATGGAAAAAAGTTAATACGGCTCTTGGAATGTGGCGACACAAAAGCAAACCTTTAAGAAAAAAAAATATTTTAAATGTACAAAAATAGCAAAACAAAAAAAAACTGCATAAACTTGGTAACGCCGGAATCGTGTTGACTTAGAGAATAATGTTATCACCTATTTTATTCTGCATGCTAAATGCCGTAAAAAATGAAATCCAAAAAACAAAAGGCAGAATTTCTTTTTTTTCCCCAATCTCCATACAAATTTTTTAACAAAAATTATGCAATACATTATATATACCCAAAAATGATGCCATCAAAAAGTACAACTTGTCCCGAAAAAAAACAAGCCCTCGTATGGCTGTGTCAATGGAAAATGAAAAAGTTATGGGTCTTGGAACGCGACTGCAAAATTAGTTGAAATTAAATGATTAGACCATTTAAAAAACCTGCCTTGGTCGGCACAACAGGGTGGTAAGAAACCCATCACTCAAGGGGTTAAAGGGGCTTCCCATGACTAGAACTGAGATTCTGCTATTTCCACAGTATTTTTATTGGCTGTTTGAGGTATTGAAGCTCAGCCTTACTGGCATGAATGCAGATGACCTGCAGTTAGAGATGAGCGAACACGTTCGGCTCCGCCCCTTTTTCGCCCGAACACCGAACTTTGCGAACACTTCAGTGTTCGGGCGAAAAAGTTCGGGGGCCGCCGTGGCAGCGCGGGGGGGTGCGGCGGGGAGTGGGGGGGAGAGGGAGAGAGAGAGGGCTCCCCCCTGTTCCCCGCTACTGCCGCCCGCGCCGCCGCGCATCTCCCCGCCCCCCGGCGGCACCCGGACACTTACGCGCGAACACTGCAGTGTTCGGCAAAGCCGGTGTCCGGGTGCGGATGTGTCCGTAACGGACACGTTCGCTCATCCCTACCTGCAGTACCATACACAGCCTATGGAAAGTTATGGCGCTGTTTTGAGGATAAACAGTAGATCCTTTATCCCAGTCCTGAACAGTCCCCTTATAGCCGTTGAAGTCAATGAAATAACATAATCATTTACCTTTACAAAATAAGGTTTATCAATGAGCCAATAACCTAAAATAGGAAGGAAGGTTCTTACCAAAGATTTTAACAGCTCCTCCATTGTGCAGCCAAGAGTATTACATATGAGAAACTAAAAAGTAAAAAAAAGTATCAATTAAGAGTGAACCTTTTCAATATTGCAAGAACTACTTATGAAGGACTACCTGATATACCCGTCTTCGCCCGAGTTAATTTGGTACTGGTGTTTATCTGGTGTTCACACGGAAAATCTTATAAAGTCGTGGTTACTTTAGAGATACCGGGAAAAACATATGTTCACCATTTTGCATGGTTCTTTGCGTTACCCAGGAAACACCACGTGGAGGTAACCATGTAACGTTTCCTTTATATAAAATGACATCAGGAAGTGAGAGAATTAGATTACGAACATAAAATTGGGACGCTAATTCTTTTGTGCTTAGAATTGAATAATCGAGTTGGGACCCATTAACTTTTCCAATTTATGACATAATCAATGCCTGTGCCAAATTTCAAGTTTCTATGACACCGGGAAGTGAAAGAATTAGATTCTGTACGTAAAATTTGGATGCTAATTCTTTTGCGCTTAGAATTGAATAATCGAGTCGGGACCCATTAGATTTTCCTATTTATAATATAATCAATGCAAAGTTTCACGTTTCTATGACATGAAGAAGTGAGAGAATTGGATTCTGTACGTAAAATTTGGACGCTAATTGAATAATCGAGTTGGGACCCATTAACTTTTCATATTTAAGACACAATCAATGCCCGGGCCAAATCTCAAGTTTCTATTACACCAAAAAGTGAGGGAATAGATTTTGTACGTAAAATGTGGACGCTAATTCTTTTGCGCTTAGAATTGAATAATCGAGTTGGGACCCATTAGCTTTTCCTATTTATGATATAATCAATGCCCATGCAAAATTTTAAGTTTCTATGACACTGGGAAGTGAGAGAATTAGGCCTCCTTCCCACGAACGGATTAACGCCGCGTAAATTCGCGGCAAAAATCCGCTGCGTTGCCCCCTGCTATTAGGTTCTATTGAACCTAATAGCACAATGCTCACGATGCGTAATTCCACCCCGGAATTACGCACCGCGATTTCTCCCGTCCTCACCCGCAGCATGCTCTATTTTCTGCGGGTGAGGACGGGCTGTACGCGCTGACGGCTTCCATTGCAGTCAATGGAAGCCGTCCGTTCACGCTATCTCCCGCTGTAACCAGCGGGAGATAGCGTGAAAAAACGCTTTCCCGCCCACCGCCGCGCGTCATATGACGCCATATGACGCGGCCGGCCGCGTCACGTGACACAGCCGGCCGTGCAAGTGACACGGCGGCGGTGGGCGGTGACGGGCGGTGACGCGGCGGCGGTGGGCGGGGAAGCGATTTCACGCTATCTCCCGCAGGTAAGTATAGGGGCTCTGGGGGGCGCCGTGACGGGCTTCACAGCGTAATATTACGCGGCGGAGCCCGTCACGCTCGTGGGAAGGAGGCCTTAGATTCCGTATACAAAATTTGGAAGCTAATTCTTTTGCACTTAGAATTAAATAATCGAGTTGGGACCCATTAACTTTTCCTATTTATGACATAATAATCAATGCTCGTGCCAAATTTTAAGTGAGAGAATTAGATTCCGTACGTAAAATTTGGACGCTAATTCTTTTGCGCTTAGAATTGAATAATCGAGTTGGGGCCCATGAACTTTTCTATTTATAACACAATCAATGCCCGTGCCAAATCTCAAGTTTCTATTACACCAAGAAGTGAGAGAATTAGATTTCGTACGTAAAATTTGGACGCTAATTGTTTTGCGCTTAGAATTGAATAGTCGAGTTGGGACCCATTAACTTTTCCTATTTATGACATAATCAATGCACGTGCCAAATTTCGAGTTTCTATGACACCGGGAAGTGAGAGAATTAGATTCCGTACGTAAAATTTGGATGCTAATTCTTTTGCGCATAGAATTGAATAATCGAGTTGGGACCCATTAGCTTTTTCTGTTTATGACATAATCAATGCCGTTCCAAATTTCAAGTTTCTATGACACGGGAAAGTGAGAGAATTACATTCCGTACGTAAAATTTGGACGCTAATTCTTTTGTGCTTAGAATTGAATAATCGAGTTGGGACCCATTAACTTTTCCTATTTATGACATAATCAATGCTCGTGGCAAATTTCAACTTTCTATTACACCAAGAAGTGAGAGAATTAGATTCCGTACATAAAATTTGGACGCTAGTTCCTTTGCGCTAGAATTTAATAATTGAGTTGCGACTAGAGATGAGCGAACGTACTCGGTAAGGGCGATTTCGCAATTGAGCACCGCAATTTTCGAGTACTTCACTACTCGAGCGAAAAGTACTCGGGTGCGCCGGGGGGCAGGGGGAGGTGCGGCGGAGCGGGGGGTAGCAGTGGGGAACAGGGGGGAGCCCTCTCTCTCTCCCTCTCCCTCCCACTCCCCTCTGCAACCCCCCGCTCCCCCCCGGCGCACCCGAGTACTTTTCACCCGAGTAGTGAAGTACTCGAAAATCGCAGTGCTCGATTGCGAAATCGCCCTTACCGAGTACGTTTGCTCATCTCTAGTTGCAACCCATTAGCTTTTCCTATTTATGAGATAATCAATGCTCGTGCAAAATTTCAAATTTCTGTGACATTGGGAAGTTGGAAAATTAGATTCCATACGTAAAATTTGGACGCTAGTTCTTTTGCGCTAGAATTTAATAATTGAGTTGCGACCCATTAGCTTTTCCTATTTTGGAGATAATCTATGCTCGTGCCAAAATTCATGTTTCTGTGACATCGGGAAGTTGGAGAACTTTTGGCGAGTCCGTCAGTGAGTCAGTGAGTCAGTGAGGGCTGTCGTCTTTATATATATAGATGGAATATTAACCAGTGTTGCCCTTAAATCTATCTGTGTTGGATATACCTCTAGCCAGATATTTTGCGCATTACGTGGTCATCATTTATAGAATTCGTCCTACAGAAACATGTGATTGTTTTATTCTGATTTATTATTTATAAGTTCATTCTGCTCGATGCTCTCAGAACTATTAGCCGTTTTGTCGCTGTCCCAAACATATGTCTAGTTTTCCCATTGGCTTAATATAGCCCATTTGCTTATTTACCACTGAGAAGTAGAGATCCAAAATGAAGCCAGATCTGTTTGTATCGAGGCCTTCCAATCTGCAGTGAGCAATCAACTTGCTGAAGGAGTTTAAATATTTTATGTTATTATATAGCACATATAATGTATCAGTGTTAGGCCTCGGTCACACGGGCGTTTTTTACCACGATTTGCGCATGCGATCTGCGCATATTTAGAACCATTGCTTTGCAATGGGATCGGACACATGTCCGTTTTTTATGCGAATGTCCGATAAATTATAGGACACAAGGTCTGCGATCTGCGATTCCTTGTGTTCTATGTATGCGCTCAATGAGGCTGGCGGCAACAGCGCCGACCCCATTGAGAACATATACTACAAAAATCATTCTCCTCTGCCACAGCTGTAACAGCTGTGGCAGAGAAGAATGATGTTCGCCCATTGAATTCAATGGAGCCGGCAATACAGCCAGGTCCATTGAAAGCAATGGGCTGCGGGCGAGCGCAGGATGAATTTTCAGGAAGGGCTTAAAAATATAAGCCCTTCCCTGAAAATCATCTAAGAATGTGTAAAAATAAAAAAAAATATATATATACTCACCTTGTCCCTGCAGCCAGAGTTCAGCCGTGTCCGGCCGGCAGTTCTCCTGAACTGCTCTGTGTAGTATTCAGCAAGCCGACACATCAAACAGCCGGAGCCGCGAGCGCGTGTGAATACGCGCCCCTCTCTGCAGGTGCTCGTGTCCCACGGCGAGAATCCTCGCCGCCGGATCCGACCCGCCCGTCTGCAGGCGGCCTTAGTCTGATATCTTTGCTTCAAGGCACTGATGGTTTACCACCATTACAATGTTATATTGTATTTTATTATGTCATATTAATGTGAAATACCTTAACAGCGCTTATAGAAAAAAAAAACAACTATAATCCACACTTAAGATAAAATTACCAGTAAACGATATAGTTGTCCTGCTAGAATCAACAGCCTGATAGATTTTTCATCACCATCATCGCATTTCTGTAAAGTAAAGTAAACTTTAGCTGATTTGCTTTTGACCAGGTATATTGTGAGTGACATGGTGACAATCTATTGCTGATTAGACGAACATCTTCACTATACTCATATTACCAATCCCTCCACCTCTAACAGTGATGTGTTATGATCTGTGTTGTATCTGATACCTTGTAACCCAGCAGTATCCAGTCTCTAGTAACATTCTGTTGCAGTTCCCTGCTCCACCAGTGATATTTGTCTGGACCCAGAATATCATTATACACTAACTAATCTCCAGTAAGTAAGCTGCGCAGTGTCCACCCCAGGGGAACGGTACCCATGGTTATCAGGGTACGGTATGGGCCCGCCCCCAGTGCATGCTGGTCCTATGCTTCACATCTGGTTACATATTACACTCTAGTTATAACATTTTATTCTAATGCAAGCATTGTAACTTGAGACCATAAATTTATGGAAAACTAGTAATTGGCTCTGAAGCCCAAAATCTAAAATAAGACAAAATAAGAATGCAAGGGGTTGTCTAAGGTCATTGCATGTCAATACACAATAAATTATCCTATACTTACTTTCCCAAGCCCCTGCATGTCTCACACTGAATGAGACATCACAGACTGCTGCAGCCAATCACAGACCGCAGCGTTCTAACATTAAGGTCCGGGATTGGCTGCAGCAGCCTCTGATGTCCTGTATAAAGCCTGACTGCAGCCTGTAAGCCCAGTGTTATAGGAGAGACCTGGCCTGTGCTGCTGGAGCTGCAGGGACCCAGGAGGGGTGAATATAGGACCATGTATTATGTTTTGACATAGGGAGAACTAATTAAACACCTCCGATAACCCTTCTAAGGCTGCCTGTCCACGGGCGTAGCGGTATCCCATGGTGGATTTCCGCCCAGGAGCAGGAGCTGTCAGACAGATCTCCACCAGTCAGCAACGCTATGGAGAGCTTTCACTGCGTTCCCCGTGGCCGGATTAGCGCCGTGGGGAACGCAATGAAAATTTGCCCATGGACAGGCAGCCATAAGAAGAAATAGGATAACTAATACAAATAAAGCAAGTCATATAAACACCAGTAACAGCTTCTGGAATTCGGGAAATCACTTTCAGTCTGGAGGACAAGAGTTTCTTCAGGGTTCTGTACAATATACACAGCGTACCAGCGAAACAATACAGACTGATGTCTATATGAGGAGCTGATCCTGCCGCAGTATAACATATGCAGCACTGGACTATATACTGGCGGGGGGTCACTAGAAAGCCCATCAGCACATGGACTGCTGTAATATAGCAGGAAGCCCACATCATATCCAGCCCGTACCCCTGTGATGAACATGTTGTGCTGTAATATAGCAGGAAGCCCACATCATATCCAGCCGGTACCCCTGTGATGAACATGTTGTGCTGTAATATAGCAGGAAGCACACATCATACCCAGCCGGTACCCCTGTGATGTACATGCACTGCTATAGTATAACAGGAAGCCCACGTCATACCCAGCCGGTACCCCTGTGATGTACATGTACCGCTGTAAAATAGCAGGAAGCCCACGTCATACCCAGCCGGTACCCCTGTGATGTACATGGACTGCTGTAATATAGCAGGAAACCCACGTCATACCCAGCCGGTACCCCTGTGATGTACATGGACTGCTGTAATATAACAGGAAGCCCACGTCATACCCAGCCGGTACCCCTGTGATGTACATGGACTGCTGTAATATAGCAGGAAGCCCACGTCATACCCAGCCAGTACCCCTGTGATGTACATGGACTGCTGTAATATAGCAGGAAGCCCACATCATACCCAGCCGGTACCCTTGTGATGTACATGTACTGCTGTAATATAACAGGAAGCCCACCTCATACCCAGGCGGTACCCCTGTGATGTACATGTGCTGCTGTAAAATAGCAGGAAGCCCACATCATACCCAGCCGGTACCCCTGTGATGTATATGTACTGCTGTAATATAGCAGGAAGCCCACGTCATACCCAGCCGATACCTCTGAAGGAAAAGGGGTTAATATTATGTTTTATATATCTAGGTTAAAATTTACCTCTGCATCGTTCCAGGAGCTTATACAGCCTGTAAGGAAGAACACTAAGCAGCATAAATCCTGTTGCTGAAATAAAATTGACAAGTAACAAACAGATCAGTAAATACCAGTAAAGAGAGCATTATTATTTATGTTCTATTTACCGTATATACCGGCGTATAAGGCGACAGGGCGTATAAGACGACCCCCCAACTTTCACCTTATACGCCGGTATTACAGTGGAGAAAAAAAAAATCATTACTCACCTCCCCCGACGTTCTGTCGCGCTCCGGCAGGATGTCGCTCGCTCCTCGTCCCCGGCGCAGCAATGCTTTCTGAATGCGGGGCTTGAAATCCCCGCATCCAGAAAGCTAATACACACGCCGTCAGCCAGTTACATCCATTCAATGACATCATTGAATGGCTGTGATTGGCTAAAACACACGTGGCTTCAGCCAATCACACTATTCAATGACATCATTGAATGGGTGTGATTGCTAACACACGTGCGCCTTCAGCCAATCACAGCCATTCAATGATGTCATTGAATAGTGTGATTGGCTGAAGCCATGTGTGTTTTAGCCAATCACAGCCATTCAATGCTGTCATTGACTGGCTGACGGCGTGTGTATTAGCTTTCTGGAAGCGGGGATTTCAAGCCCCGCATTCAGAAAGCAATGCTGCGCCGGGGACGAGGAGCGAGCGTTATTCCTGCCGGAGCGCGACAGAACGCTGGGGGAGGTGAGTAATGATTTTTTTTTTTACACTTTTTTTTTTTGTATTACCGGCGCATAAGACGACCCCCGACTTCAGAGCAGATTTTTCGGGGTTCAAAAGTCGTCTTATACGCCGGTATATACGGTAGCCTTTTTGGAGGACGAGACAACAACATTCACTTAATTGAACTCCATATGATACTACATCTTCCTAGTAATTGTCTCCACAAGGGGAATTTGGGGACAGCTGCAACCTTGTTCTGTGATATCTGTCGGTCGCTGTGCTTTTCATGTGGCTTTCATTAAAAATGGGATTGTGGTGCTGAGAACTCCTTTTAAATGACAGAACAGAAACGTCAGAGGGGCCTTTAGGTCTGGAAAACTTCTCTTCAAATACCCTTTTAGGACCCGCTGAGTTAATAGAGGGGAGCTTTATATTTATCACCCTCATCTATTGGAGCAGAGAGCATGTCCAATAACTATATACAGTTTATACAGGGTTACTATAAAACAGACAGACACGTTCATCAATTTCTAGAAAGCAAAGTATTACTCTGCAGGAGCTGCTACAGCTATGAGCTTGATAAGTAAGCAGAAAAAGCAAGTGAGGAGCTTGTGTATGTGTGTGTATAATGGCCTAAAGTGTAGTGTGTCCTCTGGGGTATTTTGGTGATGGGATATATTTTTCCTGGATGGGTGAGAACTGATAGATTGGTGGGGGACTGACCGCTGGGACCCCCACTGTTCCTGAGAATGGGAAACCCCTGTAGCCCCTATTTCACATTTTAAGATCCATTCTCCCATTTCTGTAGTGCAGTGGGGAATGGAGCCGCTGGTCACACATGGGCAGCAGAGGCTCCATTCCTCTCAAAGGCGCAGACAGCCGAGCGTTCTGCTCAGCAATCTCTGTCTGCCCAACTGAAATGAATGGAGCCGTGATGCTTCATTCATTTCAATGGGACTGATGGAAAAAGCCAAGCACTGTCCAACACTAGTTACCCGTCCAGTGGATGGGTGAAAACTGAAAAATGTTTGCTGTTGGTTACAGGTTCTGCGGTAGGGATGAACTGAATCCCAATGGGGAGATGTGCAGCTGTGCTTGGAGAGACGTGGGCTAGATGACTACAAGAGTGTTTAAACTAAGAACTGAGAGGTGGGCAACCACAGAGATAGGGGGGAGGATGCAGCAAACAGTGACTAAGTAATAAAAATGTAGAATGGAATGATAGGAGTGGTACAGTTAGTGCAGTTAATAGAGACACACAAAGCAAAAAAAAAAAAAACATCTGAACTGCATGTTGCCTAATGCTAGACATCTGACTAATAAAGTTGGCAAACTGGAAGCAATAATGTCTGAGAAAAGGTATGACCTAGTGGAAATGACCAAGACATGGTTGGAGGAGAGCTGTGACTGCATGTTTAATGTAAACGGTTACAGTTCGTTCAGAAGGGATGGTAAAAGCCAGAAAGGGTTTTTACTTGATGTAAAATCTTGTTTAAAGCCAGCACTCTGAGGAGATATGTGAAGTCTCTATGTGTGGAAATACCGGGAGCGAAAGACAGTAATATGATCCTGATAGAAGCCACTAAATATACAGTAAAACTGCAAACTGCAGTATGTCAAATATGTGCAAATATACTATACAAATTTTTGATAAGATATATATTTCCTTGCTTACTTTATTCTGGAAGTACATTTGAAAAACTTTTTTGTTTTTTAAGCAATTTGGGAGCCGTACAAGTTTAACATTACTTGCTAAAATTTTGAGGAATATTTTGTTTTTCTACACCAAGTAAAGATTACAAAGGGTAATAGGTGTCAGAATGATAAATACCCTATTTTAAAAATGACATCCCTATATGTATTTATCAATGAGTATTTTGACCCCATAGTTTGTTTTTTTCAGAGGAGAAAAAAATAAAATGTTATATATTTGCAAACATGTCATTTTGAAGATCCACTTTTTTTGTATAGTGCACATGAAAATGATAATGCACATCCCAGAACATATACCCCTGGTTGTCGTGTGTTCAGAAATGTACCCATTGTGAACCTGATCTTATATCTAGATGTACAATGGGGTCTAACAGGAAAGGAGCAGCCAGTGACTTTCAGAACAGAAATTTCGAACTTGCAGAGCCCTTGAGCTACCAGAGTAATAGAAAACCCCACAAATGATCCCATTTGCCCCTTGCCAAATTTATCTATGGGTGTACTGTGTATTTTGGCCCCATAACTTTTGAATGAATATAAGCAAAACAGAAGGAAAAAAGTGGCAATTGTGTCATTTTAATGACCGTTTTTTTTTTATAGAGCACACATATGAATAAGGACTTGCACCCTGAAATGTTTACCCCTGTTTGTCCTGTGCTCAGAAATATACCCACAATGGCCATAATCTAATGTTTGAGTGCATAATTGGGCCCAAAAGGAAAGGAGCACCCAGTGGCTTTCAGAACAGAAATTTTGCTTATTTTCTGGACTCTATTTTTAGAACCCTTGAGCTGCCAAAATGATGGCAAACCCCCATTAATGATCCCAGATTGAAAAGCAGAGGCCATAGTGAATTCATCTAGTGATGAAATAGGCATTTTGATAGCATTTTTTTGCAGGAATAAATGTAAAACAGGTGAAAAAAAAAAGACTTTTTTTTTAATAAAGCAAGGGAAACTGAGAAGATGCACCTCAAATTTTATTCCTCTAGTTCTGTGTTCAGCAATACTCCCATTGGGGCCCAAATCTGCTCACTGGAGACATGGCTAGACCTGTAGTTGAGGGAACATCCATTGGCTTTTGGGGTATCACTAAATACATTTGAGGCCCTATTGCACACATGCAGAAAAGATAAATAAATTGACTATGTAAAAAGAATCCGCCCCCTCCTTTTTTTGAATTCCCTAAATACTTACATAGAATGATTGTATGAAATGTCTAAAAATAGGGGTAACAACAGAGGCCTGGTTAGGATGGGCACATGGGGCAAGAAAAATGTGTATCCCTCCTCCCATGCTTGCTGTATTTATGACCCCTTTTTTGGGGGAATTTATCAACTTTAATGGTACGGACGGGGTGTAGAAAGCAGCACTCTGTGAGCCTTTGTACCTCCTTAGACTCCTGGTCGGAGAGGTCTACACCCCCCATAAATTTGCTGTAGTGTGTAACATGAACAGCTTTTCTCTTGCATGTGGCAGCCCCCCTCTTCCTTAACACTACTGACGTGTGCATGCACAGTTGAGAGCATGCAGACATCATTTTTGTCTTGCCATTTGACTGCAAGTAGTGGGTGACTTTTTTGCCCCCTATTCCACGTGCCTAAACACCAGGGTTTTTTGTTTTTTTTCTTGTCCCTGTCCTGCAGGCCCCTGTATTTGTGGCATGGAGGCATTTGAATAGTAAGATACTACTATAGTAGTTGTGCATATACACATGGTATCCCTTGTGTAAGAGCACCACCACCATTAGCTCTCAAAATATGTTTCCATTCATGCCAATAGTATCTGGGGGATGAAGACAGTGGACTTTGTCTTTTCATTTTTATATATAATCAGGATATAATAGCCTGTTGTGCTCTCGCACATCTTATATAATTTGACTCCATTCCTGACTTGTTTGGATAGGATGACCTGCCAGAAAGAAAGCTGTCCTGTGAAGCTTATCAGGGACTCATCAACTTACAGATTTTTCTCAGTGGTATATACATTTTGAAAGAATTCTTTTAGCAGGGAGATTTGGGCCTCAATTTATTTAATTGATCATAGGCAGGGTCATATTTTGGGGGGACTTGGGAATTATCATTAAAATGGAAGAAAAACATTAGCATTTTAAAACAGCTCCAGGGAATAACTGCCGCAAATACGAGGGTCGCATGCACAGCACTGGTAGACCAGTAGGAACGGATGTAAGAGTTTTGTGCTAAAGCTATTAACTTTATGATTCACAATTGTTTTTTTATTTTGGGACATTTGTGGGGTGAATGATGGTGGTCTAGCATAGAAGTTGGTCTACTGGACAGTTAATTCCACAACTTTATCACTGATAAATAAATAAATAAAAAAATCAAGGGGGCACAATTGGCAAAAACCGCATTTACACCTGGAGTCGCTACAAATTGGGGTATTTGGGGAAAATAAAACTGCAGAATCACATGTTGCAGGAAGCATTGCACTGCTCAGCCCTGACGACTCAACAACTTCTTCAACCACCATAGGGCTAGTGCTAGAACTAGAGTTTTCAATGCCAGAATTTATTTAAAATGCAGTTTCTGTATTACTATTGCAGCTAAAACTGCTGTAACAGCTCTGTGTACACCTATTCTGCAGTACACCTCCTACTTGCCATTTTACAATTTTATTTCTACAAAGAATGATATATAAGCCAAAAAGAAAATATAGAGATAAAATGGATGTAATAATGTAATGCTGCCTAAAAGCGTTACAACCATAAAAAAAAAAAAAAAAGAAAGAACACTAATAAAAAATTTTCTACCATGTTTGTTTTTTGTTGGCTTTTGTAATTTTACGCTTTTTTTGACTGAAGAAGATAAAAAGCACTTAACTGCATGTAATAGTGAAATGCTCCCTATACAACATTGAGATCCACCAAACAAAAAATAATTAAAAAGTGAACATAAAAGTGAATATGGGTGTTCTTTACTTTTTGGGTGAAAGGTATGAGAAGGGGGTGATGAGGGAAACTTTCTTTAACTCTCTCTACACTATAGGATTAGTAGCTCTATACCTCTCTCATCTTACAAATGCACTCAGTGAGGGGTGGGAAATATACAGCGCTAATCATTGTCTTGTATTGATCAATATCATTCATTGAATAAAGCCCCTGAGATGCCACTATCAAAGGTGCAGCTCAGGGGGAACCAAGGAAATGGTGACCATAATATAATACATTTCCACTTGTCTTTCAGTCGGATGTTTTGTTGTTGGGGAGCCTCAAAAATGCTGAACTTCAGGAAGACAAAATTGAACCAGCTTAGAGATGCCCTTAGCCTTATAGACTGGGACAATGTCCTCTGAATAAGGATGTAGTGATGAGTAACTCACTAGAAGAGTTTAGGAAACAGCTTGGATGTCTTTCTTTTAAATAATAATAAATATTACATATTTATTCTGACTGACAGATTTGTAGTCAACAAGGGATGTTTTCCCCTAAAATGTGGAAAATTGGTTTCTACCTCTTTTTTTTTTTTTTGCTTTCCTTTGAATCAATATTGATATTAACAAATAGAAGTTCTGAAATCCATCTATGAGTTTTTTTACACACTACCATCTGATTCTTACTTTCTTCATTCAACAACTCTCTACAATCCATTTACCCTTCACCCTGGGCTTGATGGTAATTATCCAAAAGCAGAAGTTGGACAAGCAGCAAACTAATCATTATCTTTATTGCACATCTATCTAGAGAATGGCCCACTCTTCTATTAGCGCAATCCATAGAAGATGACTATTGCATCTGATTTGGAAAAGCTCGTGTGTTTTCATTAACACTTTTGTGCACACTCAACTGGTCTTCTATCTTTGATGGCAATTAGATAATAGTATCTTATGTAAGATATAAAAGCATAAAAAAATTGCTCTTACGTTCCCTTTTTTTCCACCACCACCATTAAGTAGTCCGCCACTACCACCATTAAGTAGTCCGCCTGCAAGTACTTTGCTAGTGCCTGTAAGGAAATACAAAAGGGCAGACATCATTGTAAACAAAACCAGAAACCTGTTATCCCTTGATGTTAAGAAACATTTGAGAGCCCAAGGACAATCACTGTCCATATCCTACATATAAAGAAAACCAAAGGATACACAAAAGCAATAAAGTAAACTTTGAATGAATGTATCCTACACAGGTGCCCAGCTGTCTAATAAAAACTTTGTTTCTACTCTATCCTTTAGGATAGAAGGAAATGCTGATTCCAGTCATTTGACTCATTAATTCCCATAGTCAATATGAGTGGATTATGATCAAAGGGGTCAAAGAACCTAGAAAAGACCATAAAGATGTATTTCCAAAGCATAAAATAACATTTGTCACGGATATGTTGTATGAAAACAAAAAAATACCAAACACTAGACATCCACACAACCATTAAAAATAGAAGAAGTTATAAAAGGTTGTTTAAAGTGAACCTCAAGCACTCTGAAATATAACTATAAACAAGGGCACATTTTTATTTTTTTTGTATCTGCTAAGTAAAAATAGTCTATAAATGACACAATGAGTTATATGTATCTCCAAATAGTGCATAAAAAGCTACAATGTCACCCTCTTAAAACAGAGTCATCAAAGTCAATGGAAAAGCATAAAGTTATGGTTGCTGAAACTCAGAGAAGCAAAATAGAATAAAGACTGTCATAAAGGCCCAAACAAGTCTTGGTGGCTACTAAGGTAATAACTATGGAATTAACACAAATCTTACACATACATTTTCAGGGACAGTTAAATGACCTTCTATTATGATATTATGTCTTCTAATAGATAACCGATTTACTACTTAAAAATGGAAACACTTTATTACATAGAAATGAAATCTTATTTTAACCTTTGATCAGAATTTAAACTGACTGCATAGATGAGACAGATATAAAATAGAAATTGTACATGGCATTACTGTTTGTTTTTATCCAGTAGAATATAAAAATATAAGATAATAAAAAAAGAATTATAATCTTTCACTTATGATTTTTTTTTTCCCACCCTAACTTTTTTACTAATATTAACAATTTATTGCTTTTCAATTAATTAAATTCTACCGTGACCTTTTACAAGCCTGCAGAAGCAAAGTTTGCGTTATACTCAGCTGTTATTCTTTACTTGTATATGGGGACAATGTTTGATGAGAGACAGGAGTTATTTTTCTTACCCATAGTGCACCAAGCACTGCAAAAACTAATTTTAAAGTCATTATTTAAACTAATTTGACAGACATTTTCATATAAACATTATTAAAAAAATAAGACAATTAATTTATCTAATTAACCAATAAAATGCAATTAATGTAAATCTTACCAATGAAGCTGGCAACGCTCAGACAGAGGAAGATGACTGCAAGTTTCATGATGCAGTTGTAGTTAAGCTCTTGACTTCAAGAGAAAATAAGAGCTGGTTTTAAACCTTAGCGTTACGGGCGCCCTTTATATACATCCAAGATGATGCTTGAGGGCGATGTTGTCATCTTTCCTTATTTGCTGATTGGCACAGTAGTAAATGTTGTCACTATGCCAAAATTTTATTACTTGGAAGTTCTTACTGTCTATACTTATCAAAAAGATGTATTTTATTCTAAACATTCTATATTTGCTTTGTGTCCCATTGTACGTGCAGTGATTAAATGCACAGGATTCTAAATTAATTATGTTTTTAGGTTCTAAAGTTTTTAAAATAAGAAAGTACTATAAATGTAATCATTTAGTAATAATTGTCAGTTCTGACAGTGGCATTTAAAGCCAATGTTTAAAGCCAAAACAATGTTCGGGGGTCCTGTATGCTCCCCCCCCCCCCCCCCCCGCGCGCAGTGGGATCAGGGGAGCTATGCAGGTGTCATGGCTGCCGGGGGCCTTCTGAAAGGCCCCAGGGCTACCTTGGGAGACTGCCTATCAAGCCAACCCAATGGGGTATCTGTATAAAGTGAACTTTGAAAGGCCGATTATTTTGAATTTCTCCTCCCCTACTATATCCTATGAGGAAAAGGACAAGAGAAATAACAATAGTTGTGCAAGTTTTGGCGTCTGAAAAATTGATTAGGCTGCCTGTCAGAATGCAGTATGACATAATGCTATAGCATTACGTAATTTAAGTAAAAAATTGGGCAGTTTTACTCCCTTTTTACGCAGACTTGAGTCGCCACCTGGAAAAGCTCATTGCTTTCTTTCATTTGTCGGTCACTATGTTCAATGAACTTCTGGAGGAGATGCGTTACGGGATTACCCACAGAGATGCCACCATGCGTGAGTGTACCTGTCCTGAGCAAAGACTCCAGTATTGCCGGAGCTGAAGCCCGCAGGGCTGTAGGTGAAGGCTAGCATGACGAGGTTAACAGGGAGGGAAAGGGTTAAGAAAAAAAATAAAAGGCATGCTAGGAAAGGGGGGAGGGATTCAGGGAGAGAAAGAGCGTGAATAGCCAAGGAAGGAGCCAGTCCAGGGTAGGAGAAGGAAGAACACGGACCGTGGAGCAGAAGAGTAAAGACCTTAGAAAAAAAGAAAAGACCCCCACCTCCACAGAAGAAGAGGAAGAGAGTTGCAGGACGAGCCGAGGGGAAGATTAGAGGAGAAGACCCAAGAAGGAAGTAGGAAGAGCCCTGAAGAAAAACACTTACTAGGAGATGAAGGCGTTGCTAAAGAGGATCCGGGCAGTGGCGGAGCAAAGGGGACTTGGCTGGCTGGAGAAGTTGTCGGGAGAGGCGTTGAGTGCAGAGGAGGCAGAGGCCGTGGCGCTGAGTGAGAGGAGACCGCAGCAGGCGCGAGTGAGGCCACCAGAGCAGCTTAGCCTCGATCAGTCAACAGCGCACAGGCGCCGCATAAGAAGCCCGTCTCAGGTCCCTTCAGCCAGGCTCCCTTCCGCAACCTTGGTAAGCGGGGGAGCAGGGCTGGGAGGAATCCTTCCATGCGGCGCAGCACGGCATGCAGTAATTGACCCCGAGCTGCCAGGGGTGCGGGGCGTAGTCCAGTACCGACAGCTACAGTGAAGGGGAGAGAGAGGGGGGCTGCCTGCAGGGGACCAGCAGAATGGGGAACAGCCCTGCCACAGTGGGAGCTCAGACAGAGTAAGGGGACAATATTCCCCACATTTGGAGCAGCATGCACAGCCCGGTGGGAGAGGGGAGGTACTGGAAGCATGTGTGTCCCGAGAAGAAAGCAGGGAGGGGGATGGCAGCCGGCCGGTTCCAGACAGCGATACAATTCTGCATCATATTGCAGGGAGGCGGCTGTGTGCACAGCGGTGAGGTGGCAGTCCTTCCAAGAGGCTGCGGGACCAAACAGGAACATGACGGAAGTAGAGACAGATCGTCATGAAGACGGAGCGACGGCTGGTGGGCACACAGCACCTATGCAGCCCGGTGAGTGTTCCATGTTGTCCAGTCTAACTAACGTAAGCCGAGTGGCACCTGCGGGGGGTAATTTACAGGAGTTAGGGAGTCTGGGGGACGCCACGGTGTCTACCCAGGGGGGCAGTGAGGTTAGGGCGCTGGTGGGAGCCTTGGGAAGCTCGGCCGGGGGGACTGGGTTAGAACAGGCGGCGGGTGCGGCGAACATAGGTAGTGGACCATTGCCGACATCAGCGTGGACCACGCCGTTGGGGTCTTTCTCCAGTAGGGATAGTATTGCGGGGGGAAGTGGTGTAGGAAGGTGTAGCAGAGAGCCACTGTCAGGAGTGAGAAAATATAGAAGGATGAATATGTTAAAATATTTTCCCTCCTTCCCCTGGAAAAATTCAATATCGATAAGGGGAAGAGAACCGAGTATAAAAAGGAGGAGGAAGAAAAGCGTAGGTGGCATCTCATCCCACAGACGTTTACAAACTGGTTGTAAGCATTTGCCATTTTTGCTAGTGTAATTGGGGAGAAAGCGCCAGAGAATTGCTCCTGGCTGTTTTGTTACTTAGACTCGATAGGAGAGGCTTATAGGGTCTACAGGGAGCAGACCTGGCTGCGTTACGACGAGCAATTTAGGCAGAGAAAGGCGTTCAGGCCCTTCATCTGTTGGGATCAAAGGGACATAGGGTTATGGCTGAGGGTGATGGCCCCAGTGCGTTATGGGCAGCCCTTTCAGGGTTGAGCTGGGCCAGCAGGCTCGGCCTCCAGTCCTCAGGCCAGAAGTCAGGGGGACAGCGAGGAAGAGGAGGCAATAGACTGGATTTGTGTTGGCAATTTAATGAAGGCCAATGCAAGTTGGGGCGGGTTGCAGATTCAAACATATCTGCTCCCATTGCAATGCAGGGTCGCATGGAGCATCTCGATGCTTTAAGAAAGGAAAGGGTAAAGCTCCCTGGAGTTTTGGAAAAAGGGATGATACCAGTGAGGCTGGCAGAGATGGTATCATTCCTAAGTAGGTACCATGATAGAGAAAAGGCCAAGTTGTTATTTAAGGGCTTTCGGGATAGGTTTTATATTCCGCCCCAATTACACAAAGTTCCGTTTTCCACAAAAAACTTGCAATCTTCTCTGAAGAGTCTGATGATAGTAACTGAGATGCTGGCTAAGGAAGTTGCTTTGGGGCGCATGGCGGGTCCGTTTCATGAGCTGCCTCTGCCTGAGTTTGTGGTATCGCCATTAGAGGGAAGTCCTGAAGAAGGAGCCAAATACGTTTTGGTTAATCCACCATTTATCTTACCCAAACGGGGCGTCGGTCAACGATGGTATAGAGCCGAACTTTGTTCAGTGGTTTATACCTCGTTTGATGCAGCACTACGTTGGGTGCGCGAGTATGGGGAGGGGGCACTATTAGCAAAAGCAGATATTGAATCGGCTTTTCGCTTCTTGTCACGGGCGCCAGACAGTATAAGGTTACTAGGCTGTTTCTGGAACGGGAGTTACTTGGCGGATAGGCGTTTGCCAATAGGATGTTCGATCTCATGTGCAAATTTTGAAGCATTTAGCTCGTTTCTGGAGTGGGTGGTGAAGGACACTGCAAATGTGCAGTCGATCATCCACTACCTCGATGATTTCTTGGTCCCAGAAGTTGCCAATCTACGCGACTTTAATGGGAACGTTGCAGTGGGTCGCTCAACATTTTGGGGTCCGTTGGCTCCTGACAAAACTAAAGGACCCACAACATGTTTGAATTTTTTGGGTATCACCATTGACACATCGGCAATGGTGTGTCGATTACACGGTGATAAATTGCGGGACTTGAAGTAGCTAGGGCACGGAGTATGAACAAGATCACATTGCCAGGGTTGTAGTCATTATTGGGCAAGCTTAATTTTGCTTGCCAGGTAATGCCTATGGCCTGAGTTTTTTGTAGGAGACTAGCAGCGGCTACAGCAGAGGCGCGGGCCCCACATCATTTCATACGTTTAGAAAAAAACCATAAAGATGACCTGATGGTTTGGTCATCCTTTTTGGACAGATATAATGGAAAAACGGTTATTATGCAGGAGGTGAGCGAGAATGTAGATTGGGAGTTGTTTACTGACGCAGCAGGGAGCGGAGGATTTGGCGCCTATTGCCAAGGGCAATGGTGCGCGGGTGAGTGGCCTGCAGATTGGAGAAAGTTGGGTTTGTTAAAAAATTTGGTACTGTTTGAGCTGTTTCCAATAGTGGTGGCTATTGCGCTATGGGGCACTCGCTTTCAGAACAAGAAGGTGAGGTTCCATTGTGACAATATGGGAGTAGTGCAGGTCATTAATTCTCTGACGGTATCGTCTCCCCCGGTGGTGAATGTATTGGAGGCATTGTAGCTGAATATGTGGGTGACGGCGGTGCACGTTCCGGGGGTTAAAAACTTAATTGCGGATGCTCTCTCTCGTTTCCAGTGGAAGCGGTTCAGGACTTTGGCCCCCATGGCAGAAGAGGAAGGGATGACGTCCCCATCTTGGCTATGGAATCCGGTAAGAGAGCTGTGGGGCACCTGATTGACAGGTCACTGGCTCAGGGTACTAGGGCTTCCTACGGGGCAGCATGGAGGGAGTGGGAGGGGTGGTTGGTGCACAATCACATTAGAAACTCAGAGGAGGAATGGGTGGGGGCGTTATTAACTTGGCTGGGCACAGTAGGGTCAGAAGAGAGGACAGTAGCTCAGGTTAATTGTTTTATTACAGGGGTGGCATTTGGGTGCAAGTTACGGGGAGTGGGGGACATAAAGCAATTCTTAGTTAAACAAGCTTTAAAAACTTTTAGGAGGGGACAAAGTAGAGTTGATGCGTGTAGGCCATTTGATTAATTGAAAAGAATGGGGTGCGTGTTAGGGCAGGGTGGCGGAGATGTTTTTGAAAGGGCTTTATTTAGATTAGGCTTTTCACTGGCCTTTTTTGGAGCACTACATGTAGGGGAGCTAGTTTCGCCTAGCAAGATGGTTGGGGGGGGGGGGGTTTACAGGTCGACGATGTGAAACCCATAAAAGGGGGATAGAAAAACTGCGGATCCGGCGGTCTAAGACAGATCAGACTGGTCGGGGACAAGTCGTTCGGTTAGGGGAAGTAGAGGGGGCAGTAATGTGCCCTCTGCGTGCATGGGAGAGTTACAGAAGCATGGCGAAGGGTAACTCGGGACCCCTATTGAAACATGAGAATGGGCAGGTCTCAGTTTTCGGCGATCCTTAAGAAGGCGCTGGAGAAGATAGGTTTAATTAGTTCGCAGTTCGGGACACACTCCTTTAGGATTGGGGCAGCCCGGAGGCTTCTGTTCAGGCGGTGGGGGGTGAGATAGCTAGGAGGATTGGGAGATGGCTGTCGGGGGAGGTACAAGTTATATGTGCGACCTCAGCTGCTTTAGGATGGGTGCTATCGAGGGATATGGAGGGTTTTTCAATGTTGTTTTTCTTTTGTTGCAGGTCATCAACCGGCCCTTGTGTGGGTTATGGGGCACTCATACGTTTTTTAGGGTGGAGAGAGGACAGGGGTTAGGCGAGATGGGAGGCAGTTTCGGTTTCCGAGGGAAGAAGCTGTGTTGCACTGGTTGGGCATAAGGGGAATGTCCTGGTGCAAGTTTCTACAGGAGTTTGAGAGGATGGCGGGCCTGGATAGGGTGCCTGATATATTGGTAGTACATGCGGGGGGGAATGATTTGGGAAGAAGGTCTTTGTCTCTGGATATCAGACATGATATCTTGAGGCTGTTAGCGTCCCATAAAAAATTAATCGTGATATGGTCAAAAATAGTTCCCCGTAAAATGTTGAGGTGTGTGCTTTCGGCCAAAGGGCTTGATAAGGCGAGAATTAAATTGAACAGGGAAGTATCTCACTCTGTGGCCAGAAATCGAAGTGTAGCGGTATGTCACATTGACTTGGAAGATGGACCGGGGAATTATTGACTTGGAAAATGGACTTATGGCTGGAGGCCATTCAGGAGGGAATAGAGCACGCCTTAGTCTTATGGAGGGTGGCGCAGGCTTGAGGGGGTCAAGCCATGCTGGCTGTTGTGCGTAGGGATCCTTGGTGGTGATTAATTACTAGGTGGGTCTGTTGCCTATTGGCTTTGACAGGGGTGGCCCTGCAACGATGGTGTGTGTGGCTGGCCTGAGTATGGCTAGTGGGCCTCGGTGTCGGGAGGAAGGTGACTAGAGGCTAGTTGGCGAGCCTCCCGAGTCAGGTGATTTGCGTCGGGAGGCGTGGTTCGTTGGGAAATAGGGTCTCCCGAGTCCCATGGTAGGCGACGGGAGGCAGTTTCACCTATTTCCCATGGTTGGTGAGGCAACAGACATAGGGGCTCCAAGGATCTCTTCCAAAATAGTTTTCCATTGGGGTTGAAGATTGTATGTTTATTGTTGTGTTTGTTTTAATAAATTGGCTGCTGTGTCCGAAAAATTATCCAAAAAATTAAAGTTGTCAGTGGTTATTTTAGATAAGTGTTAAAGGGGGAGGGTTTACAGCAGACGACTCCGTTATACCCTAGTCATGAGCACTATGCAGTAAGTTCATGTGTGCCTCAATGTTCTAAGATGCTTATCAGTACATTTTTTTTTTCCTGCCCTCTGTTGGATTTTGCTCTTTTACTTGCCAGTTTGTTTGTTTTTTTTGCATGCAGCTTTAAATGCTTCATGCACATGGGACAACTGTAGACCTGTAAATAAAATAATGTAAAAGGCTACATGTACATGGGACATATCTTTTGCTATTACATCCGTCCCAAAATGGGCCTTTGTGCAATGTTTGTGATCAATTCTTGCCAAAAACACACAAAGTATTGCAAATGCCCTTTTTGGAGCCGTTTCTACTGCCCACAAACTGAGCCTGTGTGAATAGAGAAAATAAATTCTTTATGCAAAATGTTGGACAAAACACATAGTGTCAACATGCGGCTATTGTAGTTGGTTTTTGCACTCAACCAACCACACTGTTGGTGGGGTATGGTAAGTCACTGTGAGGCCATATTTTCACATTGTTTTTCTTTATTTTGTGGTTGTGGTTTTTACCGATGTCTTTGTCAGTTAAAGCTGCAAGGGTTCTTTACAATATCTCTGATCTTTCTCTTCTTCCACCAGGTTCCTGGCCACTGGGAATTCTTTTGCTTCACCACATTTGGATTTTTGGCTTGGCAGCTCTACTATCTGTGGAATTGTCAGGGAGACCTGTGATGTCATTTGGTAGCATCTGGTGCCTTAGGTGATGGCTCCGCCCTCTCGTTAAGATTGGATGGACTTCACTGGAGGATTTCTGGATGCTGCACAGTTTCCAAACTGCATCGGGGCACTGGATGGGAAGCATATTTGTGTCAGAAAGCCACCAAACTCAGGGTTTTGATATTTTAACTATAAGCAGTTCTTTTGACATATGTGTTTCTGTTGGCAGTAGTTGATAGTAAGGGTGGCTTCACACGAGCATGTTACATGGGTGCGCACATAGGTGAGTGCCTATGTACATGCAAAAACACACGTGTATGAATGTCTGTGTATTGCCTTCAATGGAGCTGTGGCTGCTGACGGCAGCTCCATTGTAGGCAATGGTCTGCCGGCACCCCTGAATTGTTTTTTAGGTAAGGGCTTTACATATAAGCCCTTTCGTGAAAAACAATAATTTTAGTGTTAAAAAAAAGAAAAAAATGTACCTGTCCACCACTGCCATGTTCCCGCAGGGATGAAGAACACATCTGCCGCATGTGGCAGATGTTTCCTTCATCCCCGCGAGAAAAAAAGAATTCCCTACTGCACCTGCCATATCTGGGACAGATGCAGCTAAGGCATTCTTCGTCCATTCGGGGAATAAAGAATTCCTTTCCATAGCAGTCACAGATGACAGCTGCAGTAGGGGATCCAGCTGCCAGCATCCCGTAATTTTTTTCAGGGGTGGGCTTTAAATATAAGCCCTTCCCTGAAAAACAAGAAGAAATGGTGATTAAAATGAAAATGAATACTCACCTTTCTTCAGCTGCCAGGGCTCAGCCGCGTCTAGCCGCCTCTTTTCCTGCACTTATTGAATGAGAGCTGCCTCTGATTGGTCACAGTGCTCAGCCAATCAGCGGAAGCCCATTAAGCAAGTGGGAAATTTAAATCCCCGCCTGCTGAATACTACTGAGAGCAGTGCAGGGAGAAGAGCTGGTTGGATGCGGCTGAGCCCCGGCAGCTGAAAAAAGGTGAGTATGGTTTTTTTTTTTATTTTAATCACCATTTTTTTTCTTGTTTTTCAGGGAAGGGCTTATATTTAATGTGCTTTCCTGAAAAAGAATTACAGGATGCCGGCTGCTGGATCCCCTACTGCAGCTCTCATCTGTGACAGCTGTGGTAAAGAATTCTTTATTCCCCACAGGGATGAAGAATTTCTTTGCTACATCTGTCACAGATGTGGCAGGTGCAGCAGGTAACTCTTGTTCCTCAGGGGGATGAAGGAAAAATCTGCCGCATGTGGCAGATGTGTTCTTCATCCCAGCGGGAACATGGCAGCGAAAGCCATTATAAATTATTAGTAAGATGGTACAGGACCCCACAATGGTTATACGCATACAAATTGACACCCCACAATAAATGCTGGAGATGCGACACTAATATAGGCTCCTACATATACATCTGGGGGATATGCCCAGTCATTACCCCCTTCTGGAAAGAAGTAGAGAGAGCCCTCCAAAACATCTCACCTAACCTTGTCATCACAGCCGACATTTCCTACCTCTGGAGACCATCAGCTAACTTTCCCACATTTAAAATTAACTAACAGCACTACTGATAGATGCAGCAAAAGCCTTGATTCCTCTTCTCTGGCTCCAGAAAATCCCCCCTACTCTAAATCAGTGGAAAGAAAAAGTAGACCTAATTTGCAATCTAGAGGAACTAGTGAGCTGGGCAAACAATAGACATGATGGGTTTGTGGAAATGTGGACCTCCTGGAAGGCCTTGGTCTGAGTCTCCTGTGAGGATAGGAAGCAGATGCTAATGTATTTGCGTACAGGTATCAACGCGGTGAGACCCCGGGTGGCGAACCAGTGGAAAAGATGGGAAATGCAGAGCAAGTACCATAACAAGATATATTGCCTCAAATCCAAATCACCCTTTCCTGCCTCAATCCTCCTCCCCCCCCACCCCTCACATGTTCGTCTACCCATGATCCCACCCCCCAACTTACCCACCCTCCCTGCTCCCTTGTCTCTGTACCATGTGTTATAAGTGTCAGTTGATGTCTGTACCCAACACGCAGTTCCTTAAGTTAAGTGGGAATGCGAATACTAATGGAGGTACAGAATCTCATAGTACTAAGTAGTTTGTTAATTGTAAGACTATTTGTAGGGATGTTCAGACAACTATAGCCTTATCCAAAAACACATCCCAAGAAATTGTAACCACGTACTCTGATTTGTTCTAGAAGTTATGTTAGTAAAGACAACATTGTCTTTTTTGCCTATTTTATGCAATCTTTCAATGTATGTAACTATTAATAAAACTTAATAAAAAATTATTTAATTTGGAAAGATACTCAGAAGCTCGTGAACGTAATTGGGGGCCACACAATACAGTTATTACCACAAGAATGTATATTTCACTCTTTCCGTGAGCAACCAAAAAGTCTTAAAATGACACATACTATACTTTTAATAAGTAAGAGATGCTTATTGACAAAATGGCTGCAAGCCCAAACCCCATCAGTATCAGATATCCTACAACAATTGAAATATCTTTTACGGATGGAGAGACTAGAGCTGGAGAGGTGTGCAGAATCTCAGGCTGAGGGCTTTTTTGAAAAGTGGCGGACATTTATAGAAAAGTTCCTAGACTCAAACGAAATCATTGAATGTATGAGGCCGTTCAGCAACACAACCTGGTATCATATTCAAGATGGTGCGGATCGCCTGGGGAAACTAAAAATAACATAACTAGGGACATTTGAATATACACGAGATGCTCTAGACGACAAATGTATAAGCCTTGAGGTGCGAGTTATCATTGCAGCTTCAATTTAATTTAACTTTAAACAAAGATGAGACTAAGAGGATACGTTAGTAATTTACCACCTATATTCTTATTTTTATTTATACGATCGTTAGGTTTAATTTTGAGGTTGACTTTGTCGAATTTTTGTTATCTTAATTGGCCCACTTGAACAGAGCTACAGCTGACAATGGCTATTATGCGAAATTCTGGAACCATATAAGTATGTGGTGCTTTTCCACTTACCTTTCTTTTCTTTATGTGTAACCAATGCAAGATGTAATCTCTACATATGCGACAACGGTCCAGAAGTAAGATAACAATGTAATGTTATATGTTCACTGTGATATTGTTACTTTTGTTAATATGAAAAAATGACAATAAAAAGGAGTTTAAAAAAAAAAAAAAAATGATTTAAAAAAAAAAGAAAGAAATATCAGATTCACGTCCTGCTTTTTCCCGCACTCAACGTAATGCTTGAGAGACCGGGGAGAGTTCATCTGGAGACCAGGAACCTTCTTTTCGTGCAGAAGCTTGTTCAGTGCTTCATGGCAGTCGTAGAGGCAGAGGCCGACGTATGCATTTTATAATTCAATTTGCTTGATTGTAATTTAGTTATACATTACTGTTTTACAACATTTGATATAAAATGTTATTTGTTTAAATTTCAAAATAATAATCATAACTTTACTGAATTTTTTCTCAGTGATTATACCCTAAAAATAACTTCCGCAACACCGCAGATCAAAAATATAAACCTAAACAAGAAAAAAACCTGATGTACATTAAATGTCAAGATAACCTTTTCCCGAAAATATTGTGCCTCCCAATGTGGTTACTGTGGTTGGCGTTTTCTGGAGGAACATGAGGTGCATGTGGGTTGAAACCTTTGTGACCTTTAAGTCAGGATATAATGACAAGATAACAATAGATAGATGGCCATGTTAGCCTTTTTTGAAAATCAAGCATACTTGTTAAAAATCCTGCTTTACAAAAGCATCCTGGGATGTAGTGTAGCCCCAAACAGGTATGATATGACTACCACACCCTGACCCTTGCTTTGGGATGCACAGAAACATTGAAGGAATGGAAGGAGTAACTAAGCTCATTCAGGGCCCAAAGGAGTGTGTGTCGATCCCCCTCAAACTGGCCCATTTGGAGCTGCTATTGACTCTGAAAATTGGTGAGCTGCTGCCTCTGATGATTGGTGGACTAGTTCACATACTATTATTGAACTGTATGAAATAGGTTTGTGATGCCTGGGGGTTCTGTGTCATTGTCATTAGTACTGTAATGGCAGCCTGCATCAGCAGCTATATATTGACCAGAAGACAACGAGCCATGGCAGCTACATTCTGGGCTGTCTGCTTAGTCAGCCCGGCAATAACCCTGTAGGAAATTTAGGACTTGTTGGACTACAATCCAACCTACTAGCGGCTCCTCCCTTGGCTGATGCCGGTGACTGGTAGTATGGGTCGGGCATTGTGCCTGCGATTGTACTGGAGCTGGTGATCTAGGACCAGCCTCCCTTCCAGCTACTACCACTGGCTCAGTTTGGGTATTGCTTGAGGATGCAGGCGCTTGGCTTGCATCACTTTCTGATGTGCTTGCTTCATGGCCAGCTGAAGAATTATTATTCACAGTCCTGCAGGCAAGGAACCACCCAAAAAATACAAACATTCTGGCACACTGCAGGTGGCAGAATAAACATCACATTGTATTTTTTTAAATCAATATTTCTGGCATCATCATGACTGTAAAAGTTGGGTCTATTAAAATAATTTTCCTACACAAATATTCAAAATGCCAAAATTACACGGTCCACATGTTTCCAAGAAAAAAACTTGTATAAAAACCTGATAAAAAGTTGCATGCGCCTCAAAATGGTATCAATAAAAGTTGCAGGTCATCTCCCCAAAAATAAGCCTATACAAAAAATGCATTGACAGAAAAATGAATACATCATGGTGGTCAAAAAATGGTGACAGAAGGTAATTTTGATGGAAAGATTGTTTTTAAAGAAGTAGGACAACAAAAAACTTACAGTTTGGTATTGCTGGAATTATACGAACCCGCAGCCTAAGGTTAGCAAGGTTATTTCGGAGTAACATATACGCCATTAACCGGACCCTAAAAAAATGGCGTTGTGCTTTTTCTATTTTAACCCATGTATACAATTTTAAAAGGTTTTCAGTAAATTATATGGTACAGTGTACTAGTCATTACCTCTCAATAAAAATTGGGTTGCAAAAAACAAGTTCTCATATGGCTATATCGACAATAAATGTAAAAAAATATAATTTTATGAAAGTGGAGAGCAGAAAACGCAGCGGAAAAAGAGAAATGACGGGGTCCATGAAATGAATTTTTAAGTTTCGCAACTTCCATAAATCCAGCCCCAATAAAGTAAAATGACAAATAAGCACATACCGTCTCCTGATCCCCCACGGGGCTCCTTGGTCCTCTGTGTGTGTTTTCGTGTACAGGCTGTAATCCCACGGAGTTTACGGAATATCGTAGTCACTGTAGCCAATAACAGCGCTCAGCAATTGAGAGGTCAGTCTGTAGATGTGACATCAGAGGGAAGACCCAAAAAAGCAGGTCTTTAACTTTTCCATATGTGCAAAATAAACAAAATAATAATTTTGGCATCGCAGCAACCGTGCCGACAAGCAGAACAGTTATCCTTTCATTTACTCTGTATAGTGTACTGCAGTACTGTAAATTATAGTGTAAGGGCTCAGTCACACGGGCGCATCTGGACGCCGATGCGCCCGTCTTCCTGCAGGATAAGATGGCTGCACTGCAGTTTGTTCAGTTGATGATCACTAGTCTTCTGAAACACAATAAGAAGTGTCCTATATGCAAGTCCATCATTGTGTGCCGAGGGATAAGTTCAGCAACGACTAGTAGAAAACATATTACATCAATATACTCTTATTGGAGTCTTACAAGAGCTTCACTTAGAAAATTGTGAGAAGGCAATGATAAACCGTAACATGCCACTTCCAATATAACAATAATATTCTCCCAGATAGCTGGGTATTATCCAGAAAATACAAAGGGGGAAAAATAATGAGAAGAATGATGAAGGGACAGACATGAAAAAGCAAGCTGTCCATGGAATATATGGACAACACACAGCCCGAATACACATCCGTATTTAAGAGCCTTAGGACCTTAAATGGGTCTTCCACGATCTACATTTACTGTAAATCCAGACTCCTATGCCATAAAATAAAAAATAATGATATATTCACCTCTCGGCACTCCCTCTGTGTCCCGCGGCGCTCCTTCTGGTCTTCTCTCTGACATTACATTTACAGGCTGGTCTCTCTACCAGGGAGATGTGAGTATGTGCTTATTTGTCATTCTACTGCATTGGGAATAGATTTATGAAAACTGCAAAACGTAAAAACTCGTAACAGTTTTTTTTTTGTCCTACTTCTTTAAAAACATAACTTTTTCATCAAAATTACCTTCTGTCGCCATTTTCTAACCATTATGATGTGTTTATTTTTCTGTCAATGGGGTTTTGTATAGGCTTATTTTTGTGGGATAAAATTGATACCATTTTGAGGTGCAGACAACTTTTAATCACTTTTAATACAGCTTTTTCTTGGAAACAGAGTGACAAAAATAGTGTAATTTTTGCTTACGGTGTTCATTGTGTAGGAAAATAATACATCATTTTAATAGACCTGTATTTAAAGTCACGGTGATGCTAGATATATTGACATTTTAAAAAATACAATGTGATGTTTATTCTGCCACCTTCAATGTGCTAGAATTTTTTTTCTTGTCTCTTGGGGTTTCTTGCGTGCAGGACTATTGATAATATTTAGAGATGAGCGAACACCAAAATGTTCGGGTGTTCGTTATTCGTAACGAACTTCCCGTGATGCTCGAGGGTTCGTTTCGAACAACGAACCCCATTGAAGTCAATGGGCGACCAGAACATTTTTGTATTTCGCCGATGCTCGCTAAGGTTTTCATGTGTGAAAATCTGGGCAATTCAGGAAAGTGATGGGAATGACACAGTGACGGATAGGGCAGGCGAGGGGCTACATGTTGGGCTGCATCCTAAGTTCACAGGTCCCACTATTAAGCCACAATAGCGGCAAGAGTGGCCCCCCCCCCCTCCCAACAACTTTTACTTCTGAAAAGCGCTCATTAGCATGGCATACCTTTGCTAAGCACCACACTACCTCCAACAAAGCACAATCACTGCCTGCATGACACTCCACTGACACTTCTCCTGGGTTACATGCTGCCCAACCGCCCCCCCTCCCCCCCCACAGCGCACACCAAAGTGTCCCTGGGCAGCCTTCAGCTGCCCTCATGCCACACCACGCTCATGTCTATTTAGAATTGCGTCTGCCATGAGGAGGAACCGCAGGCACACACTGCAGAGGTTGGCACGGCTAGGCAGCGACCCTCTTTAAAAGTGGCGGAGCGATAGCCCACAATGCTGTACAGAAGCAATGAGAAATAGAATCCTGTGCCACCGCCATCAGGAGCTGCACACGTGGGCATAGCAATGGGGAACCTATGTGCCACACACTATTCATTCTGTCAAGGTGTCTGCATGCCCCAGTCAGACCGGGCTTTTTAATTCATAGACACAGGCAGGTACAACTCCCTATTGTGAAGTCCCTGTCGACCCACAGCATGGGTGGCTCCCTGGAACCCACCGGCGGTACACAGAAATATCCCATTGCATTGCCCAACACAGCTGAGGTAGTAATGTCGTGCTTAATGCAGGTGGGCTTCGGCCCACACTGCATGCCCCAGTCTGACTGGGGTTCTTTATAAGTGTACAGATGTAGTAAAAAGTCCGTGTGCACCTACAGCATGGGTGGGTGCCAGGAAGCCACCGGCGGTACATAGAAATATCCCATTGCATTGCCCAACACAGCTGAGGTAGTAATGTTGTGCTTAACCCTTTCCAATCCAATTTGTATATGGTTTTCCTAGGGGGCTTACTCTTTTTCTGCTGTTATACAACGGCGCTATATGCTGGCTAAAGCCAGTACTGCATGAGCTGACACGTAGGATAGGCTCCGACAGCAGAGAGGCTGGCAATATACAGTAAGAGAACCCCGACGGACGTCTACCAACAACGGAGCTGTACAGCCTTAAACCCTAATGTCTTCAAAGGTCACACAGTGGACTGGAAAGGGTTAATGCAGGTGGGTTTCGGCCCACACTGCATGCCCCAGTCAGACTGGGGTTCTTTACAAGTGGACACATGTAGGTTAAACTCCCTGTGGACCCACTGCCTGGGTGGGTGCCAGGAAGCCACCGGCGTTACATAGAAATATCCCATTGCATTGCCCAACACAGCTGAGGTAGTAATGTCGTGCGTAATACAGGTGGGCTTCGGCCCACACTGCATGCCCCAGTCAGACGGGTTCTTTAGAAGTGTACAGATGTATTAAAAACTCAGTGTGCACCTACAGCATGGGTGGCTCCCTGGAACCCACCGGCGGTACATAAAAATATCCCATTGCATTGCCCAACACAGCTGAGGTAGTAATGTCGTGCGTAATACAGGTGGGCTTCGGCCCACACTGCATGCCCCAGTCTGACTGGGGTTCTTTACAAGTGGACACATGTAGGTTAAACTCCCTGTGGACCCACTGCCTGGGTGGGTGCCAGGAAGCCACCGGCGTTACATAGAAATATCCCATTGCATTGCCCAACACAGCTGAGGTAGTAATGTCGTGCGTAATACAGGTGGGCTTCGGCCCACACTGCATGCCCCAGTCAGACGGGTTCTTTAGAAGTGTACAGATGTATTAAAAACTCAGTGTGCACCTACAGCATGGGTGGCTCCCTGGAACCCACCGGCGGTACATAAAAATATCCCATTGCATTGCCCAACACAGCTGAGGTAACGTCAGCTGTAATGCAGGTGGGCTAAAAATTAATTTGATTACACTGTAGGCGAGGGCCCACAAAAATTGCTGTATCAACAGTACTAATGTACATCCCAAAAATTGGCCATGGCCAGCCAAGAGGGCAGGTGAAACCCATTAATCGCTTTGGTTAATGTGGCTTAAGTGGTAACTAGGCCTGGAGGCAGCCCAGTGTAACGAAAAATTGGTTCAAGTTAAAGTTCCAATGCTTTTAAGCGCATTGAAACTTATAAAAATTGTTCTGAAAAATTATTTGAGTGAGCCTTGTGGCCCTAAGAAAAATTGCCCGTTCAGCGTGATTACGTGAGGTTTCAGGAGGAGGAGCAGGAGGAGGAGGAGGAGGAATATTAGACACAGATTGATGAAGCAGAAATGTCCCCGTTTTGGATGGTGAGAGAGAACGTAGCTTCCATCCGCGGGTGCAGCCTACGTATTGCTTACGTATCGCTGCTGTCCGCTGGTGGAGAACAGAAGTCTGGGGAAATCCAGCCTTTGTTCATCTTGATGAGTGTTAGCCTGTCGGCACTGTCGGTTGACAAGCGGCTACGCTTATCTGTGATGATTCCCCCAGCCGCACTAAACACCCTCTCCGACAAGACGCTAGCCGCAGTACAAGCAAGCACCTCCAGGGCACTAGTTCAGGCCACATGTCCAGCTTCGACACCCAGTAGTTGTAGGGGGCAGAGGCGTCACCAAGGATGGTCGTGCGATCCGCTACGTACTCCCTCACCATCCTTTCACAGTGCTCCCGCCGACTCAGCCGTGACTGGGGAGCGGTGACACAGTCTTAGTGGGGAGCCATAAAGCTGGCCAGGCCCTTAAAGACTGTTGCACTGCCTGGGATGTACATGCTGCTCGATCTACGCACATCCCCTGCTACCTTGCCCTCGGTACTGCGCCTTCTGCCACTAGCGCTGTCGGCTGGGAATTTTACCATCAGCTTGTCCGCAAGGGTCCTGTGGTATAGCAACACTCTCGAACCCCTTTCCTCTTCGGGAATCAGAGTGGGCAGGTTCTCCTTATACCGTGGATCGAGCAGTGTGTACACCCAGTAATCCGTCGTGGCCAGAATGCGTGCAACGCGAGGGTCACGAGAAAGGCATCCTAACATGAAGTCAGCCATGTGTGCCAGGGTACCAGTACGCAACACATGGCTGTCCTCACTAGGAAGATCACTTTCAGGATCCTCCTCCTCCTCCTCCTCCTCCTCCTCCTCAGGCCATACACGCTGAAAGGATGACAGGCAATCAGCCGGTGTACCGTCAGCAGCGGCCCAAGCTGTCTCTTCCCCCTCCTCCTCATCCTCCTCATGCTCCTCCTCCTCCTGTACGCGCTGAGAAATAGACAGGAGGGTGCCCTGACTATCCAGCGGCATACTGTCTTCCCCCGCCCCCGTTTCCGAGCGCAAAGCAGCTGCCTTTATGGTTTGCAGGGAATTTCTCAAGATGCATAGCAGAGGAATGGTGACGCTAATGATTGTAGCATCGCCGCTCACCACCTGGGTAGACTCCTCAAAATTACCAAGGACATGGCAGATGTCTGCCAACCAGGCCCACTCTTCTGAAAGGAATTGAGGAGGCTGACTCCCACTGCGCCGCCCATGTTGGAGTTGGTATTCGACTATAGCTCTCCGTTGTTCATAGAGCCTGGCCAACATGTGGAGCGTAGAGTTCCACCGTGTGGGCACGTCGCACAGCAGTCGGTGCACTGGCAGCTTAAAGTGATGTTGCAGGGTGCGCAGGGTGGCAGCGTCCGTGTGGGACTTGCGGAAATGTGCGCAGAGCCGGCGCGCCTTTACGAGCAGGTCTGACAAGCGTGGGTAGCTTTTCAGAAAGCGCTGAACCACCAAATTAAAGACGTGGGCCAGGCATGGCACGTGCGTGAGGCTGCCGAGCTGCAGAGCCGCCACCAGGTTACGGCCGTTGTCACACATGACCATGCCCGGTTGGAGGCTCAGCGGCGCAAGCCAGCGGTCGGTCTGCTGTGTCAGACCCTGCAGCAGTTCGTGGGCCGTGTGCCTCTTATCGCCTAAGCTGAGTAGTTTCAGCACGGCCTGCTGACGCTTGCCCACCGCTGTGCTGCCACACCGCGCGACACCGACTGCTGGCGACATGCTGCTGCTAACACATCTTGATTGTGAGACAGAGGAGGAGGAGGAGGAGGGTGCTTTAGTGGAGGAAGCATACACCTCCGCAGATACCAGCACCGAGCTGGGGCCCGCAATTCTGGGGGTGGGTAGGACGTGAGCGGTCCCAGGCTCTGACTCTGTCCCAGCCTCCACTAAATTCACCCAATGTGCCGTCAGGGAGATGTAGTGGCCCTGCCCGCCTGTGCTTGTCCACGTGTCCGTAGTTAAGTGGACCGTGGCAGTAACCGCGTTGGTGAGGGCGCGCACAATGTTGCGGGAGACGTGGTCGTGCAGGGCTGGGACGGCACATCGGGAAAAGTAGTGGCGACTGGGAACTGAGTAGCGCGGGGCCGCCGCCTCCATGATACTTTTGAAGGACTCTGTTTCCACAACCCTATACGGCAGCATCTCAAGGCTGATGAATTTTGCGATGCGGACGGTTAACGTTTGAGCGTGCGGGTGCGTGGCGGCGTACTTGCGCTTGCGCTCGAACACTTGCGCAAGCGACGGCTGAACGGTGCGCTGAACTACACTGCTGGATGGGGCCGAGGACAGCGGAGATGAGGGTGTGGGTGCAGGCCATGAGGCGGTAGTGCCTGTGTCCTGAGAGGGGGGTTGCATCTCAGTGGCAGGTTGGGGCACAGGGGGAGAGGCAGGGGTGCAAACCGGAGGCGGTGAACGGCCTTTGTCCCACCTTGCGGGGTGCTTGGCCATCATATGTCTGCGCATGGTGGTGGTGGTGAGGCTGTTGGTGTTGGCTCCCCGGCTGACCTTTGCGCGACAAAGGTTGCACACCACTGTTCGTCGGTCGTCAGGCGTCTCTGTGAAAAACTGCCAGACCTTAGAGCACCTCGGCCTCCGCAGGGTGGCATGGCGCGAGGGGGCGCTTTGGGAAACACTTGGTGGATTATTCGGTCTGGCCCTGCCTCTACCCCTGGCCACTGCACTGCCTCTTGCAACCTGCCCTGCTGATGCCCTTGACTCCCCCTCTGAAGACCTGTCCTCCTGAGTAAGCGTTGCACACCAGGTGGGGTCAGTCACCTCATCGTCCTGCTGCTCTTCCTCCGAATCCTCTGTGCGCTGCTCCCTGGGACTTACTGCCCTTACTACTACCTCACTGCAAGACAACTGTGTCTGATCGTCATCGTCCTCCTCACCCACAGAAAGTTGTTGAGACAGTTGGCGGAAGTCCCCAGCCTCTTCCCCCGGACCCCGGGAACTTTCGAATGGTTGGGCATCAGTGACGATAAACTCCTCTGGTGGGAGAGGAACCGCTGCTGCCCAATCTAAGCAGGGGCCCGAGAACAGTTCCTGGGAGTGCTCCCGCTCCTGAGCAGGTGTTATTGTAGTGGAGTGAGGAGGCTGGGAGGAAGGAGGAGCAGCAGACAGAGGATTCGGATTGGCAGCAGTGGACGGCGCAGACCTGCGGGTAGACGATAGGTTGCTCGAAGCACTTTCTGCCATCCAGGACAGGACCTGCTCACACTGCTCATTTTCTAATAACCGTCTCCCGCGTGGACCCATTAATTGGGCGATGAATGTGGGGACGCCAGAAACGTGCCTCTCTCTTAATCGCGCAGCAGTCGGCTGCGACACACCTGGATCAGGAGCTTGGCCTGTGCCCACACCCTGACTTGGCCCTCCGCGTCCTCGGCCGCGTCCACGTCCTCTAGGCCTACCCCTACCCCTCAGCATGCTGTATTACCAGTGATTTGATTTCACAGGCAGGAAATAAATTGGCGCAAGACTGCAGGCCAAATATAATTTTTGCCCTTTTTGGAAAACGAAAGGCCCCACTGCCTCTAGTGAATGAATTATCTAAGTTTAATAACTGTGCTGTGTCCCTGCTTATGTGTCACAGAACGTGAGGGTAGCAGAGTTATTATAACTCTGGCAGGGCAGGTATTTTTTTTCCCAATTAAGGAAAGCAAATGGCGAAGCCAGCAGTAAAGCGTAGCTGGGTGCGTATGATTTAGCACTGTTCTTCACGCAGCTCACACGTCTCCACCGCCCGTAAGGACGGACAGAGGCTGGACAAATAGATTTGTTTTCAGTTTTTTCCCACCAAAAGGCAGCACTGCGTATATTCTATGAACATGAGAAGTTTAATAACTGTGCTGTGTCCCTGCTTATGTGTCACAGAACGTGAGGGTAGCAGAGTTATTATAACTCTGGCAGAGCAGGTATTTTTTTTCCCAATTAAGGAAAGCAAATGGCGAAGCCAGCAGTAAAGCGTAGCTGGGTGCGTATGATTTAGCACTGTTCTTCACGCAGCTCACACGTCTCCACCGCCCGTAAGGACGGACAGAGGCTGGACAAATAGATTTGTTTTCAGTTTTTTCCCACCAAAAGGCAGCACTGCGTATATTCTATGAACATGAGAAGTTTAATAACTGTGCTGTGTCCCTGCTTATGTGTCACAGAACGTGAGGGTAGCAGAGTTATTATAACTCTGGCAGAGCAGGTATTTTTTTTCCCAATTAAGGAAAGCAAATGGCGAAGCCAGCAGTAAAGCGTAGCTGGGTGCGTATGATTTAGCACTGTTCTTCACGCAGCTCACACGTCTCCACCGCCCGTAAGGACGGACAGAGGCTGGACAAATAGATTTGTTTTCAGTTTTTTCCCACCAAAAGGCAGCACTGCGTATATTCTATGAACATGAGAAGTTTAATAACTGTGCTGTGTCCCTGCTTATGTGTCACAGAACGTGAGGGTAGCAGAGTTATTATAACTCTGGCAGAGCAGGTATTTTTTTTCCCAATTAAGGAAAGCAAATGGCGAAGCCAGCAGTAAAGCGTAGCTGGGTGCGTATGATTTAGCACTGTTCTTCACGCAGCTCACACGTCTCCACCGCCCGTAAGGACGGACAGAGGCTGGACAAATAGATTTGTTTTCAGTTTTTTCCCACCAAAAGGCAGCACTGCGTATATTCTATGAACATGAGAAGTTTAATAACTGTGCTGTGTCCCTGCTTATGTGTCACAGAACGTGAGGGTAGCAGAGTTATTATAACTTTGGCAGAGCAGGTATTTTTTTCCCAATTAAGGAAAGCAAATGGCGAAGCCAGCAGTAAAGCGTAGCTGGGTGCGTATGATTTAGCACTGTTCTTCACGCAGCTCACACGTCTCCACCGCCCGTAAGGACGGACAGAGGCTGGACAAATAGATTTGTTTTCAGTTTTTTCCCACCAAAAGGCAGCACTGCATATATTCTATGAACAGGAGAAGTTTAATAACTGTGCTGTGTCCCTGCTTATGTGTCACAGAACGTGAGGGTAGCAGAGTTATTATAACTCTGGCAGAGCAGGTATTTTTTTTCCCAATTAAGGAAAGCAAATGGCGAAGCCAGCAGTAAAGCGTAGCTGGGTGCGTATGATTTAGCAATGTTTTTCACGCAGCTCACACGTGTCCACAGCCCGTAAGGACGGACAGAGGCTGGACAAATAGATTTGTTTTCAGTTTTTTCCCACCAAAAGGCAGCACTGCGTATATTCTATGAATAATAACTGTGTTGTGGCCCTGCCTATACAATTCTTTCCCTGCAGTATCAATGGAGGGTGGAATGCTCTGCAGAGGCGATTTTGAGAAGCCCACAAAAAATGCAGCACAGCTAACAGCAGCCTGGACAGTACTGCACACTGATAAATATGGCCCTAGAAAGGACCGTTGAGGTTCTTGAAGGCTACACTCACTCCTAACACTCTCCCTGCCTATGCAGCACTTCTGTCCCTAATGCCAGGTGCAACGGTCTGCAGAGGCGATTTTGAGAAAAAAAAAAATCCCACTGCTAACAGCAGCCAACACACAGCTATCAGTGGCCCTAATAAGGACCTTTGGGGGGTCTTGAAGCCTACACTAACTACCAATTCTTTCCCTACAGCAGCTCCGGTATAAACAGCACTGTCCCTCATCTAACTCACACCGCATCTGAGGCGAGCCGCGGGAGGGGCCGACTTTTATATTAGGCGAACACCTGATCTCGCCAGCCACTCACAGCAGGGGGGTGGTATAGGGCTTAAACGTTGCAGGGGGAAGTTGTAATGCCTTCCCTGTCTTTCAATTGGCCAGAAAAGCGCGCTAACGTCTCAGGGAAGGAAGTGAAAGTAACCAGAACACCGCATGGTGTTCGTTACGAATAACGAACATCCCGAACACCCTAATATTCGCACGAATATCAAGCTCGGACGAACGCGTTCGCTCATCTCTAATAATATTCCTTCTGCTGGAAAAAGCAAGGTCATCAGAAAGCGATGCAAGCCAACCACCTGCATCCCCGAGTATTACCCAAACTAAGCCAGTGGCAGCAGCTGGAGAGGCGGTGGGACCTATTTCACCAGCTGCAGGATACTTGCAGACCCAACGGCCGCCCCATACTGCCAATGATGCAAAGAGCAAATCATTTTTTAAAAACAGGTCTTTATTTTTCAAATATAGAAAAGCTAAAAAATATTAAATTTTGGCATCGTAGCAACCGTGACGACAGGCAGAAAAGTGATGCTTTTATTAACTCTGCATAGTGAACTGCATTACTGTAAATTATAGTTTAATTAAATCAAAATAAATTATAATTTAAAAAAATCCCAGTTCTGTAGCTGAACTATTGCAGATTTCCGTGTTGATCTTCATAACAGACAATTTGCTGGCTGCCGTACAAAAGCATTTCTCAGAAAAACCCGTGGAACATTAGATATTTACCTACTTCATCAGGAGGTCTCATTGTACAGCCAAAACAGACAAGGAAGTCTTCCTCTTCTATAATTCCACCTGTAGCCTGCAGGCAGAAACGGCTATGAAGTTCTAAAGCTGATGCAAGAGGCATTCAGCAGCTCCTAGCAGAATGCTAGATTACTGGGTTATACTATCACTGGACAAAACATATCAGGTTCCTGAAGACACATCAGTCCAATGTAGATTAGCAGAAAATGTATTATTTAAAAAATGACAGGAGATTACAGTTTGTTCAGTTGATGATCACCAGTCTTCTGAAACACAATAAGAAGTGACCTACATGCAAGTCCATCATTGTGTGCTGAGGGATAAGTTCAGCAACAACTAGTAGAAAACATCTCATCAATATAGTTTTATTGGAGTTTTAAAAGAGCATGCACTTGAAAAAATAAGCAATGTTCTTTACAGCATTGAACCATATGATAAGCAGCCTCATTCTGTTCTTCTGATTCAAATTTGCCTATAACTAGTGGTTCTTCTCCCATGCGTACTTTTGCTTTTAAGTCAGGTTAGTTTAACACACTGAAAATTGAGGAGAAGACTACAATACATAGTCAGCAACCCTCAATGTAGCTACAGCGCCTTTGCAGTCAATGTAAGAGGTTGGTTAAGCCATGTCTAAACAAAACCAAAGATTGCCACCAGATTTGGGCCATCTTAGATTGTTATGCATGCTTCAAAGTTTCCACAGAGAAAAAAAAGGTAAAGGCCCAAATAATTGTTGGAACAAAGTCTAGGCCAAATTGTTTAACTAACCGCTAAAAGGGTTGCTGGCAAATAACAAAAGAAAAACGCACATGGGGGAAAACCAAGGCATGCCTCGGCCTTTTAAAATTTGGAGCAAATATGGGCTACTGTAATGGTTTGATGTGGATGTGCCGCACCACCTCGCCCAGCACATGCTTCTGTGGGGGGCTTGGAAGCTTCTCTGAACAGCCTATTGACCAAAGGCCTGGCCACAAAAAACTGGGGAACATGAGCCCCTAATGCAACTGGAAAAAACCTTAGCCCCAAATCCTTACACTATGTTGACTCTGCAAACAAAACCATAGACAACGCTGCCTCCCAAGACTGTATCCTGTTTCGGAGTTTTTGCCCTTTGCTAAACATGGCCCCAAATTTATATTGGTTAAACAAAACAAAAAAAACCCCTCATAAATAAAAGAAAGGAAACAACCAATTCCAATGTCAACCAAGAAAAATTTATTTTGACAGAATGTAAAGACAAACGACCACAGCAAAAATCACAGGCCATGGCCTGCATAATTCAATATGACAATATTATACAAAGAAAAAGCCAAGTGGGCAGCATTTGTAATTTTAAACTTAAAGGTGATACCAGGGCCTGGCCGACCCAGGTTGCTGTTGTTGTACTGCCTGTACTGCCCTGCGCGGGTGGCCACGTCACCTCTTAGCTGTCCTTAAGGGAAGGATAAGGGGAGAGTGGCTAGGACTCCGAGCCAACCACTTGCTGGCTCGAATAGCTGCCTGAAATGCCATGTTGGGCAGCAGGGAAGTGAGACACCTGAAATGCCTGGGAAGGGCCTGCAAGATCCGTAGTGGAACCAGTTGGCCAGCAGGGGTCTAAAAATGACCTTGTGGTTCAGCAGGGGTCAGAGATTGGACAGGGGCCCTTAGTTTTGCATTCGGCATTACATCTGTGTGTCAGGGGGAATGGAGCCCTGTGTTGGAGGTGCTGCCCCTGTGGGAGGACCTTTGGAGGGGTTTGGGCACTCTATCTTCCCTCCTTGGCACCTGGCCCTGTTCTCCAGACCTGAGGAAGGCAATGAATTCTCCAGAGCTGAAGACAACTGTGAGGGAATACACATCCACCACTTAGGCATCAGCATATCTCGGACCCAGCGCTCATAGGCCCGCCTCTGGGGGTGCCTTTTCCTGCCATTGGGATACCACAAGTCAAGAAACCAAAGTACATCCAATCCTGGTTCTGGCTGCATAGCAGCATCTAAAAGCATCTCAACTTGCAGGCCTAACAGCCGCCCCATGCTGCCAACAATGCAAAAAGCAAATCATTTCTAAAAACAGGTCCTTATTTTTTAATTATATAGAAAAGCTAAAGAATATTAAATTTTGGCATCGTAGCAACCGTAACGACAGGCAGAAAAGTGATGCTTTTATTAACTCTGCATAGTGAACTGCATTACTGTAAATTATAGTTTAATTAAATCAAAATAAATTATAATTTAATAAAACCCCAGTTCTGTAGCTGAACTATTGCAGATTTCTGTGTTGATCTTCATAACAGACAATTTGCTGGCTGCCGTACAAAAGCATTTCTCAGAAAAACCCGTGGAACATTAGATATTTACCTACTTCATCAGGAGGTCTCATTGTACAGCCAAAACAGACAAGGAAGTCTTCCTCTTCTATAATTCCACCTGTAGCCTGCAGGCAGAAACGGCTATGAAGTTCTAAAGCTGATGCAAGAGGCATTCAGCAGCTCCTAGCAGAATGCTAGATTACTGGGTTATACTATCACTGGACAAAACATATCAGGTTCCTGAAGACACATCAGTCCAATGTAGATTAGCAGAAAATGTATTATTTAAAAAATGACAGGAGATTACAGTTTGTTCAGTTGATGATCACCAGTCTTCTGAAACACAATAAGAAGTGACCTACATGCAAGTCCATCATTGTGTGCTGAGGGATAAGTTCAGCAACAACTAGTAGAAAACATCTCATCAATATAGTTTTATTGGAGTTTTAAAAGAGCATGCACTTGAAAAAATAAACAATGTTCTTTACAGCATTGAACCAAATGATCAACAGCCTCATTCTGTTCTTCTGATCCAAATTTGCCTTTAACTGGTGGTTCTTCTCCCATGCGTACTTTTGCTTTTAAGTCAGGTTAGTTTAACACACTGAAAATTGAGGAGAAGACTACAATACATAGTCAGCAACCCTCAATGTAGCTACAGCGCCTTTGCAGTCAATGTAAGAGGTTGGTTAAGCCATGTCTAAACAAAACCAAAGATTGCCACCAGATTTGGGCCATCTTAGATTGTTATGCATGCTTCAAAGTTTCCACAGAGAAAAAAAAGGTAAAGGCCCAAATGATTGTTGGAACAAAGTCTAGGCCAAATTGTTTAACTAACCGCTAAAAGGGTTGCTGGCAAATAACAAAAGAAAAACGCACATGGGGGAAAACCAAGGCATGCCTCGGCCTTTTAAAATTTGGAGCAAATATGGGCTACTGTAAGGGTTTGATGTGGATGTGCCGCACCACCTCGCCCAGCACATGCTTCTGTGGGGGGCTTGGAGGCTTCTCTGAACAGCCTATTGACCAAAGGCCTGGCCACAAAAAACTGGGGAACATGAGCCCCTAATGCAACTGGAAAAAACCTTAGCCCCAAATCCTTACACTATGTTGACTCTGCAAACAAAACCATAGACAACGCTGCCTCCCAAGACTGTATCCTGTTTCAGAGTTTTTGCCCTTTGCTAAACATGGCCCCAAATTTATATTGGTTAAACAAAACAAAAAAAAACCCTCATAAATAAAAGAAAGGAAACAACCAATTCCAATGTCAACCAAGAAAAATTTATTTTGACAGAATGTAAAGACAAACGACCACAGCAAAAATCACAGGCCATGGCCTGCATAATTCAATATGACAATATTATACAAAGAAAAAGCCAAGTGGGCAGCATTTGTAATTTTAAACTTAAAGGTGATACCAGGGCCTGGCCGACCCTGGTTGCTGTTGTTGTACTGCCTGTACTGCCCTGCGCGGGTGGCCACGTCACCTCTTAGCTGTCCTTAAGGGAAGGATAAGGGGAGAGTGGCTAGGACTCCGAGCCAACCACTTGCTGGCTCGAATAGCTGCCTGAAATGCCATGTTGGGCAGCAGGGAAGTGAGACACCTGAAATGCCTGGGAAGGGCCTGCAAGATCCGTAGTGGAACCAGTTGGCCAGCAGGGGTCTAAAAATGACCTTGTGGTTCAGCAGGGGTCAGAGATTGGACAGGGGCCCTTAGTTTTGCATTCGGCATTACATCTGTGTGTCAGGGGGAATGGAGCCCTGTGTTGGAGGTGCTGCCCCTGTGGGAGGACCTTTGGAGGGGTTTGGGCACTCTATCTTCCCTCCTTGGCACCTGGCCCTGTTCTCCAGACCTGAGGAAGGCAATGAATTCTCCAGAGCTGAAGACAACTGTGAGGGAATACACATCCACCACTTAGGCATCAGCATATCTCGGACCCAGCGCTCATAGGCCCGCCTCTGGGGGTGCCTTTTCCTGCCATTGGGATACCACAAGTCAAGAAACCAAAGTACATCCAATCCTGGTTCTGGCTGCATAGCAGCATCTAAAAGCATCTCAACTTGCAGGCCTAACAGCCGCCCCATGCTGCCAACAATGCAAAAAGCAAATCATTTCTAAAAACAGGTCCTTATTTTTTAATTATATAGAAAAGCTAAAGAATATTAAATTTTGGCATCGTAGCAACCGTAACGACAGGCAGAAAAGTGATGCTTTTATTAACTCTGCATAGTGAACTGCATTACTGTAAATTATAGTTTAATTAAATCAAAATAAATTATAATTTAATAAAACCCCAGTTCTGTAGCTGAACTATTGCAGATTTCTGTGTTGATCTTCATAACAGACAATTTGCTGGCTGCCGTACAAAAGCATTTCTCAGAAAAACCCGTGGAACATTAGATATTTACCTACTTCATCAGGAGGTCTCATTGTACAGCCAAAACAGACAAGGAAGTCTTCCTCTTCTATAATTCCACCTGTAGCCTGCAGGCAGAAACGGCTATGAAGTTCTAAAGCTGATGCAAGAGGCATTCAGCAGCTCCTAGCAGAATGCTAGATTACTGGGTTATACTATCACTGGACAAAACATATCAGGTTCCTGAAGACACATCAGTCCAATGTAGATTAGCAGAAAATGTATTATTTAAAAAATGACAGGAGATTACAGTTTGTTCAGTTGATGATCACCAGTCTTCTGAAACACAATAAGAAGTGACCTACATGCAAGTCCATCATTGTGTGCTGAGGGATAAGTTCAGCAACAACTAGTAGAAAACATCTCATCAATATAGTTTTATTGGAGTTTTAAAAGAGCATGCACTTGAAAAAATAAACAATGTTCTTTACAGCATTGAACCAAATGATCAACAGCCTCATTCTGTTCTTCTGATCCAAATTTGCCTATAACTGGTGGTTCTTCTCCCATGCGTACTTTTGCTTTTAAGTCAGGTTAGTTTAACACACTGAAAATTGAGGAGAAGACTACAATACATAGTCAGCAACCCTCAATGTAGCTACAGCGCCTTTGCAGTCAATGTAAGAGGTTGGTTAAGCCATGTCTAAACAAAACCAAAGATTGCCACCAGATTTGGGCCATCTTAGATTGTTATGCATGCTTCAAAGTTTCCACAGAGAAAAAAAAGGTAAAGGCCCAAATGATTGTTGGAACAAAGTCTAGGCCAAATTGTTTAACTAACCACTAAAAGGGTTGCTGGCAAATAACAAAAGAAAAACGCACATGGGGGAAAACCAAGGCATGCCTCGGCCTTTTAAAATTTGGAGCAAATATGGGCTACTGTAAGGGTTTGATGTGGATGTGCCGCACCACCTCGCCCAGCACATGCTTCTGTGGGGGGCTTGGAGGCTTCTCTGAACAGCCTATTGACCAAAGGCCTGGCCACAAAAAACTGGGGAACATGAGCCCCTAATGCAACTGGAAAAAACCTTAGCCCCAAATCCTTACACTATGTTGACTCTGCAAACAAAACCATAGACAACGCTGCCTCCCAAGACTGTATCCTGTTTCGGAGTTTTTGCCCTTTGCTAAACATGGCCCCAAATTTATATTGGTTAAACAAAACAAAAAAAACCCCTCATAAATAAAAGAAAGGAAACAACCAATTCCAATGTCAACCAAGAAAAATTTATTTTGACAGAATGTAAAGACAAACGACCACAGCAAAAATCACAGGCCATGGCCTGCATAATTCAATATGACAATATTATACAAAGAAAAAGCCAAGTGGGTAGCATTTGTAATTTTAAACTTAAAGGTGATACCAGGGCCTGGCCGACCCTGGTTGCTGTTGTTGTACTGCCTGTATTGCCCTGGGCGGGTGGCCACGTCACCTCTTAGCTGTCCTTAAGGGAAGGATAAGGGGAGAGTGGCTAGGACTCCGAGCCAACTACTTGCTGGCTCGAATAGCTGCCTGAAATGTCATGTTGGGCAGCAGGGAAGTGAGACACCTGAAATGCCTGGGAAGGGCCTGCAAGATCCGTAGGGGAACCAGTTGGCCAGCAGGGGTCTAAAAATGACCTTGTGGTTCAGCAGGGGTCAGAGATTGGACAGGGGCCCTTAGTTTTGCATTCAGCATTACATCTGTGTGTCAGGGGGAACGGAGCCCTGTGTTGGAGATGCTGCCCCTGTGGGAGGACCTTTGGAGGGGTTTGGGCATTCTATCTGCGGGCAGAAACGGCTATGAAGTTCTAAAGCTGATGCAAGAGTCATTCAGCAGCTCCTAGCAGAATGCTATATTACTGGGTTATACTATCACTGGACAAAACATATCAGGTTCCTGAAGACACATCAGTCCAATGTAGATTAGCAGAAACTGTATTGTTTAAAAAATGCCAGGAGATTACAGTCTGTTCAGTTGATGATCACTAGTCTGCTGAAACACAATAAGAAGTGTCCTATATGCATGTCCATCATTGTGTGCTGAGGGATGCGTTCAGCAACAACTAGTAGAAAACATCTCATCAATATAGTTTTATTGGAGTTTTAAAGGAGCATGCACTTGAAAAAATAAACAATGTTCTTTACAGCATTGAACCAAATGATCAGCAGCCTCCTTCCGTTCTTCTGATCCAAATTTGCCTATAACTGGTGGTTCTTCTCCCATGTGTACTTTTGCATTCAAGTCAGGTCAGTTTAACACTCTGTCTTCCCTCCTTGGCACCTGGCCCTGTTCTCCAGACCTGAGGAAGGCATTGAAGTTTCCAGAGCTGAAGACAACTGTGGGGGAATACACATCCACCACTTAGGCATCAGCATATCTCGGACCCAGCGCTCATAGGTCCCCCTCTGGTGGTGCATTTTCCTGCCATAAGGATGCCACAAGGCAAGAAACCAAAATACGTCCAATCCTGGTTCTGGCTGCCGAGCGGCATCTAAAAGCATCTCAACGGTTACCCTCACTATACACCCCATGCTCCTGGGGAGCTGTCATAAGGAAGTGCGAGCACTCAGCAGAAAAAGTCAGCCCAATCCTCATGCATCCGGATTTTCAAGTAGTCCAACACTCAAATCTGTACCTAAATGCCGGACGAAGGAGCATTGGACAGCCCTGCTAGGGTTTCCCAAGGAGAAGCCCAAGTGGGAGCCCTGAACCTGAGATCCGAGTGACCCCACTGAGGTAGCCTCTCTCACACAGGGCACTGCTGATCATGGCTAGAAAGATGCAAGCCCACAGACGTGGGAGATGCCATCTCTGGTTCCTCCTCTTCTTCATCCTCTTTCCCAATATTGCTGTATCTCCTAAGGGCAGGAAAGGGAAGCAAAAAAAAACCCAATAAGATTCTGCATACTAGTCAAAATTCCAAGTCAAACTTAAGCCTCATTTACACTGATTGAGTGACTTTGAAGCGATCATCTAACAACAGTTTGAGTGACAGATTTGAGCGATCATCTTTGCATACTTTATAATAGCTAAATAGCTACTATAGAGCTATGCAAGCAGAGCGGGACACTGCTGCTATTTCTTGGCGAATAATACATCTGTTCTGCATAAGCAAACAGCTTTATTGTTCTTCTCGCTTATTGCTAGCATTCCTGCTATATATTGACAGTGGGACATAGGCAGAGAGAATCGTATCAGTGCAGCCTGCTGTGATAACAGCCTGCTCCCCTGATAACAGCTGATCGCTCACTTCTAGCAAACTAGAAGTTAGCGATCATTGACTTGTGCACAAAAACTGACCAATGGCCCTGCATTTAGACAGAATGGTTATCACTCAAAAGATTCTTTTGAGCAATAATCGTTGTGTCTAAGTGGGCCTTATCACATGTCTAAACAAGTGACACAAATAAGCTCAGTTCAGTTTGTAGCCTCCATTGTGCATAACCAATTTGTTTGTGGCCCCAAATAATAATATTGTTTGGCCCAGATCTATTTAGACTATCTGTGATGTGTTGACTTAGGCCTCCTGTCCTCAGGCGAATTTTCACTGCATTCCCGCTGCAATAATCGGGGAACGCAGTGACCACTTTCCATAGACTACTATAGCAAGCACAGCCCCACTGTCCTTGAGAAGAGAATCCGCGGCGGAGATCAGCTGCTGGATATCACTGTGCCAGTGGACAGGAGCCATTAGGCTAAAAACACACGCACCTTCTAAAAAGGCCATACTTGCATTGGTGGCAGGCCCCTTTACAATAGAGCGCTTTACCCTGTATAAGGATTGGAGATGATGGACAACCATACAGCAACTTGGCTAAAAAATTTCATGTGTTGTATTTAGGAAAGGAAAATGAAGAGCGTATGAAAAGTCCAACCATTTGCCAGAGGCAAGTTGTATGGACACCAAAATGGCCATAATGGAGGCAAATAGACTCAGGGTTTGTACACACTGGCTGCCTAATTACAGCAGGGCAAAAGGGGTTACAAAGCAATGTGAGGTTTTAAAAAGCTGGACTACCTATTTCCAGCACTGAGTGAATACAAAACGCTGTTAGTGCCAGCACGATGCATACTGAATTGCACGATGTGTGCTAATGAGTCCATTTCCAGACCACCACGACCACTTTCTCCCAAATGTGCGATTACTTTATATACTTACAGGGGCAACTCCATTATTGGCTTCAGAAATTGCAGTAAGTATGAAAATTTGTAAAGATCCCTTGTGGCAGATCCAGGCTGCCCTTGTCGAGCCATCTCATGTTTGAAATGGTCGCGGATGGAATGCAAGGCTGTCTTCATGAGTTTAATTGTGGCGGTGGAAAAAAAATTAAGTTAATAAACGGCAGAAAACTACATCTAAATACAATAGTGTGCACAAATAACATGACCTACAAAAAACTCCTATAAAGAGGGGCAAGGTAGACTGAAAAGGCATGCAGGTGTTAGAGCCCATTAGGCAAAAAAAACCCCAGGGTAAAGCACCTAGGCCTACATACAAGGCAACCGGAGAGCACTTACAAAGAGGGCCAACTATAGCCACACAGATAACATTGAAAAAACTTTTGCAAGCAAAAGAGGGGATTTGTGGTTCTAATGATATTGCATCAGCACAAACATAGTGTGAACATGGCAAAACAGCTTATCCAAAAAAACTCACCATTTGCCCGCCGTGTTGTGGGACTGAAAGTTTGCCAGCGCCTCCTGTATGCCATTTGGCACACCACCTCCCAGAAATGCGCCCTCTGGCTACGGTTTTTATAGGAGGTGCAGAGCATGTCCCAAAGAGCAGGCTTATTCTCTGCGGCCCTGTAAAGTGCTTTTTTTATCCACTTTGTTATATAAAAGCAATGGATTCCCATGCAGAGACAGCCTAAGAAGCCAAAGCTCCAAGTATAAGTGTCTGCCGTAATTAACCCATGCTGAATTGAAGGGTTTTATAGACGGCCCTAGAGGCAGAGCTGCATACATAATAAATTAAGCATACTTTAAGTGATCGTGCGTAAGCACATTTTGCATGGGGAAGTGGAAGATTGACATATGCAAACAAAGGGGAGCGCCATAGCAGGTGTGGAAACACATAATGACTATCGCTCAAAAATACGCAGTGCATGTTAAAAAAAGTGAGGTCACAGCATTGTAATTGCATTATATCACCACGAATTATGTGCCCTGTCTCATATTATTATTCCCTTCTAATGGCAATATAGAAATTGTGGTTGAAAACAGCACTACCAAACCGCAGCGCACCTTTCTGGCAAATAAAAACTTTCACTCAAACACACGCGTCTAAGATCCTTCGCCATGACTAGCGCTGGAAAGGCAATGGATATTTACTCTGTAAAGGTTTTGCATATCCAAGTGATTCTGCTATTTTTCGCTGGATATTATACTTAATTTAGGTGGTCAAAATAGACTGATAGAATTTGTGTAAATTAAGAAAATTTGGAAAAAATAGTTTTTTTTCACTCAAAATCGTGGAAAAATACTGTGTACATTTTTATGAGATATGTATTTCCATCTGTTTACTTTCTTCTGGACGCACATTTGAAATACTTTAGTTTTTTAAACCATTTAGGAGACATACAAATTTAACATTAGTTATCAACATTTTGAGGAACACCAAGCCAAGCTTGCAAGGCTAGGTTTCCGAATGATAGATACCCCCTCAAGTGACCCCATTTTATAAACTACACCCCTTATTATATTCCTTGAGTGGTGTCATGAGTATTTTGACCCCACAGTTTTTCCAGGATTTAAAGCAATTTAGGGGGGAAAAAATAAAAGTTCATATTTTTAAAAACCTATTTTTTTTCTATAGTACACATGAAAATGAGGATTTACACACTTAGATGGATACCCCTGATTTTCCTGTGTTGAGAAATATACCCGTTATGGCCCCAATCTTCTGTCTGTATGCACAACGGGGCCCAAACCGTAAGGAGCAGCATGTGGCTTTCGGAACAGACATTTTGCTTGAGGGCTTTGCTTGAGGGCGCCCATGAACGGGTGCCGATGCACCCGTGTGACTGAGCCCTTACTGCAGGAAGAAGATGGCCAAACTTCAAGATGGACGACTGCCCACAGTGCTGAAGAAAGAACACATGACTGGCAATGAAGCTGGTCACATGTTCTTTCTCCTGGCGCTACAGACAGACGTCCGTCCTGAAGTGTGGCCGTCTTCTTCCTGCAGTAACACGGGCGCCGATGCGCCTGTGTGACTAAGCCCTGAAGGTGTTCTAAGCCCCATTGCACACTTGCAAAGCCCTTAAGCAGCCATAACGATGGAGAACCCCCACAAATGACCCTATTTTGAAAACTAGACCCCTTAACGAATTCATCTAGGGGTGTACTACATATTTTACTGTTACAGTTTTTGAATGAATCTAAGCACAGCAGAAGGAAAAAAATTATGATTTCCATTTTTTTGGCAATTGTGTCGTTTTAAACAGTTTTTTTTTGTATAAATCACATATGAAGGAAGGCTTTAACTCGAAATAAATACCCATTTGTGGGGTGTTTAGAAACACACCTGTTGTCCGTATGCACAAAGGAGCCCAAAGCGAAAGAAGCATTAAACTTCCACTGTTTTTTTTAACTTTTATATGATCACCATTATCCAATGGATAGCAGCGATCGCATGACCAGGGACCGCTTACCATGGCCCTCGGTCACTGCTCCAGGCTCTCGGCTACCTTTAGTAGCCAGAAGCAAGGAGATTTTAAATTTTCCAGGCCCTCCCCAGCATCTGCGCTTGCATACAAATGGGGAAAGGTCTGCAGAGAAGGATCCCGCCAGGGGAAATCGCCGGAGGCCTTAGGTAAGTAATTTTACCTTCATTCACTGATCAGACCTGTGATGGTAAGTGAAAGTAACTTTTTTTTCTTTTACGTATCCGCCGTTATCCAACAGATAACGGCGATCATGTGACCAGGGACCGCCTACCTCCAGTCTTTCACCTATGTTTTGTATCCAGGAGCAGAGAGATTTTAAATTATTCAGGCAACCCGCGGCTTTTGCACATGCGTCTGCTATTTGGCCATTTTCCAGATATGTGAAATCCAGATCTTGCCCATCATTCATTCGGGGAGAGCTGCCTGTGATTGCCTGAGCACCTCAGCCAATCACATTCAGTTCTTTCAGCAGGCAGGCATTTTAAATCCTCGCCTGCTGATAGATCAGTACCACAGTGCAGGGGACAGCAGAAGAAGACATGACTGAGCCCCAGCAGCTGAAGGGAGGTGAGTATTTATTTTTTTGTTTTTAAATGTCTTTTTACTGGATTTTCAGGGAAGGGCTTATATTTAAAGCCCTTCCCTGAAATCAATTGAAGCGGCTGCCGGCAGCATAATCCTCTACCGTACCTGGCATGTGTGACAGCTGCGGTAAAGAATTGAAGAATTCCTCTGCTGCATCTGTCACAGATGTGGCAGATGTAGCAGCAAGGAATTATTTAACCTAGCATGGATGAAGGAAACATCTGCCGTATGCGTCACATGTGTTCTTCATCCCGGCGGGGGTGACGGCAGCAGCAGAGATGTAAGTATATTTTTTTTACACTAAAATTCTGTTTTTTTCAGAGAAGAGCTTATATGTAAAGCCCTTCCCTAAAAAACAACTCAGGGATGTCGGCAGGTCATTGCCTTCAATGGAGCCGCCGGCAACAGCCGTAGCTCAGTTGAAGACAATGCACGGACCTGCATTCATGCGTGTTTTTGCACATACATGGGTGTGCACCTATGTACTCACCTATGTACGTGCAAAAGCATGCTGGTGTGAAGCCACCCTAATGCACCTCATCACCCGTCACAATGATCGGGTGTGCTAAAAAATGTTGTTTGAGGCAGTAACTTGCATCAGAAAATGACAGTAAAATTGCAGCAAAACTCTGCGATCGAAATCGCAGTGTTTTCCCGACGGCATGTGTGAGACTAGCCTTACAGTAAGCTTCTATTTTGAGGATCTATTATTTTTACAACCAGAAGCAGCGCAAAAAGAAATATCAGATTCACGTCCTGCTTTTTCCCACGCTTAACGTAATGCTTGAGAGACCAGAGGAAGTTCACCTTCTTTTTGTGCAGAAGCTTGTTCAGTGCTTCATGGCAGTCGTAGAGGCAGAGGCCGACGCATGCATTTTATACTTCACTTTTCTTGATTGTAATTTAATTATACAATTAATGTTTTACAACATTTGATATAAAATGTCATTTGTTTAAATTTTAAAATAATGATAATAACTTGACTGAATTTTTTCTCAGTGATTATACCCTAAAAATAACTTCTGTAACACCGCAGATCAAAAATATAAGCATAAGGGTGCCCACCCACTGGCGTTTTTTTTTCCCTGCGAAATTCGCAGCATTTTTTTTCTGCAGGGGTAAATTGCGATTTTGCGCGATCGCGATTTTAACATTACAAGTCCCATAGACCCCTGCAGAAAAAAAATGCTGCGAATTTCGCAGGGAAAAAAAAAAACGCCAGTGGGTGGGCACCCTAAAGGAGAAAAAAAAAACCTGATATACAAAAAGGTCAAGATAACCTTTTCCTGACAACATTGTACCTCCCAATGTGGCTACTGTGGTTGGCGATTTCTGGAGCAACATGAGGTGCCTGTGGATTGGAACCATTGGGACCTATAAGTCGGGACATGGAAGGAGTAACTAAACTCATTCAGAGCCCAAAGGAGTGTGTGTCAATCCCCGTTGCTGCACCAAGACATTTGCCATACTCTACAAACTTGTCCCCTGTGGATGCAGAGAGAAGGCAAAGGCTACCTGGCCATCCCTAGGTATAGTTTTGTCATGCAGAGCGATGAAATAACAGGAATTTTCTAGGCCTTGTCAGGACAAAGCCTGCACTGTCCACGCAGTGGTCCACTCAAAAGCACTCTATCTGTTTGTGAAGAGTGCCTTTGTTTCCCACCGGTAATTACCCATGAAGACAGACACTATGTTTGAGGCTTTTGAAAGTGATGAGATTTTCTATGCATGGCACATGATAGCAGTGGATCCCCAAGGAATGGAAGTCCTGTCCTAGCAGAAAACCGTGCAGCAACTGAAACATCGTGAGAATGTTTGTGTTATGCTCTATTCCTATGGACAAGCCTACGCGTGGTGCTTTACCATATTCAAACAAGCTGGAAGGAAAAGTGTATTCTTGAATGCTTTGTTTGCCGTTGGGTGCACATTGCCTTGCTCTGGTAAGGGGTATGATTGCACCCATAAGATTAGACCCCATGAAATTTTGCGAGAAATGAAGAGTTCTGAGACCTATTTTTGCAGGCAAGTGGTGACATATACCATGTTTCCCCGAAAATAGGTCCTACCCCGATAGGTCTTACTATCGGGTTTTCGGGGGAGGCTTGAAATATAAGGCCTCCCCCAAAAAATAGGACCTAGCTAAGGTGCCGCACAAAAAAAACCCCAAAATACTCACCTGCTCCACGGCGTCCCGATGGTTTTTGTCGGTGGTGCGGTAAGCTGAGTCCTCCTCGTCTCACAGCGGAGCTTCTGCTGGTGACGCGGTTTTGAATACCCCGCCTACAGCAAAGCGAGCGCTGTGATTGGCTAACTGAGTGCCGGCAGCCAGTCGCAGCCAGTGCTCGATGAGACAATCCCAGCCATTCAGTTAATGACATCATTGAATGGCTGTGATTGGGTCATCGACCGCCGGCTGTGATTGACTGCCGGCACTCAATTAGCCAATGACAGTGCTCGCTTTGCTGGAGGCGGGGTATTCAAAACCCCATCATCAACAGAAGCTCCGCTGTGAGATGAGGAGGACGCAGCTTACCGCAGCGCCGCCGAAGACCATTGGGAGACATCAGGACGCTGCGGACCAGGTTAGTATAAGGCCCCCAGCTCCCCCAAAAATACGACACTGTGCCCTTTTTGGGGCAAAAATCATATAAGACAGTGTCTCATTTTCGGGGAAACACAATACATGTGTAGTGAAGGGTGTAAGTTCAAATAGAAGCATAGAGTAATATTTAAAAGAACAAATAAGGAACACAAATTCAGGTCATTACCAAAAGGCCAAGCAAAATGGCCCACGCCAACAGAAAAACTTGTAATAAAACTAACAAAACTGTGGCCTATAGTGCAACAAACAAGGACCCCTGGCTGTCCCGAGAATCGTAAAAGTGAAGGCTTCCTGCTTGCTGGTGAGAGGGCTCTGATTCTGCTTCTTCAAATCGTGACGCATGCGGGGGCAGAATATGCTGGTAACATGTACCCCTCTGGCTGCTGCCCATAGAAATACAGCCGCTGATCCCCCTCAAACTAGCCCATTTGGGGCTGCTATTGGCCCTGAAAAGTGGTGAGCTGCTGATGATTGGTGGACTAGTTCACATAGTATCATTGAACTAAATGGAATAGGTTTGTGATGCCTGGGGGTTCTGTGTCATTGTCATTAGAGCTGTAATGGCAGTCTGCAGCGGCATCTATATCTTGGCCGGCAGACAACGAGATGTGACAGCCACATTCTGAGCTAAACCGTCTGCCCAGTCAGCCCGGCAATGACCTTGTAGAAAATTTAGGATTTGTTGGACTACAATACAACCTACTAGCGGCTCCTCCCTTGGCTGATGTCGGTGACTGGTAGTATGGGCCAGGCATTGATCCTGCGATTGTTCTGGAGCTGGTAAACTAGGTCCCACTTCCTCTCCAGCTGCTGCCACTGGCTCAGTTTGGGTAATGCTTGGGGATGCAGGTGGTTGGCTTGTATCCCTTTCTGATGTGCTTGCTTCATGCCCAGCTAAAGAGATATTATTCCCAGTCCTACCGGCGAGGAAACGCCCCCCAAAACCAAAAATTTTGGCACATTGCAGGTGGTAGAATAAACATCAATTTTTTTTTATTTTAAAAATCAATATATCTGGCATCGTCATTACTATTAAAGTCAGGCATATTGAACACAATACACAATGAACACCGTAAGCAAAAATATTCAAAATACCACGGTCCCCATGTTTCTAAGAAAAAAATTTGTATTAAAAAGTGATAAAAAAGTTGCTTGCATCTCAAAATGGTATCAATAAAAGCTGCAAGTCATCTGCCCAAAAATAAGCCTTTTGTCAGGAGGAGACTTGCAGTTGCCGGGAGGGGGGGGGAAGGGGCGTGGCATGGCCGTGACAGCATGCCCAGGACCCCTGGGGGGCGAACTGGTGTCAGGCGGTGGGTCAGCGGCGCTGCTGGTCGTGGCTTCGCTGCCCGGGCTCGGAGTTTCCCTGTTAGCGGGCATGGCCGGCGGAGGGACAGCCTATATGCATTACCAGCCAGCGAGTCACCCATTACCACCCCGACCTAGGCAGGGCCTTTGGTATTTAGCCCCACAGACACTGTCAGTCCCTGCCAGTGTTTGGTTGTTCTCCAGCTAACACCCGCTCAGGTTTCTCTCCAGTCTGCTGACCCGGTTTTGCTCTGACTTTGACTAGCCTTTACCTTGTTTTGCTTCTTGTTGGTCACTTGGCTCTCTTGCACTTTGTTTTTTTGTACATTCTGTCTCTCTGGTTAGTTGGTCTCTCCTGTCCTTGCCCATGGGATCCCATCAGTGCTGGGTAGGGACCGCCACCCAGTTGTCACCCTGGGGTTTAGCCCAGGGGGGCAAGTAGGCAGGGACAGGGGAGAGGGTTGATTGTTAGGGACTTCCAGTTTTTCCGTTCCTAATAAACCCTTACAGAAACACTGGCCATACAAAGATTTGGGGCTGAAGTTGAACCCCGAGTATCTGTGCAGTATGGAGGCTGTGACAGCAGTTATAAATCAAGTCCAGAATTTGACTGAGGTGGTACAGGGCTTGTCAGCTCGTCTCTCGCACCAGAAACAGGCGGTGGCGGGGGATTCAGCAATAGTATCACGGGGGCCATACCCATTTGTGAACCTAAGGCGACTTTACCTGACTTCTTTGCCGGTGACCTAAGGCATTTTTTTGCGTTTCGTGAGGAATGTAAACTATATTTTAGTTTGCACCCACATTCCTCTGGGTCTGAACATCAGAGAGTTGCAATTGTGATTGCCAGACTAAGAGGAGACCCATAGAATTGGGCTTTTTCTTTACTATCACATTCCCTTTCTTGTCAGTCAGTGGATGCATTTTTCTCTGCCTTAGGTCAGATATACGATGAGCCAGATCGTGCAAGTTATGCAGTTGCTCATTTATTGAGCCTGTGTCAGGGTCAGAGGACGGCCGAGGAATTTTGTTCACAATTCAGACAGTTTTGTGTAGATTCAGGATGGAACGATCAGGCTTTAAAGGACCTCTTTTTGACTGGGCTCTCTGGTTCTGTAATGGACTTGCTGTTGGGTCACACAGAACCTAAGACGTTAGAGACGGCAATGACATTAGCTGTACGGGCTGACAGGCGCCTGAGGGCTAGAACGGTCGTCAGACCAGAGAACCTCACCTCGGCCTGTAAAGATAATTTTCCCAGTTCCTCCGGCAACCAGGTGGAGAAGATGGAACTGGGATACATGGCAGCACCAAAGCGCTGGGCCTTCCGACAAAGAAATAGGCTGTGTTTCTACTGCGGGGACCCTGGACATCTTGTCACCACCTGGGACCTGAGACGGCAGCAGGAAAACTTCCGCTCCTGGGCGATCTCCAGAAGGATCGCCTAGGAGCTCAGGTACTTCTGTTTTTTCCAAGTTTCTTCTCCTGTGTTTCATTTGCTTGGGTTACTGCCTCATTTCTGGTCACACTTTTGTCGACTCGGGGGCTACAGTTAATCTTGTGAATTTCGAGTTTGTTAAGTCTATAGCTTTCGAGTTGCCAGATCTAAAGCCCAACTTACAGATCTCTAGAATTGATGCTACCCCACTGGCTGTGGGTTTGATAAAGAAGGTTACACCGTAATTTAGGTTCTCGGTGGAAGCTATGTATTCCGAGATCTATACATTTTTGGTGATGGAAGGCCCTTCGGTTGATGTTGCGCTGGGCTTACCATGGTTGCAACTACATAACCCCATTATTGATTGGAGTTGGTGCAGCGGGGTACTGGATGCAAGGACCATTCAACAACTGTCCAGTTGCATTCCTCGGGTTGTGAAATGGCCGGCCTTCCTAAGTATTTAGAAGAATTAGATGTATTTTCCAAACAGCTTTTGAAAGCCTTACCCCCCCACAGGGAGTGGGATTGCAAGATTGATCTCCTTCCTGGAAGTAAGATCCCAAAGGGGGGTATTTACAATGTTACCGTGCCAGAACGTGAGGCTATGAAGGAGTATGTAATGGAGAGCTTGGCCAAGGGCCACATTCGCCACTCTGAGTCTCCTGTAGGAGCCAGTTTGTTCTTCGTAGAGAAGAAGGATGGCAGTCTCCGGCCTTGCATTGATTATCGAGCATTAAATATGATTACTGTGAAAAATCAATACTCGCTTCCACTGATACTCGACTTACTCAATCACGTTGTGGGGGTTACTTGGTTCTCCAAGCTCGATCTCAGGGGAGCCTACAACCTGATTAGGGTTCGTGAAGGGGATGAATAGAAGACTGCATTTAATACCCCGTTTGGACATTTTGAATGTCTAGTAATGCCGTTTGGATTATGCAATGCTCGTTTTCCAGGGCTTCATGGACGCCATTTTTCACGATATCTCTGGGGTCTCATGGTGGTATATTTGGATGACATTAATTTGCTCTCCCAATAATTTGTTTGCCAAATTGGAGAAATGTCAGTTCAGGGTGCAGAAACTGTTGTTTCTGGGCTGTGTGATAACTCCTTCCACCATACAAATGGATTCCGATAAGGTTCGTGCCATAATCGAATGTGCCAACCGACCAGTCTCAAGGCACTGCAGCGCTTTCTTGATTTCACAAATTGCTACCATAAGTTTGTCAGAAACTTTTTCTGTGGTAGCCAAACCGTTGACGGACTTAGCTAAGAAAGGTGCTGATTTGGTTGACTAGTCACCCGAGGCTACGGAGGCTTTTGTAAGTTTGAAGAATGCATTCTAATCAGCCCCTGTACTGGTACAACCAGATCTTAACTTTCCTTTTGTGGTGGAAGTAGATGCGTCCGAAGATGGGGTCGGGGCGGTTTTGTCGCAGGGTTCCGCCTCCCTGACTAAGTTGCAACCATGTGCCTTCTTTTCCAGGAAGTTCGGTCTGGCAGAGAGAAACTATGATATTGGCAATAGAGAATTATTGGCTATCAAGTGGAAGTTTGAGGAGTGAAGACATTTTCTGGAAGGGGCTAAGCATCAAGTTACAGTATTTACTGATTATAAAAATTAGATATATTTAGAGTCTGCCAAACGTCTCAATACGCGACAGGCCGGTGAGCTTAGTTCTTTTCACGCTTTAATTTTGTGGTTACATACATTCCACGTTCTAAGAATGTCAGAGCGAATGCTTTATTTCGTAGTTTTGGAGCCCCTGAGCCGGAGGATTCCCATACTAAAGGGATCCTGTTGCCTGTGGTTGTGGTGGCAATCAGATTTTGGCTGCTCAGGTTGATGCCCTGGTTGCTATTCCCAAAGGCAAGCTTTTTGTACCCTGTGCCTTGCGGTCGCAGTTATTAGATGAGGTACATAGATCACTCTTAGCGGGGCACCCGTTATCCGTAGTACGTTAGAATTATGCAAACGTTTGTACTGGTGGCCGCAGATTGCCGGGATGTCAGGAGTTTTGTGGAAGCCTGGACCATCTGCACTCGTGGGAAGAGTGTTAGGAGACGTCCCGAGGGGCCCATAATGCCACTACCTGTTCCATCTAGACCATGGTCGCACTTATCCATAGATTGTATTACCGATTTGCCCATTTCCCAAGGGTTATCGGTGATATGGGTGGTAGTTGACCGTTTTTCTAAGATGGCTCATTTTGTTCCGTTGAAGAAGCTACCGTCGGCTCCTGAATTGGCATCTATTTTCATTAAGGAAGTTGAACAGTTGCATGGCATTCCCGATGATGTTGTGTCAGATCAGGTGGTACAATTCGTGGCCCGCTTTTGTCATATGTTCTGTAAGAACTTGGGAGGGGGGTTATCATTCTCCATGGCCTTTCACCCAGAATCTAATGGGCAGACGGAACGCATGAACCATAAACTCATTCAGTATCTCAGGGTCTCTGTGAGCGATTGGCAACAACAGTGGGCAGAATTTTTGGCATTGGCAGAATTTGCCATTAATAATCATTGCAATTGTGCATCTGGTACCGCACCATTTTTCTGCAATGTGGGTTATCACCCCAGATGCTCTTTGGGGGTTTCTTTGGTTTCCGAGAATCCTACAGCTGATGCTAGCGTTGCCAAGCTGGAGGAGTTTAGAACCGGCCAGGGAAGAGGCCATGCTAAAGGGTGGTGCTAACAGACGTATCATCTCGGATTCCTTCTCAGTTGGTCAGTTGGTGTATCTCTCCACTAGGAAGTTGAGGTTAAAGGTTCTCGCTAGGAAATTCGCCCCACGTTTTCTGGGACCTTTCCCTGTTACCAGAGTCATCAATCCGGTGGCTTTTGAGTTGGCGTTACCAGAGCCATGAAGGATTCATAATGTTTTTCATTAATCCTTGTTGAAGAAATATGTCCCTCCTGTGGTAGGACAAAAAAAAACTGTTACAATTTGGTATTGCTGTAATTATACTCACCCACAGACTAAGGTTAGCAAGTCTATTTTGGAGAAACATGTACACCATTGAACAAGACCCTCAAAAAATGGCGTAATTGTGTTTTTTCCATTTTAACTCATCCTTTCATATGGCTGTATCGACAGATAATTAAAAATGTATAATTTTATGAAAGTGGAGAACAGAAAACATAATGGAAAAAGAGAAATGACAGGGTTGATGAAATGAGTTTTAAAGTTTTACAACTTCCATAAATCCAGCCCCCATCAAGTAAAATGACAAATAAGCACATACCGTCTCCTGTTCCTGTTGTGTACCACAGAGGTGTGTGTTTTTGTGCACAGGCTATAATCCCGCCCATATTTTACCATATATAATCCCACCCAGTGTACGGAATATCACAGTCGCTGTAGCCAATAAGACAGCTTAACGATTGAGAGGTCAGCCTGTAAATGTGACGATAGAGGAAAGACCCAAAGGAACACCGCAGGACAGAGAGGGCGCAGGGAGAGGTGAAGATAGACTTGTTTATTATTTTATTGCATAGCGGTCTGGATTTACAGGAGTTGTAGATCATTGAAGACCCCTTTAAAGTCTTAAGGCTCCTTTATACGGATGTGTATTCGGTCCGTGTGTTGTCCGTGTATTCCATGGACAGCTTGCTTATTCATGTTTGTCCCTTCATCATTCTTCTCATTTTTTTACCCCTTTGTATTCTCTGGATAATACCCAGCTATCTGGGAGAATATTATTGTTATATTAAAAGTGGCATGTTACGGTTTATCATTGCCTTCTCACATTTGTCTAAGTGAAGCTCTTGTAAGACTCCAATAAAACTATATTGATGAGACATGTTTTCTACTAGGTGTTGCTGAACTTATCCCTCAGCACACAATGATGGATTTGCATATAGGACACTTCTTATTGTGTCAGAAGACTTAGGATCATCAACTGAACAGACTGTAATCTCCTGGAATTTTTATAAGAATACATTTTCAGCTAATCTACATTGGACTGATGTGTCTTCAGGAACCTGATGTGTTTTGTCCAGTGATAGTATAACCCAGTAACATAGCTTTCTGCTAGGAGTTGCTGAATGCCTCTTGCATCAGCCCAAGAGCTTCATAGCCGTTTCTGTCTGCAGGCTACAGTGCAATTATAGAAGGGGAAGATTTCCTTGTCTGTTTTGGCTGTACATTGAGAACTGCTGATGACATAAGTAAATATCTGATGTTCCATTCGGGCTCTTCTGAGAAATGGTTTTGTACAGCAGCCAACAAGATGTTTGTTTTGAAGCTCAACACGAAATCTGCAATTCTTTAGCTGCAGAGCTGGGATTTTATTAAATTATAATTCACAGTAATAGGGTTCACTGTGTAGAGTAAATGAAATGATAACTCTTCTGCCTGTCAGTACGGTTGCTATGATCTCAAAATTATTATTATTTTTTTTTAGCTTTTCCTTTTTTGCAAAATAAAGACCCATTTTTAGTAAATTATTTGTTTTTGGCATTGTTGCATTGAATGGCCCATAAATATTTTATAGGATTTTATTTGCATGTGATATGAGTGCGATGGTCCGATAGTTACATATTGCCATTTTTTGGAAGTGAGACAATTACTGTTCATGTCCAGTTTTTGGGCCACAATTTTGTCTTCTAGATCTGTTGACAAAATATTGTTAACATTGGGATTGGTGCTGGTTTGAGCAACTCAGTTGGTATCCTGTCAATGCCCGAGGCTTTGTTGTTCGGAACTTGTTTGGTAGGCCAGGCTACCTCCTGACTGGTTGATTGACTTAGTCCATTGCCTGCATATGACTTTGATGTGTATTCTGGCCACCTTCATTTCATTTGATCTTCACTATGAAGTACTTTGCCGTTTTGATATTTGACAGTTTCTGCTTTGTGGGGTGTAAATGGTACCTCTGTCTGTTTCACATTGGTGAAGAGTAGAGATGAGCGAGCACCAAAATGCCCGGGTGCTCGTTACTCGAGTTGAAATTTCCGCGATGCTCGAGGGTTTGTTTCGAGTAACGAACCCCATTGAAGTCAATGGGCGAACCGAGCATTTTTGTATATCACCGATGCTCGCTAAGGTTTTCATTTGTGAAAATCTGGGAAATTCAATAAAGTGATGGGAACGACATAGAAACGGATAGGGCAGGTGAGGAGCTACATGTTGGCCTGCATCTCAAGTTCCCAGGTCCCACTATTAAGCCACAATAGCGGCAAGAGTGGCCCCCCCCTCCCAACAATTTTTACTTCTGAAAAACCCTCATTAGCAAGGCATACCTTCGCTAAGCACCACACTACCTCCAACAAAGCTCAATCATTGCCTGCATGACACTCCGCTGCCACTTCTCCTGGGTTACATGCTGCCCAACCCCCCGCACGACCTAGTGTCCACAGCGCACACCAAAGTGTCCCTACTGCGCCTTCAGCTGCCCTCATGCCACACGCTGGCCTCATAGCCACACCACCCTCATGTCTATTTATAAGTGCGTCTGCCATGAGGAGGAACCGGAGGCACACACTGCAGAGGGTTGGCACGGCCAGGCAGCGACCCTCTTTAAAAGGGGCCGGGCGATAGCCCACAATGCTGTACAGAAGCAATGAGAAATCCAGTCCTGTGCCACCTCCATCAGGAGCTGCACACGTGGGCATAGCAATGGGGAACCCATGTGCCACATACTATTCATTCTGTCAAGGTGTCTGCATGCCCCAGTCAGACTGGGGTTTTTTATAAATAGTCACAGGCAGGTACAACTCCGCAATGGGAATTCCGTGTGCACCCACAGCATGGGTGGCTCCCTGGAACCCACCGGCTATACATAAATGTATCCCATTGCAGTGCCCTGGACAGCAGAGCTAACGTCAGATTAAATGCAGGTGGGCTTCGGCCCACACTGCATACCCCAGTCAGACTGGGGTTTTTTATAAGTAGACACAGGCAGGTACAACTCCCTATTGTGAAATCCGTGTGGACCGACAGCATGGGTGGCTCCCTGGAGCCCACCGGCGGTACATAAATAAATCCCATTGCAGTGCCCAGCACAGCTGAGGTAACGTCAGGTTTAATGCAGGTGGGCTTCGGCCCACACTGCATGCCCCAGTCTGACTGGGATTTTTAATACATAGACACTGGCAGGTACAAATCCCTAATGTGAAGCCCCTGTGGACCCACAGCATGGGTGGCTCCCTGGAACCCATCGGCGGTACATAAATGTATCCCATTGCAGTGCCCTGCTCAGCAGAGCTAATGTCACATACAATACAGGTGTGCTTCGGCCCACAGTGCATGCCCCAGTCAGAGTGGTAATATGTACCTTAACAGTAACCGCGTTGGTGGGAATGTGGTGGCGACTGTGGACCTAGTAGCGCGGTTTTATTTAGTTGGTTTTCGGAATGTGGCCAGGATTAAGTGGGCCGTGGCAGGGGGATGGTGGGGGGGCTCTCTTGTTATGTCGGTAAAGGTGAAATTCTTGGAATGCCACCAGACGGACCAATGCGAAGGTATTTGCCAAGAATGTTTTCATTGTTGGAGGAGGAGGGGGATGTTTTTGAGGCACTACATGTCCTCTCCACAAGTCCGTGGTTATATGCACCTTAACAGTAACTGCGTTGGTGGGAAAAGGCCTCGCCACCATCATGTCTTTGGGAAGCCTCCGTTTCCACACCCCAGTGACATAGCATTAGAGCGGTATAGGCAGAGCCCAGAATTAGTAACATTTCAGCGGTAGCATTAGGGACAGGCCCCAGTAACATATCACTAGCAGCATTATAGGGGGAGCACAGTATTAGTTCCATTTCAGTAGTAGTAGCAGTCCAGACAGGCCCCAATAACAATTCCGAAGCAGCAGTATAGGGGGAGCACTGTCTTAGTTCCATTTCAGTAATAGTATCACTCAAGACAGGCCCCAGTAACAATTCCGAAGCAGCAGTATAGGGGGAGCACAGTCTTAGTTCCATTTCAGTAATAGTAGCACTCAAGACAGGCCCCAGTAACAATTCCGAAGCAGCAGTATAGGGGGAGCACAGTATTAGTTCCATTTCAGTAGTAGTAGCAGTCAAGACAGGCCACAGCAACATTCCTGTTGCAGCAGTTTAGGGAGATAACAGTCTCTTTCACATTTCAGTAGTTGCAGTATAGACAAAGCCCCAGTTACATTTATGTAGCAAAAGTGTAGGCCAACCCCACACACCTTGCTGTAGCATGAGTGCAGGCAAAGCCCATAAAAATTACTAGGATTACACTGTAGGCGAGGGTCCCGAAAAATTGGTGTACCAACAATACTAATGTACCTCAGAAAAATTGCCCATGCCCAACCAAGAGGGCAGGTGAAACCCATTAATCGCTTTGGTTAATGTGGCTTAATTTGTAACTAGGCCTTGGAGAGTATTCCCTGCCTGCGCTGTACATGCTGCCTGATCTCCACGTCTCCCCTGCTACCTGGCCCTCGGAACTGCGCCTTCTGCCACTAGCGCTGTCGGATGTGAATTTTACCATCAGTTTGTCCGCCAGGGTCCTGTGGCATAGCATCACTCTCGAACCCCTTTCCTCTTCGAGAATGAGAGTGGAAGAGTTCTCCTTATACCGTGGGTCGAGCAGTGTGTACACCCAGTAATCCGGAGTGGCCAGAATGCGTGTAACGCGAGGGTCACGAGAAAGGCATCCTAACATGAAGTGAGCCATGTGTGCCAGGGTACCTGTACACAACACATGGCTGTCCTCACTCGGAAGATCACTTTCAGGATCCTCCTCCTCTTCCACCTCCTCCTCATGCTCCTTCCCCTCCTCCTCCTCCTCCTCTGGCCATACACGCTGAAAGGATGACAGGCAAGCAGCATCTATACCCTCAGCAGTGGGCCAAGCTGTCTCTTCCCCCTCTTCCTCCTCAACGCGCTGAGATATAGACATGAGGGTGCTCTGACTATCCAGCGACATACTGTCTTCCCCCGCCTCCGTTTCCGAGCGCAAAGTATCTGCCTTTATGCTTTGCAGGGAACTTCTCAAGAGGCATAGCAGAGGAATGGTAACGCTAATGATTGCAGCATCGCCGCTCACCATCTGGGTAGACTCCTCAAAGTTTCCAAGGACCTGGCAGATGTCTGCCAACCAGGCCCACTCTTCTGTAAAGAATTGAGGAGGCTGACTCCCACTACGCCGCCCATGTTGGAGTTGGTATTCCACTATAGCTCTACGCTGCTCATAGAGCCTGGCCAACATGTGGAGCGTAGAGTTCTACTGTGTGGGCACGTCGCACAGCAGTCGGTGCACTGGCAGATTAAACCGATGTTGCAGGGTGCACGTGGGTAGCTTTTCAGAAACCGCTGAACCACCAAATTAAAGACGTGGGCCAGGCATGGCACGTGCATGAGGCTGCTGAGCTGCAGAGCCGCCACCAGGTTAAAGCCGTTGTCACACACGACCATGCCCAGTTGGAGGCTCAGCAGCGAAAGCCAGCGGTCGGTCTGCTCTGTCAGACCCTGCAGCAGTTCGTGTGCCGGGTGCCTCTTCTCACCTAAGCTGAGTAGTTTCAGCACGGCCTGCTGACGCTTGCCCACCGTTGTGCTGCCACGCCGCGCGACACCGACTGCTGACGACATCCTGCTGCTGACACATCTTGATTGCGAGACAGAGGTTGCGTAGGAGGAGGAGGAGGGTGGTTTAGTGGAGGAAGCATACACCGCCGCAGATACCAGCACCGAGCTGGGGCCCGCAATTCTGGGGGTGGGTAGGACGTGAGCGGTTCCAGGCTCCGACTCGGTCCGAGCCTCCACTAAATTCACCTAATGTGACGTCAGGGAGATATAGTGGCCCTGCCCGCCTGTGCTTGTCCACTTGTCCGTTGTTAAGTGGACCTTGGCAGTAACCGCGTTGGTGAGGGCGCATACAATGTTGCGGGAGACGTGGTCGTGCAGGGCTGGGACAGCACATCGGGAAAAGTAGTGGCGACTGGGAACCGAGTAGCGCGGGGCCGCCGCCATCATGTTTTTGAAAGCCTCTGTTTCCACAAGCCTATACGGCAGCATCTCCAGGCTGATCAATTTGGCTATGTGCACGTTTAACGCTTGACCGTGCGGGTGCGTGGCGGTGTACTCGCGCTTGCGCTCAAACAGTTGCGCTAGCGACGGCTGGACGCTGCGCTGAGAGACATAGCTCTACGGGGCCAAGGACAGCGGAGGTGAGCATGTGGGTGCAGGCCGGGAGACGGTCGTGCCTGTGTCCTGAGAGGGGGGTTGGATATCAGTGGCAGGTTGGGGCACAGGGCGAGAGGCAGTGGTGCAAACCGGAGGTGGTGAACGGCCTTCGTCCCACCTTGTGGGGTGCTTGGCCATCATATGCCTGCGCATGCTGGTGGTGGTGAGGCTGGTAGTTGTGGCTCCCCGGCTTATCTTGGCACGACAAACCTTGCACACCACAGTTCGTCGGTCATCTGCACTCTCAGTGAAAAACTGCCACACCTTTGAGCACCTCGGCCTCTGCACGGTGGCATGGTGCGAGGGGGAGCTTTGGGAAACAGTTGGTGAATTATTCGGTCTGGCCCAGCCTCTACCCCTGGCCACCGCACTGCCTCTTCCAACCTCCCCTGCTGCTGCACTTGCCTCCCCCTCTGAAGACCTGTCCTCAGTAGGCTTAGCAAACCAGGTGGGGTCAGTCACCTCATCGTCCAGCTGCTCTTCCTCCGAATCCTCTGTGTGCTCCTCCCTCGGACTTACTGAAATTACTACTACCTGAGTGATAGACAACTGTGTCTCATCGTCATCGTCCTCCTCACCCACTGAAAGCTCTTGAGACAGTTGCCGGAAGTCCCCAGCCTCATCCCCCGGACCCCGGGAACTTTCCAAAGGTTGGGCATTGGTCACGACAAACTCCTCCGGTGGGAGAGGATTCGGAACCATTGCTGCCCATTCTGGGCAGGGGCCCGAGAACAGTTCCTGGGAGTCTGCCTGCTCCACAGAATGTGTCATTGTAATGGAGTGAGGAGGCTGGGAGGAAGGAGGAGCAGCAGCCAGAGGATTCAGAGTTGCAGCAGTGGACGGCGTAGAAGTCTCGGTGGTTGATAGATTGCTGGATGCACTTTCTGCCATCCACGACAGGACCTGCTCACACTGCTCAGTTTCTAATAAAGGTCTACCGCGTGGACCCATTAATTCTGAAATGAATCTGGGGACCCCAGAAACTTGCCTCTCTCCTAATTCCGCAGCAGTCGGCTGCAATACACCTGGATCAGGAGCTCGGCCTGTGCCCACACCCTGACTTGGGCCTCCGCGTCCTCGCCTGCGTCCATGTCCTCTAGGCCTACCCCTACCCCTCAGCATGGTGTATTACGAGTAGAGCAGAAACAGAACGCTATAATTAAATGTGCCGCTTATTGGCCTGTGGTTGGAGGCTGACCGCTTACGGAACGCACAGCAGAGCCAGGAAACAATTATGCGCAATGCTGTAGTGAGACGTAGGTGCGTATGACTGAGCTACTGGAATTCACAGCCCAGAAGCAGTCAAGTGGCCAAAGGCCAGTGGTAGGCCTTAAGTATTTTGCTTTTATTTTTTTAAATGGTGAGCTGAAACACCAGACAGACCCTGTATGCAGCGTATATTATGTATACAGTTTCCCTCTGGCGGTATGACGGCGGTGATGTAACGGGCACAGCAGAGCCAGGAAAAAATTGTGCGCAAGGCTGTAGTGAGACGTAGGTGCGTATGACTGAGCTACTGGAATTCACTGCGCAGAAGCAGTCAAGTGGCCAAAGGCCAGTGGTAGGCCTTAAGTATTTTGCTTCTATTTTTTTAAATGGTGAGCTGAAACACCAGACAGACCCTGTATGCAGCGTATATTATGTATACTGTTTCCCTCTGGCGGTATGACGGCGGTGATGTAACGGGCACAGCAGAGCTAGGAAACAATTATGCGCAAGCTTGCTGTAACGCTTAGCTGGGTATTAATTATGATTACTACCCCCAGCAGACACGCAGTACGCTGAAGACGGTCACAGGCAACCCAAATATAGTATTTTTCCCCAATGTTTTTGAAAAAGCCCACTGCCTATATAGACAGTATATCTCTTTCACCTTTCCCACTGTCCCTGCCTCACCAGTACTGCCCCTATTCTTTGTAAAATGACTGCAGACTGAGTACGCAATGCTCTGCACGCCCGATATACAAAAAAAATAAATTGTGCAACACTGCTCCCAGCAGCGTCAACAGTACTGCAGACGGTCAGATGTGGCCCTAAGAAGGAGCGTTGGGGTTCTTGAAGACGAATATAACACCTAACACTCTCCCTATAGCAGCTCCAGCAAGACAGCACTTTCCCTGATCTCTGTTAGCATGCATCTGTGGCGAGCCGTGGGTGGGGCAGATTTTAATACTCGGGTGTCACCTGATCTCCCCAGCCACTCACTGCAGCGGGGTGGTATAGGGCTGGAACATCACAGGAGGAAGTTGTAATGCCTTGCCTGTCTTTCTATTGGCCAGAAAGGCGCGCACATTTCTCAGGGAAGAAAATGAAAGTAACTCGAACATCGCGTGGTGCTCGTCTCGAGTAACGAGCATCTCGAACACCCTAATACTCGAACTAGTATCAAGCTCGGACGAGTACGCTAGCTCATCTCTAGTGAAGAGCTAATAAGCGGGACCTTGCTGGCTTGCATCTTCCAGTTTTTCATGTATTCCTTCCAGTAACGCTCTTTATCTGCTAAATGATTCATATCTGCTTTTTACCTTTACCGCATATTCTGCTGGGATGTTGCTGATGTCAAAGTGTTTCATTGCAGCTGATATTTTTGTGTCATTGACCCGGAGTTTGACTTTCGCAACGAGTAGCTGGGGGTCAGTAAAACAATTTGCACCAGGAAGCATTTTGACTGCTTGTATTGAGCTCTTGCAACATTGTTGGCAGATGAAATAGTTAATCTGTTTGCGATGTTGTCCATTCGGACCTGTCCACGTGTATAAGTGATGTTTTGGCTGTTCAAACCACGTGTTTGCAATCAATAAACCTTTTTCTTGACAGCACTGATCCAACCACCGGCCTCATTCCGTCCTTCTGATCCAAACTTTGCTACAACTGGTGGTTCTTCTCCCATGTGTATTTTTGCACTGAGTTCAGGAGGTCAGTTTAATGTACTGTAAATGGAGGAGATAACTGCTATCTGCAGAGGGTCTTGTGTACACATGGGCTCAAAAATATGGAATTGAAGAGATGACAAAGAAAAAAAATGTAATACTTCATTGTTTCTTATGTGCTCAGATGCAGAAGGCAGAAGGTTCAATTTTTCATTAAACTGTTGAAGGGTTAAATGTTTAGACCTGGTGACAAAATGGCAAAGCTCATTCAGATTATAAATTCCCCACCAATGAAAAAGATGCAAGTCTAGGCTGGGGGTAAAATTAGGAATAATATGTAACAGAAAGGGATGCTTAGAGGACAGCCCATATTTAAACTGTGAAAAGCAAAGATGGAGGATGAAAGTAAGGATGAAGCAAAACTTGAATAATTGTGATATAATAAAAGAATCCAGGACTGTGAAGGTTCAATTAGTGCTTGAAATAGTAGAGGTGCTGCATTATGCCACCCTAACACACCTATGAACTTTAAACAAGCTTACAATGTAGAAACCTTGTCTAAAGAAAGACATGGAGGGGCTCTATAACAGTCTGAAGAACAGAAGACATGCCGGGCAAAACATGCAGACAAAACTCAGAGTGCAGTCCTACTAGTAAAGAATATGGATAGTTATTCCGCTGTCAGCCACTAGATGGAGACGACTGCTTGTTGTAGTTAAAGGGGTTGTCCCGCGCCTAAACGTTTTTTTTTTTAATTCAATAGGCCTCCCGTTCGGCGCGAGACAAACCCAAGGGATGGGTTAAAAAAAAAAAAGGTTTAGCACTTACCCGAATCCCCGCGCTCCGGCGACTTCTTACTTACCTTAGCAAGATGGCCACCGGAATCTTCACCCACGATGCACCGTGGGTCTTCTCCCACGGTGCACCGTGGGCTCTGTGCGGTCCATTGCCGATTCCAGCCTCCTGATTGGCTGGAATCGGCACACGTGACGGGGCGGAGCTACGAGGAGCAGCTCTCCGGCACGAGCGGCCCCATTCACCAGGGAAGACCGGACTGCGCAAGCGCGTCTAATCGGGCGATTAGACGTTGAAATTAGACGGCACCATGGCGACGGGGACGCTAGCAACGGAGCGGGTAAGTGAATAACTTCTGTATGGCTCATAATTAATGCACGATGTACATTACAAAGTGCATTAATATGGCCATACAAAAGTGTATAGACCCACTTGCTTTCGCGGGACAACCCCTTTAATGCAGCCACAGATTTGGTTTCACTCAGAACTCCCTATTTCTTTAGCTTGTAATGTAAATCAGAATACGTGAGGCTGCCATACAAACTCAGCTATAATTATGATATAAAGGGTAAGAAACAGTATATCCAGGCGTCAGGTAACGATGATTGTAAGGCCGCCTGCAGACGGCCGGGTTGGATCCGGCTGCGAGAATTCTCACAGCGGGACCCGACCCGAGCCCCTGCAGAGAGCAGCGCGTACTCACCCGTACCCTACAGCTCCGGCCCTTTCATGTGCCGGCTGCCGGGCAGCCGACACATGCGCAGAGCGGAGCCGGCGGCTAGTGAGTGACATTTCTGTGTGGGGCTCTGCGAGTCCCGCACAGAATTAGGACATGCCGCGGTTTGTTTGCTGCGCGAGATTTCGCGCGGACAAACCGCAGCCTTCTGCCTAGGATTGCGTTTGCTAACGCAATCTTATGGCAGCTTCCAAGGGTGGAAATCCTGCAGCGGAATTTCTGCCCATCTGCAGGCAGCCTAAAGGATTGGAATATTTCAACGTATATGCGCAGAGAATGCAGTAGGAGTGACTGACCAGTAGGGGGAGGCAGCGTCTCATAAAGTGCTCCAAAGTTCTTTATCTAAGCTTGTCCCTGCAGATTTTGATAATACAGAACAATTCTAGACCACAGGAGTATAAAGGCCAATAGAGGAACAAGCTGTATAGTTATTGCGCGCGCTAAATTTGCATGCATAATACGGACTGAATAGAACCCAATGACCGCATGTTCTATTTTCTGCGCATTTTCACAGCAAAATAACCAATTGAAATCAATGGGCTTGCATAACTGCGCCAGAAAAAAGAGACCTGTGTATTCGCTGAGCATATAGGCACAACATCAATGAGATTTTGTATCTATAGATTTGCTTGAGCAAATGCACCTCACATTTACACATACAATTTAATCCCCAGCAGCTGAATACGCAGCTGTCAGCACATCTGGGCCGTGGGACTTGTATATAACTGTAGTTGTTAGTGATCAGTATGGGGATCGCTATATTCTCTCTCCCTTCCTGAAGACATAAGTTTTTAAAATGGTTTTCTATATAGCCATCGGAGGGTTTTTATGGCTTGATTTTCAGGACAAGTTCCACTTTTTAATGGTATTTTGGGGTAGAAATATGGTATTCTATAACGTTTTTATTCTCTTTTTTAGGGGAAATGGGAAATAAACAACTTCTGTTATTCTTATACTGAATTTCATTTTTATGGGCTTCAGCATGCGGAATAAGGCCTCCTTTCCACGAACGGATTTACGCCGCGTAAATTCGCTGCAAAAATCCGCTGCATTGCCCGCAGCTATTAGGTTCTATTGAATTCCACCGTGGAATTTCGCACCGTGAAATCACCTGACCTCACCTGCAGCATGCTCTATTTGCCGCGGGTGTACGCGCTGACGGCTTCCATTGCGGTCAATGGAAGCCGTCCATTCACGCTATCTCCCGCTGAAACACAGCGGAAGATAGCGTAAAAACGCTTTCCCGCCTACCGCCGCCGTGTCATGTGACGCGGCCGGCGCGTCACATGACACAGCCGCCGCGTCATGTGACGCGGTGGGCGTGTCACATGATGCGACGGCGGTGGGCGGGGAAGCGTCTTCACGCTATCTTCCGCTGTTAAGTATGGGGTCTCTGGGGGGCGCCGTGACGGGCTTCACTGCGGAATATTCCGCGGCGGAGCCCGTCACGCTCGTGTGTGGCCGGCCTAAATGTGATAACATTATTCTCTGGATCAACACGATTCCGGCGTTACCAAATGTTTAGTTTTTTTTATATGTTTTGCTATTTTTGCACACCAAAAACACTTTTTTCTTTTAAGATTTGATTTTGTGTCCCTCGCATTCGAAGAGCCATAATATTTTTTTTCCATCAACAGATCTCTATGAGGGCTTGTTTTTTGCGGGATGAGCTCTTGTCTTCATTAATCCTATTTTGGGGAATATATAACATTTCAATCACATATATCCCAAGTTTTCTAGAGGTAAAATTTAAAAAATCTGCAATTTTGGCAAGGTTTGTATTTATTTATTTATTTATTCAGTACAGCATTATATAGCCTGGGGGCTTATTCACACAAGTGTATATTGGCTGTGTTTTCACAGCCAGCTGATATATGCGACCATCTGATGCATTAGATTCCAATGCATCAGATCAAAAAGGCTGGGCGCTTTTACACCGGGCAAGAAAGATAGTCCTGGAACTATCTTCCCGGTCAGACTACAGCTGCTGCCATTGACTCCTATGGGAGCCAATGACAGCGGACGGAGAAGGGAAGTGGGAGGGAGTTTAGCAGCATGACTGCTAAGCTCGATCCCCCTTCTCCTTTCTGCCCCTTGCCGCAGTCTGCAGGGTTCTTAAGCTATTACTTGTCCAGATAGTCCCAGTAGTCTGGCTGCTAATGTTGCATAGAGCCAAGGTGTGTTACCTGATGGTGTGAACAGAAACCTATCCAGAGACATAGAAATGGTCAAGACTGGTGGCAAAACAGCAACAACAAGGTGCAGGAAAAGGGTCATGGCAGACAGCAAGCAATAACAAAGTCCAGTAAACAGAGCTGAGGTCAGGGAGTACAGAAGCCAGAATAACCTGCAGTCAGAACCAGAATACACAAACAAGGGCTTTCTCTCCAGGAGGCCAAATGATTAAGCAACCACCTTAGGGTGTGGCTGCCTGATATAACAGACTCTGTGACATGATTATAGAGGAACAGGCTTTAATGGGTGCAAACTGGCCCTTTAAAGGGGTTTCTCTAAGGAGAAAATATAGCGTTTCTGACCCCGTCCCAGGCCTTTTACTAGCAAAGCCAGACTCCTACCTACACTGATGAAGGGCAAACACCCTGAAACAGCTGTCTGTACATGTAGTCTTGCTTTGCTTTTAATTCCCAGTCAATGTTACAAGGCTTGTATAAAGAGTCTAACTTTGGCTTGAAGGAATGCTGCCTTACAATAGATGGCACTGTGGAGGTATTATTCCATCTCCCTTATGTGGATCTATACACTTCTGTATGGGCATTACAAAGCACTTTGTAATATAGTGTGTGCTTTGTAAATGAGCCATACACAAGATGTATACTTACCCGAACTGGTGCTTCCCCTCCTCCCCCCTGTGCTTACCATTCCATCATCCTTGGTTTTGATAAATTCTTCCTTCTGTCTTTTTTGTCGTGCAGGTGCAGTAGTGCTTGTCAGCTTGCCGGCTTGTCAGGAACACGCGTCTGCTGCTTCACGCATGCACAATTCAGTCAATTCCGCTGACAGTCCGGAGATGAAGCCGAACAGCAACATTCACCGGCCAGCTGTCCTCAGCTGAAGGGTAAGTGGGGTATGGGGGGGAGGGGGGGGGCATGGGTGGGTCATTATTACTGCTGCGGCAACTACTGGGGTTACTGTTACTGTTGGGAAAACTACTGGGTGTCTACTTTGATGCTGCGATAACTACTTGGGGGTCACTATTATTGCTGGGGCACATATTTGGGGTCACTGTTACTGCTGAGACACCTATTGGTGGTCAGTATTACTGCTGGGACACCTATTGGTGGTCAGCATTACTGCTAGGGCAGCTGTGTTGGGGGGGTCACTGTTACTGCTGGGGCAATTATTGGGGTTACTATTTCTGCTGGGGCAATTATTGTGGGTCACTAGCTCTGCTGGAGCAACTATTGGGGGTCAATATTACTGCTGAGGCAACTATGGGCACTCAGTATTGCTGTTGGGGCAACTGTGGGGGTCAGTATTACTGGTAGAGCAACTATTGAGGGTCACTATTGCTGCTGGGACAATTATTGGGGGAACAATTACTGCTTGGGCAATTATTGGAGGTCACTATTACGGCTGGGGCAACTATTAGGGAACCCAATTACAGCTGGGGCATCTATTGGGGGTCACTATTACTGCTGGGACAATTATTGGGGGGAACAATTACTGCTAGGGCAATTATTAGAGGTCACTATTACGGCTGGGGCAACTATTAGGGGACCCGATTACAGCTGGGGCATCTATTGGGGGTCACTATTACAACTGGGGCAAAAATTGGAGGTCACTATTACTGCTGGGGCAATTATTGGGGGTCACTATTATGGCTGGGGCAACTATTAGGGGACCCGATTAAAGCTGGGGCATCTATTGGGGGTCACTATTACTACTGTGGCAATTATTGGAGGTAACTATTACTGCTGGGGCAATTATTGGGGTCACTATTACTGCTGGGGCAATTATTGGTAGTTACTATTTCTACTAGAGCAACTATTGGTGATAGTATTACTGCTTGGGCAATTATAGGGGTCAGTATTACTGCTAGGGCAATTATTGGAGGTCACTATTACTGCTAGGGCAACTTTTGGGGATCACTATTACTGCTAGGACACATATTGGTGGTCACCATTACTGCTGGGGCAACTGTGAGCGGTCACTATTACTACTGGGGCGATTATTGGGGGCAACTATTTCTGCTGGGGCAATTATTGGGGGTCACTATTACTGCTGGGGCAATTATTGGGGGTCACTATTACTTCTGGGAAAATTATTGCGGGTCACTATTACCCCTGGGACAACTATTGAGGGGTCTGTATTACTACTGTTGCAACTTTCATTTGTGATACTGTCTGCTGAGATGCTGTATCTAAGCCGATCCTGTGTGACACATCTGCTGAGCAGACGTATCCAACAGGATTTGCTTAGATACAGCAGTTCAACATATGTGTCTAAGGCGATCATGTGTGATACATCTGCTAAAACGCTGTTCCTAAGCTGATCCTGTGTGATACATATGCTGAGATGCTGTATCTGAGCATATCCTGTGTGATACATCTGCTGAGCAGGTGTATGTAATCCGATCATGTGGGATACATCTGCTCAGTAATTATTGGGGGTCACTATTTCTGATGGTGCAACTATTGGAGATCCTTCCACACCCTGATTGAAATTTGTGTAGGATAACCCTTGGGCTCTTTGCTTTCATCTCTGCGGTCCCAGATAATGCTGATAACGATGCAGCATATAATAATGCCTCGCATGATCCTCCCTTTATTAAACTTTTTTCAATACCCACCCATCCATTCTCTTCATTTACCCATGTTCTTGTTTGGTTAAGTAGAATGGCTTTGAAATATGCCTCCAGATTAGGAATATCTGCCCCACCACACTTACGATGTATGGGTAAAATTGATAGAGCCATGTGCCTTAAGCTCCTGTCTGGCTAATATCCACAATATCTGTGCCTTGTGCTCCTGCCTGGCTAATATCCACAACATCTGTGTCTTGTGCTCCTACCTGACTTATATCCACAATATCTGTGCCTTATGCTCCTACCTGACTTATATCCACAATATCTGTGCCTTAAGCTCCTGTCTGGCTAATATCCACAATATCTGTGCCTTGTGCTCCTGCCTGGTAATATCCACAATATCTGTGCCTTATGCTCCTACCTGACTTATATCCACAATATCCGTGCCTTGTGCTCCTGCCTGGCTAATATCCACAACATCTGTGTCTTGTGCTCCTACCTGACTTATATCCACAATATCTGTGCCTTATGCTCCTACCTGACTTATATCCACAATATCTGTGCCTTAAGCTCCTGCCTGGCTAATATCCACAATATCTGTGCCTTAAGCTCCTGTCTGGCTAATATCCACAATATCTGTGCCTTGTGCTCCTGCCTGGTAATATCCACAATATCTGTGCCTTATGCTCCTACCTGACTTATATCCACAATATCCGTGCCTTGTGCTCCTGCCTTAGTAATATCCACAATATCTGTGTCTTGTGCTCCTGCCTGGCTAATATCCACAATAACTGTGTCTTGTGCTCCTGCATGATTGTTATACACAATTATGTTTTGTGGATAACCATCACTTTTGTATTCTTTCTTATCAAGTTCATTTTAGCGATGCAATTATGACAGCCCTGACCCATCAGTCTTTTTATTTATGCTCCAATCTATTCACAAAGAGCCAACTTTCATTCAGTTTTGAATTTATCGCCATCTTGTGGTCAGATTTCATTACTACATGTAGAATCACTGAGAATCTTATGTACTGGTGTTTTAGTAACATCTGCTTTAGTAACATTAGTTTAAATACCGACAGCCTCCAATCCAGCCTTCCATATCCAAGGATGTTTCATATTTCATGTGTTCCCCTTCTGCTTTCATTACCACTTTTGTATTCTTTCTTATCATGTCTTATTTAAAAAGAAAGTCGACGACATCCGGCAGAAAATAACCTCCCAATCCCATACTAGCCCCGACCCTGGTCTTGTCAGTACTGCATCTAGCTCCTGCTCACTGTCTATATTCAGACCAATGACATAGGAAAAAGTTTCCAGACTTCTTTCCTCTGCTCACCCCATTACCTGCACTAGTGATCCTCTCCCCTCACACTTCCTCCAGTCTATCTCCCCAGTGGTCATCTCCCACCTCACCACTATATTTAACCTCTCTCTGACGTCTAGGAGTTGCTCAATGCCTCTTGCATCAGCACAAGCGCTTCATAGCCGTTTCTGTCCGCAGGCAACAGGTGCAATTATAGAAGGGGAAGATTTCCTTGTCTGTTTTGGCTGTACATTGAGAACTGCTGATGACATAAGTAAATATCTGATGTTCCATTCGGGCTCTTCTGAGAAATGGTTTTGTACAGCAGCCAGCGAGATGTTGTTTTGAAGCTCAACACGAAATCTGCAATTGCTAAGCTGCAGAGCTGGGAGTTTATTAAATTATAATTCACAGTAATGGGGTTCACTATGTGGAATAAATGAAATGATAACTCTTCTGCCTGTCAGTACGGTTGCTAGGATGTCAAAATTATTATTTTTTTTTTTTAGCTTTTCCTTTTTCGCAAAATAAAGACCCATTTTGGTAAATTATTTGTTTTTGGCATTGTTGCATTGAATGGCCCGTAAGTATTTTATAGGCTTTTATTTGCATGTGATATGAGTGTGATGGTCCGATAGTTACATATTGCCATTTTTTGGAAGTGAGACAATTACTGTTCATGTCCAGTTTTTGGGCCACTATTTTCTCTTCTAGATCTGTTGACAAAATATTGTTAACATTGGGATTGGTGCTGGTTTGAGCAACTCAGTTGGTATCCTGTCAATGCCCGAGGCTTTGTTGTTCGGAACTTGTTTCGTAGGCCCGGCTACCTCCTGACTGGTTGATTGACTTAGTCCATTGCCTGCATATGACTTTGCTGTGTATTCTTGCCACCTTCATTTAATTTGATCTTCACTATGAAGTACTTTGACGTTTTGATGTTTGACAGTTTCTGCTTTCCGGGGTGTAAATAGTACCTCTGTCTGTTTCACATCGGTGAAGAGCTAATGAGCGGGACCTTGCTGGCTTGCATCTTCCAGTTTTTCAAGTATTCCTGCCAGTAACGCTCTTTATGTGCTAAATGATTCATATCTGCTTTTTCCCTTTACTGCATATTCTGCTGGGATGTTGCTGATGTCAAAGTGTTTCATTGCAGGTGATCTTTTCGTGTCATTGATCCGGAGTTTGTCTTTCGCAACGAGTAGCTGGTGGTCCGTAAAACAATCAGCACCAGGAAGCATTTTGACTGTTTCTATTGAGCTCTTGCAACATTGTTGGCAGATGAAATAGTTTGTGATGTTGTTCATTCGGAGCTGTCCGCATGTATAAGTGATGTTTTGGCTGCTCAAACCACGTGTTTGCAATCAATAAACCTTTTTCTTGACAGCACTGATCCAACCACCGGCCTCATTCCGGCCTTCGGATCCAAACTTGGCTACAACCGGTGGTTCTTCTCCTGCAGAGGGTCTTGTGTACACATGGGCTCAAAAAATACAAAAAATATGGAATTGAAGAGATGACAAAAAAAAAAAATGTAATACTTCATTGTTTCTTATGTGCTCAGATGGGGAGGGTAAGCTTCCATTTTTCATTAAACTGTTGAAAGGTTAAATGTTTAGACCTAATGACAAAATGGCAAAGCTTATTCAGATTATAAATCCTCCACTAATGAAAAAGATGCAAGTCTAGGCTGGGGGTAAAATTAGGAATAATATGTAATAGAAAGGGATGCTTGGAGGACAGCCCATATTTAAACTGTGAAATGCAAAGATGGAGGATGAAAGTAAGGATGAAGCAAAACTTGAATAATTATGATATAATAAAAGAATCCAGGACTGTGAAGGTTCAATTAGTGCTTGAAATAGTAGAGGTGCTGCATTATGGCACCCTAACACACCTATGCACTTTAAACAAGCTTACAGTGAAGAAACTGTGTCTAAAGGAAGACGTGGAGGGGCTCTATAACAGTCTGTGTGTAAGGAGAAAGTCTGGAGAACAGAAGACATGCCAAGGGGCAAAACATGCAGACAAAACTCAGAGTGCTGCCCTACTACCGTAGGAAGTAATATGGATAGTTATTCCGCTCTCAGCCACTAGATGGAGGCGACTGCTTGTTGTAGTTAATGCAGCCACAGAGTTGGTTTCACTCAGAACTCCCTATTTCTTTAGCTTGTAATGTAAATCAGAATACGTGAGGCTGCCATACAAACTTGGCTATAATTATGATATAAAGGGTAAGAAATGGTATATCCAGGTGTCAGGTAAGTATGATTGTAAGGCCGCCTGCAGACGGCCGGGTTGGATCCGGCTGCGAGAATTCTCACCGCGGGACCCGACCCGAGCCTCTGCAGAGAGCAGCATGTACTCACCCACGCCCCGCAGCTCCGGCTCTTTCATGTGCCGGCTGCCGGGCAGCCCGCGCATTTGCAGAGCGGAGCCGGCGGCTGGTAAGTGACGTTGGAACATGCCGCGGTTTGTTTGCCGCGCGAGATTTTGCACGAACAAATCGCGGCCGTCTGCCTAGGATTGCGTTTGCTAACACAATACTATGGTAGCTTCCAGGGGTGGAAATTTTGCGGGAAATCCCACCGCGGAATTTCCACCTGTCTGCAGGCAGCCTAAAGGATTGGAATATTTTTCACGTATATGCGCAGAGAATGCAGTAGGAGTGTCTGACCAGTAGGGGGAGGCAGCCTCTGGTAAAGTGCTCCAAGGTTCTTTATCTAAGCTTGTCCCTTCAGATTTTGATAATAGAGAACAATTCTAGACCACAGGAGTATAAAGGCCAACAGAGGAACAAGCTGTAGAGTTATTGAAATTGAGTTCTTATAAACAGAAGAATGTCGGTACGTGCTGGTTTACAACAAGCTGCTAGTTAGTCTGGATTCACAGGGTCATATTTGCAAAGTATTGAGCGCGCTAAATTTGCATGCATAATACGGACTGAATAGAACCCAATGACCGCATGTTCTATTTTCTGCGCATTTTCACAGCAAAATAACCAATTGAAATCTATGGGCTTGCATAACTGTGCCAGAAAAATGCAAGAGACCTGTGTATTCGCTGAGCATATAGGCACAACATCAATGAGATTTTGTATCTATGGATTTGCTTGAGCAAATGCACAACACATTTACACATACAATTTAATCCCCAGCAGCTGAATACGCAGCTGTCAGCACATCTGGGCCGTGGGACTTGTAGGAGTCACTCCCCTATATATAACTGTAGTTGTTAGTGATCAGTATGGTGATCGCTATATTCTCTCTCCCTTCCTGAAGACATAAGTTTTTAAAATGGTTTTCTATATAGCCATCGGAGGGTTTTTATGGCTTGATTTTCAGGACAAGTTCCACTTTTTAATGATATTTTGGGGTAGAAATATGGTATTGTATAACGTTTTTATTCTCTTTTTTAGGGGGAATGGGAATTAAACAACTTCTGTCATTCTTATTCTGGATTTCATTGTTATGGGCTTCAGCATGCGGAATAAATGTGATAACATTATTCTCTGGATCAACACGATTCCGGCGTTACCAAATGTTTAGTTTTTTATTATATGTTTTGCTATTTTTGCACAACAAAAACACTTTTTTTCTTTTAAGATTTGATTTTGTGTCCCTCGCATTCGAAGAGCCATAATATTTTTTTCCATCCACAGATCTCTATGAGGGCTTGTTTTTTGCGGGATGAGCTCTTGTCTTCATTAATCCTATTTTGGGGAATATATAACATTTCGATCACATATATCCCAAGTTTGCTAGAGGTAAAATTTAAAAATCTGCAATTTTGGCAAGGTTTGTATTTATTTATTTATTCAGTACAGCATTATATAGCCTGGGGGCTTATTCACACAAGTATATATTGGCTGTGTTTTAACAGCCAGCTGATATATGCGACCATCTGATGCATCAAATTCCAATGCATCAGATCAAAAAGGCTGGGCACTTTTACACCGGGCAAGAAAGATAGTCCTGGAACTATCTTCCCGGTCAGACTACAGCTGGTGCCATTGACTCCTATGGGAGCCAATGACAGCGGACGGAGAAGGGAAGTGGGAGGGAGTTTAGCAGCATGACTGCTAAGCTCGATCCCCCTTCTCCTTTCTGCCCCTTGCCGCTGTTTGCAGGGTTCTTAAACTATTGCTTGTCCAGATAGTCCCAGTAGTCTGGCTGCTAATGTTACATAGAGCCAAGGTGTGTTACCTGATGGTGTGAACAGAAACCTATCCAGAGACATAGAAATGGTCAAGACTGGTGGCAAAACAGCAACAACAAGGTGCAGGAAAAGGGTCAGGGCAGACAGCAAGCATTAACAAAGTGCAGTAAACAGAGCTGAGGTCAGGGAGTACAGAAGCCAGAATAACCTGCAGTCAGAACCAGAATACACAAACAAGGGCTTTCTTGCAAGGAGGCCAAATGATTAAGCAACCACCTTAGGGTGTGGATGCCTGATATGACAGACTCTGTGACATGATTATAGAGGAACAGGCTTTAATGGGTGCAAACTGGCCCTTTAAAGGGGTTTCTCTAAGGAGAAAATATAGCGTTTCTGACCCCGTCCCAGGCCTTTTACTAGCAAAGCCAGACTCCTACCTACACTGATGAAGGGCAAACACCCTGAAACAGCTGTCTGTACATGTAGTCTTGCTTTGCTTTTAATTCCCAGTCAATGTTACAAGGCTTGTATAAAGAGTCTAACTTTGGCTTGAAGGAATGCTGCCTTACAATAGGTGGCACTGTGGAGGTATTATTCCATCTCCCTTATGTGGATCTATACACTTCTGTATGGATATTACACAGCACTTTGTAATATAGTGTGTGCTTTGTAAATGAGCCATAGACAAGATATATACTAACCCGAACCGGTGCTTCCCCTCCGCCCCCCTGTGCTTACCATTCCATCATCCTTGGTTTTGATAAATTCTTCATTCTGTCTTTTTTGTCGTGCAGGCGCGGTAGTGCTTGTCAGCTTGCCAGCTTGTCGGGAACACCTGTCTGCTGCTTCACGCATGCACAATTCAGTCAATTCCGCTGACAGTCCGGAGATGAAGCCGAACAGCAACATTCACCGGCCAGCTGTCCTCAGCTGTAAGGGTAAGTGGGGTATGGGGTGGCATGGGTGGGTCATTATTACTGCTGCGGCAACTACTGGGGTTACTGTTACTGTTGGGAAAACTACTGGGTTTCTACTTTGATGCTGCAATAACTACTGGGGGTCACTATTATTGCTGGGGCACATATTTGGGGTCACTCTTACTGCTAAGACACCTATTGGTGGTCAGTATTACTGCTGGTGCAACTGTGTGGGGGGTCACTACTACTGCTGAGGCAACTATGGGGGCTCAGTATTACTGTTGGTGCAACTGTGGGGGTCAGTATTACCGCTAGAGCAACTATTGGGGGTCACTATTACTGCTGGGACAATTATTGGGGGAACAACTACTGCTAGGGCAATTATTGAGGGTCACTATTATGGCTGGGGCAACTATTATCGGACCCAATTACAGCTGGGGCATCTATTGGGGGTCACTATTACTACTGTGGCAATTATTGGAGGTCACTATTACTGCTGGGGGAATTATTGGGGTCACTATTACTGCTGGGGCAATTATTGGTAGTTACTATTTCTACTAGAGCAACTACTGGGGACAGTATTACTACTTGGGACACATATTGGTGGTCACTATTACTGCTGGGGCAACTGTGAGGGGTCACTGTTACTACTGGGGCAATTATTGGGAGCAACCATTTCTGCTGGAGCAATTATTGGGGGTCACCATTACTGCTGGGGCAATTATTGGAGGTCACTATTACTTCTGGGAAAATTATTGCAGGTCACTATTACCACTGGGGCAACTATTGAGGGAGTCTGTATTACTGCTTGGGCAACTATTGAGGGGTCTGTATTACTACTGGCGCAACTGTCATTTGTGATACTGTCTGCTAAGATGCTGTAGCTAAGCCGATCCTGTGTGACACGTCTGCTGAGCAGACGTATCCAACAGGAGTTGCTTAGATACAGCAGTTCAACATATGTGTCTAAGGTGATCATGTGTGATACATCTGCTGAGCAGACGTATCCAACAGGATTTGCTTAGACATAGTAGTTCAACATATGTGTCTAAGGCGATCATGTGTGATACATCTGCTGAGCAGACGTATCCAACAGGATTTGCTTAGACATAGTAGTTCAACATATGTGTCTAAGGCGATCATGTGTGATACATCTGCTAAAACGCTGTTCCTAAGCCGATCGTGTGTGATACATATGCTGAGATGCTGTATCTGAGCATTTCCTGTGTGATACATCTGCTGAGCAGGTGTATGTAATCCGATCATGTGGGATACATCTGCTCAGTAATTATTGGGGGTCACTATTTCTGATGGTGCAACTATTGGAGATCCTTCCACACCCTGATTGATATTTGTGTAGGATAACCCTTGGGCTCTTTGCTTTCATCTCTGCGGTCCCAGATAATGCTGATAACGATGCAGCATATAATAATGCCTCACATGATCCTCCCTTTATTAAACTTTTTTCCATACCCACCCATCCATTCTCTTCATTTACCCATGTTCTTGTTTGGTTAAGTAGAATGGCTTTGAAATATGCCTCCAGATTAGGAATATCTGCCCCTCCACACTTATGATGTATGGGTAAAATTGATAGAGCCATGTGCCTTAAGCTCCTGTCTGGCTAATATACACAATATCCGTGCCTTATGCACCTGCCTGGCTAATATCCACAATATCTGTGTCTTGTGCTCCTGCCTGGCTAATATCCACAATATCTGTGTCTTGTGCTCCTGCCTGGCTAATATCCACAATATCTGTGTATTGTGCTCCTGCCTGACTAATATCCACAATATCCGTGCCTTGTGCTCCTGCCTGACTAATATCCACAATATCCGTGCCTTGTGCTCCTGCCTGACTAATATCCACAATAACTGTGTTTTGTGCTCCTTTATGATTGTTATCCACCATGATTTTTTGTGGATAACCATCACTTTTGTATTCTTTCTTATCAAGTTCATTTTAGCGATGCAATCATGACAGCCCTGACCCATCAGTCTTTTCATTTACGCTCCAATCTATTCACAAAGAGCCAACTTTCATTCAGTTTTGAATTTATCGCCATCTTGTGGTCAGGTTTCATTACTACAGGTGGAATCACTGAGAATCTTATGTACTGGTGTTTTAGTGACATCTGCTTTAGTAACATTAGTTTAAATACCGACAGCCTCCAATCCAGGCTTCCATATCCCAGGACGTTTCATATTTCATGTGTGCCCATTCTGCTTTCATCACCACTTTTGTATTCTTTCTTATCATGTCTTATTTAAAAAGAAAGTCGACGACATCCGGCAGAAAATAACCTCCCAATCCCATACTAGCCCCGACCCTGGTCTTGTCAGTACTGCATCTAGCTCCTGCTCACTGTCTATACTCAGACCAATGACATAGGAAAAAGTTTCCAGACTTCTTTCCTCTGCTCACCCCATTACCTGCACTAGTGATCCTCTCCCCTCACACTTCCTCCAGTCTATCTCCCCAGTGGTCATCTCCCACCTCACCACTATATTTAACCTCTCTCTGACGTCTAGGAGTTGCTCAATGCCTCCTGCATCAGCACAAGCGCTTCATAGCCGTTTCTGTCCGCAGGCAACAGGTGCAATTATAGAAGAGGAAGATTTCCTTGTCTGTTTTGGCTGTACATTGAGAACTGCTGATGACATAAGTAAATCTCTGATGTTCCATTCGGGCTCTTCTGAGAAATGGTTTTGTACAGCAGCCAACAAGATGTTTGTTTTGAAGCTCAACACGAAATCTGCAATTGCTCAGCTGCAGAGCTGGGAGCTTATTAAATTATAATTCACAGTAATGGGGTTCACTATGTGGAATAAATGAAATGATAACTCTTCTGCCTGTCAGTACGGTTGCTATGATCTCAAAATTATTTTTTTTTTTTAGCTTTTCCTTTTTCGCAAAATAAAGACCCATTTTGGTAAATTATTTGTTTTTGGCATTGTTGCATTGAATGGCCCGTAAGTATTTTATAGGCTTTTATTTGCATGTGATATGAGTGTGATGGTCCGATAGTTACATATTGCCATTTTTTGGAAGTGAGACAATTACTGTTCATGTCCAGTTTTTGGGCCACAATTTTGTCTTCTAGATCTGTTGACAGCATATTGTTAACATTGGATTGGTGCTGGTTTGAGCAACTCAGTTGGTATCCTGTCAATGCCCGAGGCTTTGTTGTTTGGAACTTGTTTGGTAGGCCAGACTACCTCCTGACTGGTTGATTGACTTAGTCCATTGCCTGCATATGACTTTGCTGTGTATTCTTGCCACCTTCATTTAATTTGATCTTCACTATGAAGTACTTTGCCGTTTTGATGTTTGACAGTTTCTGCTTTGCGGGGTATAAATGGTACCTGTGCCTGTTTCACATTGGTGAAGAGCTAATGAGCGGAACCTTGCTGGCTTGCATCTTCCAGTTTTTCATGTATTCCTTCCAGTAACGCTCTTTATGTGCTAAATGATTCATATCTGCTTTTTCCCTTTACCTCATATTCTGCTGGGATGTTGCTGATGTCAAAGTGTTTCATTGCAGGTGATATTTTTGTGTCATTGATCCGGAGTTTGACTTTCGCAACGAGTAGCTGGTGGTCCGCAAATCAATCAGCACCAGGTAGTGTTTTCACTGCTTGTATTGAGCTCTTGTAACATTGTTGGCAGATGAAATAGTTTGCGATGTTGTCCATTCGGAGCTGTCCGCATGTATAAGTGATGTTTTGGCTGCTCAAACCACGTGTTTGCAATCAATAAACCTTTTTCTTGACAGCACTGATCCAACCACCGGCCTCATTCCGGCCTTCTGATCCAAACTTTGCTAAAACTGGTGGTTCTTCTTCTGCAGAGGGTCTTGTGTACACATGGGCTCAAAAAATATGGAATTGAAGAGATGACAAAAAAAAATGTAATACTTCATTGTTTCTTATGTGCTCTGATGGGGAGGGTAAGCTTCCATTTTTCATTAAACTGTTGAAGGGTTAAATGTTTAGACCTAATGACAAAATGGCAAATCTTATTCAGATTATAAATCCTCCACTAATGAAAAAGATGCAAGTCTAGGCTGGGGGTAAAATTAGGAATAATATGTAACAGAAAGGGATACTTGGAGGACAGCCCATATTTAAACTGTGAAATGCAAAGATGGAGGATGAAAGTAAGGATGAAGCAAAACTTGAATAATTATGATATAATAAAAGAATCTAGGACTGTGAAGGTTCAATTAGTGCTTGAAATAGTAGAGGTGCTGCATTATGCCACCCTAACACACCTATGCACTTTAAACAAGCTTACAGTGTAGAAACTGTCTAAAGGAAGATGTGGAGGGGCTCTATAACAGTCTGTGTGTAAGGAGAAAGTCTGGAGAACAGAAGACATGCCAAGGGGCAAAACATGCAAACAAAACTCAGAGTGCTGCCCTACTACCGTAGGAAGTAATATGGATAGTTATTCCGCTCTCAGCCACTAGATGGAGGCGACTGCTTGTTGTAGTTAATGCAGCCACAGAGTTGGTTTCACTCAGAACTCCCTATTTCTTTAGCTTGTAATGTAAATTAGAATCCGTGAGGCTGCCATACAAAGTTGGCTATAATTATGATATAAAGGGTAAGAAATGGTATATCCAGGTGTCAGGTAAGTATGATTGTAAGGCCGCCTGCAGACGGCCGCGTTGGATCCGGCTGCGAGAATTCTCACCGCGGGACCCGACCCGAGCCCCTGCAGAGAGCAGCGTGTAGTCCCCCACGCCCCGCAGCTCCGGCTCTTTCATGTGCCGGCTGCCGGGCAGCCTGCGAATGCGCAGAGCGGAGCCGGCGGCTGGTGAGTGACGTTGGAACATGACGCGGTTTGTTTGCTTAAAGAATTGGAATATTTCAACGTATATGTGCAGAGAATGCAGTAGGAGTGTCTGACCAGTAGGGAGAGGCAGCGTCTGGTAAAGTGCTCCACCGTTCTTTATCTAAGCTTGTCCCTGCAGATTTTGATAATACAGAACAATTCTAAAACTACAGTAGTAGGCCAATAGAGGAACAAGCTGTATAGTTATTGCGCCCGCTAAATTTGCATGCATAATACGGACTGAATAGAACCCAATGACCGCATGTTCTATTTTCTGCACATTTTCACTGCAAAATAACCAATTGAAATCTATGGGCTTGCATAACTGCGCCAGAAAAATGCAAGAGACCTATGTATTCGCTGAGCATATAGGCACAACATCAATGAGATTTTGTATCTATGGATTTGCTTGAGCAAATGCACAACACATTTACACATACAATTTAATCCCCAGCAGCAAAATACGCAGCTGTCAGCACATCTGGGCCGTGGGACTTGTAGGAGTCACTCCCCTATATATAACTGTAGTTGTTAGTGATCAGTATGGGGATCGCTATATTCTCTCTCCCTTCCTGAAGACATAAGTTTTTAAAATGGTTTTCTATATGGCCATCGGAGGGTTTTTATGGCTTGATTTTCAGGACAAGTTCCATTTTTAATGGTATTTTGGGGTAGAAATATGGTATTGTATAACGTTTTTATTCTCTTTTTCTGGGGGAATGGGAAATAAAGAACTTCTGTCATTCTTATTCTGGATTTCATTGTTATGGGCATCAGCATGCGGAATAAATGTGATAACATTATTCTCTGGATCAACACGAATCCGGCGTTACCAAATGTTTAGTTTTTTTTTTATATGTTTTGCTATTTTTGCACAACAAAAACACTTTTTTCTTTTAAGATTTGATTTTGTGTCCCTCGCATTCGAAGAGCCATAATATTTTTTTTTCCATCAACAGATCTCTATGAGGGCTTGTTTTTTGCGGGATGAGCTCTGGTCTTCAATAATCCTATTTTGGGGAATATATAACATTTCGATCACATATATCCCAAGTTTTCTAAAGGTAAAATTAAAAAAAATCTGCAATTTTGGCAAGGTTTGTATTTATTTATTTATTCAGTACAGCATTATATAGCCTGGGGCTTATTCACACAAGTATATATTGGCTGTGTTTTCACAGCCAGCTGATATATGCGACCATCTGATGCATTAGATTCCAATGCATCAGATCAAAAAGGCTGGGCGCTTTTACACCGGGCAAGAAAGATAGTCCGGGAACTATCTTCCTGGTCAGAGTACAACTGCTGCCATTGACTCCTATGGGAGCCAATGACACCGGACAGAGAAGGGAAGTGGGAGGGAGTTTAGCAGCATGACTGCTAAGCTCGATCCCCCTTCTCCTTTCTGCCCCTTGCCGCAGTCTGCAGGGTTCTTAAGCTATTACTTGTCCAGATAGTCCCAGTAGTGTGGCTGCTAATGTTGCATAGAGCCAAGGTGTGTTACCTGATGGTGTGAACAGGAACTTATCCAGAGACATAGCAATGGTCAAGACTGGTGGCAAAACAGCAACAACAAGGTGCAGGAAAAGGGTCATGGCAGACAGCAAGCAATAACAAAGTCCAGTAAACAGAGCTGAGGTCAGGGAGTACAGAAGCCAGAATAACCTGCAGTCAGAACCAGAATACACAAACAAGGGCTTTCTTGCAAGGAGGCCAAATGATTAAGCAACCACCTTAGGGTGTGGATGCCTGATATAACAGACTCTGTGACAGGATTATAGAGGAACAGGCTTTAATGGGTGCACACTGGCCCTTTAAAGGGGTTTCTCTAAGGAGAAAAGATAGCGTTTCTGACCCCCGTCCCAGGCCTCTCACTAGCAAAGCCAGACTCCTACCTACACTGATGAAGGGCAAACACCCTGAAACAGCTGTCTGTACATGTAGTCTTGCTTTGTTTTTAATTCCCAGTCACTGTTACAAGGCTTGTATAAAGAGTCTAACTTTGGCTTGAAGGAATGCTGCCTTACAATAGGTGGCACTGTGGAGGTATTATTCCATCTCCCTTATGTGGATCTATACACTTCTGTATGGGCATTACAAAGCACTTTGTAATATAGTGTGTGCTTTGTAAATGAGCCATAGACAAGATATATACTAACCCGAACCGGTGCTTCCCCTCCGCCCCCCTGTGCTTACCATTCCATCATCCTTGGTTTTGATAAATTCTTCATTCTGTCTTATTTGTCGTGCAGGTGCAGTAGTGCTTGTCAGCTTGCCAGCTTGTCAGGAACACCTGTCTGCTGCTTCACGCGTGCACAATTCAGTCAATTCCGCTGACAGTCCGGAGATGAAGCCGAACAGCAACATTCACCGGCCAACTGACCTCAGCTGAAGAGTAAGTGGGGTGTGGGGGGGCATGGGTGGGTCATTATTACTGCTGCGGCAACTACTGGGGTTACTGTTACTGTTGGGAAAACTACTGGGTGTCTACTTTGATGCTGCGATAACTACTGGGGTCACTATTATTGCTGGGGCACATATTTGGGGTCACTCTTACTGCTGAGACACCTATTGATGGTCAGTATTACTGCTGGGACACCTATTGGTGGTCAGTATTACTGCTGGGGCAGCTGTGTGGGGGGGTCACTGTTACTTCTGGGGCAATTATTGGGGTTACTATTTCTGTTGGGGTAATTATTGTGGGTCATTATCTCTGCTGGAGCAACTATTGGGGGTCACTATGACTGCTGAGGCAACTATGGGGGCTCAGTATTACTGTTGGGGCAACTGTGAAGGTCACTATTACTGCTAGAGCAACTATTGGGGGTCACTATTGCTGCTGGGACAATAATTGGGGGAACAATTACTGCTAGGGCAATTATTGGAGGTCACTATTACGGCTGGGGCAACTATTAGGGGACCCAATTACAGCTGGGGCATCTATTGGGGGTCAATATTACTACTGTGGCAATTATTGGAGGTAACTATTACTGCTGGGGCAATTATTGGGGTCACTATTACTGCTGGGGCAATTATTGGGGGTCACTATTATGGCTGGGGCAACTATTAGGGGACCCGATTACAGCTGGGGCATCTATTGGGGGTCACTATTACTACTGTGGCAATTATTGGAGGTAACTATTACTGCTGGGGCAATTATTGGGGTCACTATTACTGCTGGGGCAATTATTGGTAGTTACTATTTCTACTAGAGCAACTATTGGGGACAGTATTACTGCTTGGGCAACTATAGGGGTCAGTATTACTGCTAGGGCAATTATTGGAGGTCACTATTACTGCTAGGGCAACTTTTGGGGATCACTATTACTGCTAGGACACATATTGGTGGTCACTATTCCTGCTGGGGCAACTGTGAGCGGTCAATATTACTACTGGGGCAATTATTGGGGGCAACTATTTCTGCTGGGGCAATTATTGGGGGTCACTATTACTTCTGGGAAAATTATTGCGGGTCACTATTACCACTGGGGCAACTATTGAGGGAGTCTGTATTACTGCTTGGGCAACTATTGAGGGGTCTGTATTACTACTGGCGCAACTGTCATTTGTGATACTGTCTGCTGAGATGCTGTATCTAAGCCGATCCTGTGTGACACATCTGCTGAGCAGACGTATCCAACAGGAGTTGCTTAGATACAGCAGTTCAACATATGTGTCTAAGGAGATCATGTGTGATACATCTGCTAAAACGCTGTTCCTAAGCCAATCCTGTGTGATACATATGCTGAGATGCTGTATCTGAGCATCTCCTGTGTGATACATCTGTTGAGCAGATGTATGTAATCCGATCATGTGGGATACATCTGCTCAGTAATTATTGGGGGTCACTATTTCTGATGGTGCAACTATTGGAGATCCTTCCACACCCTGATTGATATTTGTGTAGGATAACCCTTGGGCTCTTTGCTTTCATCTCTGCGGTCCCAGATAATGCCGATAACGATGCAGCATATAATAATGCCTCGCATGATCCTCACTTTATTAAACTTTTTTCCATACCCACCCATCCATTCTCTTTATTTACCCATGTTCTTGTTTGGTTAAGTAGAATGGCTTTGAAATATGCCTCCAGATTAGGAATCTCTGCCCCACCACACTTATGATGTATGGGTAAAATTGATAGAGCCATGTGCCTTGTGCTCCTGTCTGGCTAATATCCACAATATCTGTGCCTTGTGCTCGTGCCTGGCTAATATCCCCAATATCTGTGCCTTAAGCTCCTGCCTGGCTAATATCCACAACATCTGTGCCTTGTGCTTCTGCCTGGCTAATATCCACAATATCTGTGCCTTGTGCTCCTGCCTGGCTAATATCCACAATATCTGTGCCTTATGCACCTGCCTGGCTAATATCCACCATATCTGTGTCTTGTGTTCCTGCCTGGCTAATATCCACAATATCCGTGCCTTGTGCTCTTGCCTGGCTAATATCCACAATATCCGTGCCTTGTGCTTCTGCCTGGCTAATATCCACAATATCTGTGCCTTATGCACCTGCCTGGCTAATATCCACAATATCCGTGTCTTGTGCTCCTGCCTGGCTAATATCCACAATATCCGTGCCTTGTGCTCCTGCCTGACTAATATCCACAATAACTGTGTCTTGTGCTCCTGCATGATTGTTATACACAATTATATTTTGTGGATAACCATCATTTTTGTATTCTTTCTTAGCAAGTTCATTTTAGCGATGCAATCATGTAAGCCGTGACCCATCAGTCTTTTCATTTACACTCCAATCTATTCACAAAGAGCCAACTTTCATTCAGTTTTGAATTTACCGCCATCTTGTGGTCAAGTTTCATTACTACAGGTAGAATCACTGAGAATGTTATGTACTGGTGTTTTAGTGACATCTGCTTTAGTAACATTAGTTTAAATACCGATAGCCTCCAATGCAGGCTTACATATCCCAGGATGTTTCATATTTCATGTGTGCCCATTCTGCTTTCATCAACAGTTTTGTATTCTTTCTTATCATGTCTTATTTAAAAAGAAAGTCGACCACATCCGGAAGAAAATAACCTCCCAATCCCATACTAGCTCCGATCCTGGTCTTGTCAGTGCTGCATCTAGCTCCTGCTCACTCTCTATACTCAGACCAACGACATAGGAAAACGTTTCCAGACTTCTTTCCTCTGCTCACCCCATTACCTGCACTAGTGATCCTCTCCCCTCACACTTCCTCCAGTCTATCTCCCTAGTGGTCATCTTCCATCTCACCACTATATTCAATCTCTCTCTGACATCTGACATCTTCCCCTTCTCATTCAATCATGCTATCATATCCCTACTGCTAAAGAAACTGACACTTGTCTGCTGCTGTCAACTACCGACCCATCTCAATCTCCCCTTCATTTCCAAACTATCACAACTCCTGGTTTACTCCCACCTTATAAGCTGTTTCTGAGAAAGCTCTCTTCTTGATCCCCTACAGTCTTGCTTCTGTCCTCTACTCTCAACAGAAACCGCCCTTACAAAAGTGTCAAATGACCACCGATTGTCTGTCCGCTGTCTCTAACTCTATTTCCTCTCTCTACCTAAAACTAAACCTCTCAAAAACTGACCTTCTCCTGTTTCTGCCCTCTACTAACCTACCTCATTCTGACATTTCCATCTCAGTGTGTAGCACCACCATAACTCCCATACAGCACGCCTTCTGCCTTGGAGATATATTCGACTCCAATCTCTCCTTTACCTCCTATATCCAATCCCTAGCCCAAACATGTCAGCTGGACCTCAAGAACATCGCTAGAATCCACTCTTTTCTCACTGTGGACACGCTAAAGACGCTCACTGCTGCCCTCATCCACTCTTCGCTCGATTACTGCAACTCGCTGCTGATCGGCCTCCCATGCACCAGACTCCCCCCCCCCCCCCCCTCCAATCCATCTTGAATGTGGCAGCCAGGCTCATCTTACTGTCCAGCCGCTACATGGATACCTCTGCCCTGTGCTGGTCACTGCACTGGCTGCCTGTCAAATACAGAATTTAACTTAAACTCACCACCCTCATCCACAAAGCTCTCCACAGCACTGTTTTGGCCTTCGTTGCCTCCCTCATCTCAATCTACCACACAGCCCGCACTCTTCGCTCCGCTAACAAAATCGGATTAAGTTAATTCAAACCTCTCAGAACCAGCAACTCTCGGGGCTGCCGTGCCCACACCACCGGTCCTGCCACCTGGGTTACAGGAGTGCGGCGTAGGGGAGCCCAGGTTCTAGTGATCTCCCCTGGCCGCTGTAAAACAGGTCGCCGCCGGGTTGCTAGGGAGGCAGCAGGTGCTTCTCTATTTCCTTGACTACCAAGCAGGCTTCCTTGGTAACTGTCTGTTCAGCAAGGCTGGGGCGGTGTCCCCAGCACCTCCTTGATGGGCCCTGCTGCTGTCAGGCTCCCCGTCCCAATCAGCTGCTGAAGCGGGAGCTCTGACAGCAGTTAAATGTGTGTGTGTTTTCCTTCCAGCCCTTGCCAGTGCTAGTTTGGTTCTCCAGCTGCACCCACGTATATTTTGACTGCTCTTGTGACCCCCGCTTTTCTGACTTCTGCTTCTGGACCTTGACTACGTTTTTGCCTTCCCCTCAGTACTGCGTACCCTCCTGTTGCCGACCCGGATTGTCTGACTATTCTACCGTTTGTTTGCCTTCAGTGTCAGTTTGTCTTCCCGTGTCCCGCTTCCCTAGTGAGGGTAGGGACCGCCGCCGAGTTGTTGCCCTGGGGTTAGCCCAGGTGGGCAAGTAGGCAGGGACAGGGGTTGCGGGATTTCTCAGGGACCCCCATATCCCGGACACTGTACTGACACTCTCATTCCCGCCTCCAAGACTTCTCCAGAGCAGTAATAGTCCTCTGGAACGCACTCTCAAAAGCTATCTGGGCAATCACTGACACACAAAATTTCAGGCGTGCTCTAAAAATACACCTCTTCAGGGAGGCATAGCACATCCCCTGAACCAAGCCTCTGTTCTCCGTCTGATAACACGCTCCCTGTTTAACAGACTGCAATCCCTGCTAGCCATAATCAACCGGCACCTGCAGTCATACAGATTCATCCACTATACTGCCCAATTCGACCATGTGTATAGCACCCCTCACTCTCCACCTCGCCATACCGTGCACATCTCCAGCCCCTTTACCTTCTGTATCACCCTATTATTTTGTATTATTTAAGGTCGTTGGAGCAGGCCCCCCACTTCAATTGATTACTACATGTAACCGTGGTTTTGTTTTCATTGCCCCCGTCCTGTATGCGCTGCGGAATATGTTGGCTTTATATAAATAAAGATTATTATAGCGATGCAATCATTAAAGCCGTGACCCATCGATAATTTCAATTACACTCCAACCAATTCCCAAAGAACCAACTCTCATTCAGTTTTAATTTTATTGCCATCTTGTGGTTAAGTTTAATTACTACAGTTATTATCACTTATAATGTCATGTACTGATGTTTTAGTGACATCTGCTTTAGAAACATCAGTTTAATTACTGACAGCATCCAATCCAGGCTTCCATATCCCGGGGGACATAACATTGCATGTGAGCCCATTTTTATATTATGGATTTATAGTAATAATAATTGATAAAAGCAGATTTCAGAGGACATGAGGATGAGCTAAAAGATGGAATTGTATATGGCATGGTTTTGTAGCACTTCAGGAAATGTGATTCAGGGTGAACACCCACTGGCGTTTTTTTCTCCACTGCGCTGTGAGAGTAAAGTTAAAGTATCGCAGCGCAGTGCGAGAAAAAAAACGGCATCACGCCGGGATATCGGCATCACGCCGGCATATCGCCAGTCTTTTCAACGGGGCCAGCGGCAGCAGCCCTAGCCCCGTTGAAAAAATATGGAGAATGCCATGGCATTCTCCCTATGTTTTCGATGGGGCCAGCACTGCTGCCGCTGGCCCCATTGAAACCACTAGCGATATGCCGGTTTTATACCCGCGTCTTTCTTGTGCTGCGAGGCGAGAGTTTTCTCGTGCTCTGGCAGCGCAAAAAAGAAAAAAGTCGCCAGTGAGCGTCCACCCTCAATGTAATATAGTGGTATACCAACTCTACGGTTTAATTCTTTTAGCAATTTCCGGCACAGCGATATAAGTAATGATTATTCCACCCCTTTTATTTTGCCAAAAAGTTGAATAATGAAAAAATGTATCATTAAAATATATTTAATATATTTATTAAATGTTTTCTTTCTATGTTTTTCATAATGTTTTCTAAACTTCAAAGCGGCCCTAATGTAGGAATTTTAAATGACCTTTGATGTCGCCAAGTGCAGCATTGTGTAAACTATATAATGACTGTGATAATGCCTCTCTGCTGACAGTATATACCTGAGGAAGGGTCTGGTACAGACCTGAAATGTATTGTAAGCTGTATAGTGTAACAAAATCTTCATGACATTGGGATTCAGCCTCCCGAGGTCCGAGCCGATTATGTCCTCTTCTATCCTACTGCAGTATCCTTTTATGTAAGTTAGCTAAGTGTTAGATAGTGATTTGCTTATCACATTATAAAGTGGTTCTTTTTCATATGGCTTTTGGTTTCTTTCATATTGGGGAATTGGACAATTAGTTGTAAAATGCTCAAGGGAGTTTACATCTGTCAGAAGTTGTGATTTATGAGAATAGAATTGGTTGAGGCCATCAAAAACAGATCAACATGGGCACGGCAGATTGTTCTTCATGTGGTTTGTGGTACATTTGTATACCCTGTAGAGAACTTCTATGGGTATCTGGATAGGAAGGGAAGACTACCGGCCTCATTACTGGTGAAATGGCCCCAAAGAACGTACTGTGGCATGTATGGCCAGAAGGCTTAGATTTGTCATGGTGACGCCAACGTTACAACTGGACCATTGGGGTGGTATCATATGTCAAAGAAATAATAGAGTCGAGTCCAGCAATAGTTTAGTAATCTGGGAGTGTACAGATTTACTAACTGTGATATTTGAAATACAAATTTCATTTACAATTCTCCAGAAAAGTATTTGATACAGGTACACGAAGATGCAGGACTAAGCAGGCAATTGAACACGATGCAAAATACAGTGATATTGACTTGATTAAGACTTCAACACTCTCTCCTTTCCTTTCTTCTGAATTGTTTTGTAAGACAATTTCCCCACTAGTTGATTTATATGAAGGGTTGATTTGATTTTAGTAAAGAGTAGAAGGGGCAAGTGGCTGAACGGCTGATCCTGGCTTTTAATTCATAGAACGTCTATGGGTATCTGGATAAAAAGGGAAGCCCACAGGGCTCATTACTGGTGTTACTGATGCTTTGTGTTATCTCTGTATTTTTTTATTTTTTTTTACAGGGGTTTATTGCATTTGCATTAAGCATGGGGTCAGTATGGGTCCCATCCTTTTAGCTTAGATGCAGTTGCAGAAGCATCCAGGTAGGGTCTTGGTGAGGAGGTCGATCAGTGCATCAGACACGGTTAGTCATCTAGGAAACTATTTGTTTGTTCACTATTATTTGTTGCCTTAGCTTGTGTCATTTGTTCTTGTGGAGTAGGCTGTCTTGGTGAAACTCAGGGAGGGTGTGACTCTATAATTTGTTTCTTTAGTTGTTAAATTCCTATTTATTTCAGATGGTCAGCCACTCATACATTTACAATTCCCGGACCTCCTGCCCCATGCAGTAAAATAACAAATAAGCATATAATCACCTCTCCCACTGTGTACAAAGGCTCTCCTTGGTCCTCTGTACCTTTGTTAGTCTATAGACTGCAGTACTGCTCAGATTATGGGATGTCGAGGCGCTGCAGACAATGATAGATCTGAGCAATCGAGCGTTGAGCTCTGCTATTGGCTGCAGCGCCTGTGATGTCTTGTAAACAGACTGCAGAAACCTGTAAATTTGACATCAGAGAGAAGACCAGAAGGAATGCCATGGGACATACAGGGAGAAGGGAGTATATGCTTACTTGTTATTTTACTGCATGGGGGCGGGATTTACTTAAATTGTAAAACTTAAAAAACTTTGACAGAAAAATAAAGAAATCACGGTGGCCAGAAAATGGGGACAGAAGGTAATTTTGATAGAAAGGTTATATGTTTTGTAAAGAAGCAGAACAACAGCAGTGTTTGGTTCATTGTCAATGCGGACCGTCTCATAAAAAGCTATCATAAACATAAACCTGGTAAACCAAGTCCTAATGGTGCAGAGACCCCTTCTATATGAATAGGTACTGTTGTGTCAGTTTGTAACCTGACTGTGCATTAATCTTTTTTGCCTCTGATGGGTGTGTCAGCTGTTGGTATACAACTGCGGGCAATTAGGGGGGTTAGTTCCCTCCTGGATTGAGGTCTATGCTGGTCAATTTCAGTTCTGTCTGCTTCTGCTGTAGAGTGAAGACAACTCTGGATCTGGTTTCCGTGGTTCTTCCAGCTGCTCCCCAGAGAAGTACGGGGATTTATCCTTTGATGGTTTTAGTTTACTCCTTTGGTTCTACTTTATTATTTATCAGGGTCAGTGAGTGGCTCAGGCAAGCACAGTGGATGTGTCCTTATCTGGGCAGGTCATCCACTAGTAGGTAGGGGTTGTCACCTTCTAGTTTACCTTAGGAAAAGTTTCTCTTCTTTGTTTTTTTCCTTGTACTTCTGGGGTTGCGGGTAATGTGCTGTGAACACTGCTAAACGAGTATTTTGGTTTTTACAGTTATAGCACATCTGAAGAAGAAAATCCCTTTAAGGTCTCAATGCTACTTATACAGCTGGGTATTCGGACCGTGTGTTGTCTGTGTATCGGGAGGGGTGTTGTCTCTCCTTAGGGAGAGCACCCAGAAGGTATGTGGAGACAGCTGGAGGTGAGTGGGTCGGGAAGGGCATTGTCTCTCCCATTGTGTATATTGCATGGACAGCTTGCTTTTTCATGTCTGTCCCTTCATCATTCTTCTCATTATTTTACCCCTTTGTATTCTCTGGATAATACCCAGCTATCTGGGAGAATATTCTTGTTACATTGGAAGTGGCATGTTACGGTTTATCACTGCCTTCTCACATTTGTCTAAGTGAAGCTCTTGTAAGACTCCAATAAAACTATATTGATGAGATGCTTTCTACTAGTTGTTGCTGAACTTATCCCTCAGCACACAATGATGGACTTGCATATAGGACACTTCTTATTGTGTTTCAGAAGACTGGTGATCATCAACTGAACAGACTGTAATCTCCTGGCATTTTTATAAGAATACATTTTCTGCTAATCTACATTGGACTGATGTGTCTTCAGGAACCTGATATGTTTTGTCCAGTGATAGTATAACCCAGTAATCTAGCATTCTGCTAGGAGTTGCTGAATGCCTCTTGCATCAGCCCTAGAGCATCATAGCCGTTTCTGTCTGCAGGCTACAGTGCAATTATAGAAGGGGAAGATTTCCTTGTCTGTTTTGGCTGTACAATGAGACCTCCTGATGACATAAGTAAATATCTGATGTTCCACATGGCTCTTCTGAAAAATTTTCTTTCACGGCAGCCAGCAAGACGTCTGTGATGAAGGTCACAATGGAAATCCTCTAAGAACTGGGGTTTTATTAAATTATAATTTACAGTAATGGAGTTCACTGTGTAGAGTAAATGAAATGATAACTTTTCTAGCTGTCAGCACGGTTGCTATGATCTCAAAATTATTTAATTTTTTTAGCTTTTCCATTTTTGCTAAATAAAGACCCATGTTTGGTAAATTGTTTTTGGCATTGTTGCATTGAAAGGCCCATAAATGTTTAAAGGGTTTTGCTTGCATGCAATATGTGCGCGATGGGCAGATAGTTGCAGCATTCTTGCATATCACCATTTGTCAGAAGTGAGACTATTACTGATTGTATCCAGTCTTTGGGACACAATTTTGTCTTCCATATCTGTTGACAAAGCATTGCTAACATTGGGATGGTCACTGGTTTGAGAATGTCATTTCTTCCCATAATTCATCTGGAGTTTTTCAGCTGTGCTGAGTGACTTGAATCTGTTTTTTACCTCTACCACATATTCTGCTGCGATGTTGTTGGTGTTAAAGTGTTTTTTTGCAGGTGATATTTTCGTGTCGTTGAACTGGAGTTTGACTTTCACAACGAGTAGCTGGGGGTCAGTAAAACAATCAGCACCAGGTAGCATTCTGGCTGCTGGTACTGAGCTCTTCCAAACTATTCGCAGATGAAATAGTAAATCTGGTTGTGATGCTTTACATTCGGAGCTGTCCACATGTATAAATGGCATTTTGGCTGCTCAAACCACGTGTTTGCAATCAATAAACAATTTTCTTGACAGCATTGAACCAAACAATCACCGGCCTCATTCCGTTCTTCTGATCTAAACTTGCCTACAACTGGTGGTTCTTCTTCCATGCATACCTTTGCCTTCAAGCCTAGGCTAGGGGTAAAATTAGGATTAGGAATAATATGTAATAGTAAGGGATGCTTAGGGGACAGCCCATATTTAACCTATGAAATGCAAAGATTGAGGAAGCAATTGAGGGTGGAGCAAAACCCAAATAATTGTGATACAAAAAAAGAATTTAGGACTGTAAAGGTTCAATTAGTGCTTGACATAGTAGAGGTGCTGCCTGCCAGATGACGCACCACCTAAGAGGGCATAAATGCACAGGAAAAGATAGCCAAAAGTACAGGTGAACTGCCACAACACTCCAAATAAGGTGAATATTAGAGATCAGAGATAATGCAGTGTGAAACTTCTCCTTTATTGAATAACATACATAGCCAGCAAGAGAAAACGCTCTTCGTGGTCATACCCCCCTCAATCAGTACCGTTTGCACTGTTCCATAAAGGATTCTTGGGATTCCCCTTGACATTTGGGACTTTGTCATCCTCAGATATCCAATTATCTGTATTTTTAACCAGTTGAACTGATGAGACGGTTTGACCCCAGAATGCATTTCCCCATACTGGCTACACAAGTTATTCAATTAAGGAGAAGTTTTACACTGTATTATCTCTGATCTCTAATATTTACCCTTTTTGGAGTGTTGCAGAAATTCACAAGTTCCTTTTGGCTATGTCTTTCCATATTTAAACTAGACGGAGTTTGAAGTTAGTGGACTGTTTGCATATAAGTTTTAGACAATGGGCCTGAGGACCACATTAGAAAACAGAGAGTATGTGAGAAAATTGTCTGTTGTTCAATCCCCACTCATAAAGGAGCCATCAAACAACTTCAAGTGACCACCCATTGAGCATTCCATGCTGATTTATAATATTCAGCAAGGCTTTGGACAGAGATTTCCTAACTATTTATGATAGTACATAATTGCACTCTTAAAGCAGGGGTGTTTATAAGTACATATAAACTTGAAAATGATCTTATGAAAACTGTCTAGGATTGACGTAGGAATAGGGATTCATAAAGTGTGACACAGATATAAGATTTGCGTGTCTCCATTTTTATGGCATTAATTCTACTTGCCCAAGATAGCAGTGGGTTCTCTTCAATGATGTCATCCGTCTTCTCTTCAAGTTCATCTGTCCACTGACCAAGATCTTTTATATGCTTAGTAAAGTCTTTTACTGCCGCAGTTAGTTCCTCTTTGTATATAGATTTCATTTACAGAAGTAGATTGGAATGTTGAACTGAGAGGTCAATGCCGCCTCCGTCTGGGCCTTGTTAAAGATTAAGTGAACCTGTCTTAATTTTGACTGGGCTTGGTGAGCCAGATGGTGGGATCAGATCAACTAAGTTCTGCAAAGCAAACCGTTAGTAACATAGAATGTAACACCGAAAATATACATATGTCCATCCAGTTCAGCCTTTTACTCCCCAATGTTCAGGCAGCATAACTCATGAGGGGTTTGGGGTCCCTTGGAGCCTCTCCCTTATTCCTGATCATCTTCCAGAGTATCAAAGATTGAGCTCTCATAAACAGAAGAATGTTGGTGGGCCTTTTTACAACAAGTTGCTAGTTAGTCCGGATCCACATGTTCTATTTTCTGCCCATTTTCACAGCACAAGAGCTCATTAAAAACAATTAAGATGCAAGAGACCTGTGAATTCACAGAGCATATAGGTGCAAAATGCAGTCAAAATCCTCAAGCGTCATTAACCCTTTCCAATCCAATTTGTATCCTGGTTTTCCTTGGGGGCTTACTCTTTTTCTGCCATTATACAACGGCGCTATATGCTGGCTAAAGCCAGTACTGCATGAGGTGACACGTTGGATAGGCTCCGACAGCAGAGAGGCTGGCAATATACATTAAGAAAACCCTGACGGACGTCTTCCAACATCAGAGCTGTACAGTCGTAAATCATAATGTCTTCAGAGGTCAGACAGTGGATTGGAAGGGGTTAAATCTCGGCGACATGAACACGGACGTTTGCATGACAAAATTGAGCTCATGCCCATGTAAATCCACCCTTAAGCAGTAGTAGGCTTTTAATGTACTTGTAAAAGTCACTCACCTATACATAAGAACAATATATAAAAAAATAGGATAGCGCTTCCAGAGTGTACTATAAAATCATATTCTGATCATTTACTTATATTATATCTCACTCATCCGGTGCCTAGTGAAGATCCTGTTTACTAGGATCCTCACTAACACCCTTTATCCAGGTCTTCTTATATGTGCTTGTGCCTTTAATCCCCTGGTGTCCTGCTGGGCCAGTCAGCTGGGGAGCCACGTTCGTCCTCCGTCTCTCAACCAGAGAGCCGCTCGGAAAAGTCAGTGTACAGTAAAAAACAGGTCCGCTATCCGGGGATATGGCACTTCAATCAAGGACAAAACAGACAAACAAATTCCAAAAAAGAACAGGAGAGGTATGAAACTGCTTTTACCACGAAGTTTAGTGCACATTCAGGTGTAATCAACAGTATATTGAAAAAGAATTGGACCATCTTAAAAGAAGACCCATTCCTAGAGAAACGACTAGCAGTAAGACCGTTATGTATCTTCCGGAAGAACAGAACATTGAAAAATCTTACCCAAAAAAAGAAAAAGATCAAAAAGAACGAAAAAAAGACAGAGAAATAGGTGGAGTATATAAATGTAAAGAAAAAAGATGCATGTGTTGTACAAACATTAACCAGGGTACCAAGATGGAGAAGAATTCATGATTAAACAAAAAATGACATGTAATGTGACAAAAGTAATTTACATGCTAGAATGCCCATGCGTCCTAAGGTACATAGGAAGGACTATCAATACGTTGTGTGAAAGGCTGAATAAACACCGAAGCAATATAAAGAAAGGTTTTGAAAAACACAGCATCTCACGGCATTTTAGCACCCACCACGCCAAAGACTCTTCATTGTTAAAAGTTACTCCCATAGAATATATCCGGGAAAGATCAGTGGAGAAATTGAGAACAAGGGAAATGTTCTGGATATTCCGTATGAACACCCTAGTCCCCAGGGGCCTCAACGAAGTTGTAGAAAAGTTATAAAAACATTGAATTTTTTAACAATAAAAAACACAAATAGATGGTTCCAAGTTTTATCATATTAAAGTTTTATTATCAAATATGAACAACAGAATATTATAAATACATGATTTTAAATGAACCTAATATTATGATTATGAGGTATACAGTGATTTAAATGTTTTATACTTATTTATGCTTTATTTATGCTATATTTTAAGATATTTATGATGAGTTGATGAGAATAGCAAACATGACATATAAATGTATGAACATAGACTGATTAATGACATAAAAAAAGAGAAATGTTATAATTATATATATATATATATATATATATATATAAAGAAGTAATAATATGGATGCAGGCCAGTAACACCCATATTTTGATGTATTTAGAAGGTGCGATCGAGCCCATCCACTCTCTCTCCCACACAAGGAGCAGCGCCCAATCATGTGACGTCACGTGACCAAGTCAGCTGACACGCACGGAGGAGGCGTGACGCCGCAGGATGCTGGAGGAGACGCAGGACGGAGCAGACCGCATGGAGAGAAGGTACGTAGATGTCATTATAAATAGATTGTATTATAATGTACTGTCACACTTGAAAAAGTCCCCATGAAGGGACGAAACGCGTTGTGAGAATAAACTTGATTGAAGTGCCATATCCCCGGAGCGCGGACCTGTTTTTTACTGTACACTGGCTCACCTATACATAACTGTAATTGTTAGTGATCAGTATGGTGATCACTATATTCACTCTCCCTGCCCAATGTCAGACAGCTTATATTGCTGTGTTTGCAGTCTTCAGTTCCCCACAGCAATGCTCTTACAGTAGAGGTGGTCAGGCTGCAGGTCAGGCCTATACTTCACTAGAGAGAAGTCTGCTGACTCCCATTACTTCAGGAGTGGAGGAGTGCAGATTGGTATTAGTGTTTCTTGACGCCACAGGAAGTTAGAGGTTTGACAGAAGGCACACCCCTCTCACACCCCTAGCCCCTGATTGGCTCAAGGAACTGAGGTTGTGGAAGGCGGTAAAGTGGATGGAGAAGTGCCAGTGGTAAGGGACAGTGGAGGCTTCTGTATGTTAGCTGCAGCATCTAAGCATGTGTCCCCCCGACCTCCCAGCTCTCCACCTTATTCTGCTGTATGTGGCGCGGTGTCTGTAACGCTCACTCCCCTGCCCCAGTTGCCAAGCTGGCCATGTGCGGCACATGTGAGGAATTATTGCCTCTGCTGCTGCCTCCCTCCTGTTCTGATGCTGTGGGTGGACGGCATGGTTTAGTTAATAGAGGGTTGCCGCTGTGTTCTCTTACATGCCGACCAGGGGAAAGGAAGGTGGAGTGGGAGGGGAGGACACTCAGCGTGCCGCTGGCATACACACTTGACGCTCCTGTGGCCTACCTCATGGCGACCCCGGTGTGCGATGTAACACAGAGCGGGGTGCCTTGTTTTGCCCGGTGGGCAGAGAGGCACTTTGACCTGAGCAAAAGCACGGGTCCAGCGGGGGCGCCGAAGGAATGCAGATGCAGGTGTCTGTGCATTGCTAGGGGGTGCCGCCTTCTGGCCGGGCAATGGGGAGGGTATTTCAGCAGCCCAAATGCGGCCCTCCAGCGGGGGCCGGCAAGTAACCCAGGTGCACGGCTCCCTACATTGCAGCTGCAGCATGAGCTTAGTGGGCTGCCAGGACCTGCAGCCCATCCAGCTCTGCAACCAATCAGGTACAGGGGGCGTCACCCTCCCTGTCAATCTTGACTCTACCAGCTCTTCCTGGTGGCGTCAAGAAACACTAATACCGTGCAGATTACTGTACTGAATAGCAGGTGACCTGCAGTAAGGAGAAGCATGCATATTACTGAGCATAGGGGGGTATGGAGGATGATGCTGCACTCACTGGGCACCGGATGAAGAGTACGGCTCCCTACATTGCAGCTGCAGCATGAGCTTAGTGGGCTGCCAGGACCTGCAGCCCATCCAGCTCTGCAACCAATCAGGTACAGGGGGCGTCACCCTCCCTGTCAATCTTGACTCTACCAGCTCTTCCCGATGGCGTCAAGAAACACTAATACCGTGCAGATTACTGTACTGAATAGCAGGTGACCTGCAGTAAGGAGAAGCATGCATATTTCTGAGCATAGGGGGGTATGGAGGATGATGCTGCACTCACTGGGCACCGGATGAAGAGTAGGGAGAGAGAGAGGTCACACTCTTTACACCACTGGCAGAGCAAGAAGAGTGGGAGCAAAGGCAATGAATCAGGTATGTGCCAGTGCAGAGGTAGAAGTGTGACTCTTGGATGTGCTTCTCACCCATCCTGCTGGAGATTCAGCGGTCAACACTCGGTGAACCTGCCAGTCTGATATGGTCAGTGGGAGATGTTCTTGTCCTAGGGTCCAGTAATAGCTGACAGATGCATCTGTCTGTCCGCAGGTAATGTGGATCACCTGATGTTTATGATAATGAACCAGGCATAATTTCCCCCTGATTTCTGACCGCCGTGGCAGATTCCAATGATTAGTTAGCATGATGGTAAGTTTTAAATGCATATAATTGAAAATAGATTTTTATCAAAGACCATTCTGGGCCCTCAAGGAGCTCTTGCTAGTGGTAGTGGTACCGCTCTCCTTCTTCTCCTCCACCATATTTCCTCCTGCTACTTCCCTCCAAATGAAAAATATGTTAATATGGAAATACACATGTATAGTTCTAATGTTTTGACAAGGAATACAGTCTGTCCTCAAGGTGTAGTTGCCAGTGGTGGTGCTGATGCTGCTCTCCTCCTGCTTCCACCATGTTTTCTCCTCCTACTTACCTCCAATTGAAAAATATGTTAATTTGGAAATACAGAGCTATAACTCTGTTTCGATCCAAAGCCCATTCTGCCCTCAAATTGCTGCTGCTGCTTTCCTTCCCCTGCTTCCGCCATGTTTCCTCCTCCTACTTCCTCCCAAATTAAAAATATGTCAATATGGAAATACAGACCCATAGCTCTAATATTACAATGAAGAACACACTCTGCTCTCAAGGTGCTAGTGGTCATAGTACTACTCCTAATGATGCTGCTGTCTTTTTGTTTCCACCATGTTTCTTTCTCCTCATTCCTTCAAAATAAGCAGCTGCAGCTCTCCAGCTTTTCCTTGGTAGGCCCATGCTTGGGTGCTCTGTTTACCTGGTGGAATTTTTCTTTTGCAAAATGTATGACATTGCTTTTGAACAGAGCACCCTAGGGGGCCTAGTTTATCCTGGGAGCCATGTGGAGGTATGTCAGAAGGTCTACAATCTCTGCAAGAACAAATGGTTCCTTTTGTGCCTTGTTGAGATTCATGAATCTTGTAAATTGCTACATCAGCTGTCTACTCCCCGGGGTGATCTCTGGGAGAGCTCCTCCTGGACCTTCTCTGTGGTGTTGTACTCGGGTTGCAGATGTCCATGTGTCATCTGGCTCCTGCCTTAGCCTTCTGAACCCTGCCGTGCCACTGCATTCTGTGCTAATTGGCAGGTGCTTACCCAGTGGAACGCCCACTGTGATCACTAGAGATGAGCGAGCACCAAAATGCTCGGGTGCTCGATATTCGGGACAAAATTATCGCGATGCTCGAGGGTTCGTTTCGAGTAACGAACCCCATTGAAGTCAATGGGCGACCGGAGCATTTTTGTATTTCGCCGATGCTCGCTAAGGTTTTCATGTGTGAAAATCTGGGCAATTCAAGAAAGTGATGGGAACAACACAGAAACGGATAGGGCAGGCGAGGGGCTACATGTTGGGCTGCATCTCAAGTTCACAGGTCCCACTATTAAGCCACAATACCGGCAAGAGTGCCCCCCCCCCCCCAACAACTTTTACTTCTGAAAAGCCCTCATTAGCAATGCACACCTTAGCTAAGCACCACACTACCTCCAACAAAGCACAATAACTGCCTGCATGACACTCCGCTGCCACTTCTCCTGGGTTACATGCTGCCAATTCCCCCCCACACACACACACACGACCCAGTGTCCACAGCGCACACCAAACTGTCCCTGCCCAGCCTTCAGCTGCCCTCATGCGACGCCACCCTCATGTCTATGTATAAGTGCGTCTGCCACAGGAAAAGCAGGCACACACTGCAGAGGGTTGGCATGGCTAGGCAGCGACCCCCCCATAAAAGGGGCGGGCTGATAGTCCACAATGCTGTACAGAAGCAATGAGAAATCCAATCCTGTGCCACCTCCATCTGGAGCTGCACACGTGGGCATAGCAATGGGGAACCTATGTGCCACACACTATTCATTCTGTCAAGGTGTCTGCACGCCCCAGTCAGACCGCGGTTTTTTATAAATAGTCACAGGCAGGTACAACTCCGCAATAGGAATTCCGTGTGCACCCACAGCATGGGTGGCACCCTGGAACCCACCGGCGGTACATAGAAATATCCCATTGCATTGCCCAACACAGCTGAGGTAGTAATGTCGTGCTTAATGCAGGTGGGCTTCGGCCCACACTGCATGCCCCAGTCAGACTGGGGTTCTTTACAAGTGGACAGATGTAGGTTAAACTGCGTGTGCACCTACAGCATGGGTGGGTGCCAGGAAGCCACCAGCGGTACATAGAAATATCCCATTGCATTGCCCAACACAGCTGAGGTAGTAATGTCGTGCTTAATGCAGGTGGGCTTCGGCCCACACTGCATGCCCCAGTCAGACTGGGGTTCTTTTCAAGTGTACAGATGTAGTAAAAACTCCGTGTGCACCTACAGCATGGGTGGGTGCCAGGAAGCCACCGGCGGTACATAGAAATATCCCATTGCATTGCCCAACACAGCTGAGGTAGTAATGTCGTGCTTAATGCAGGTGGGCTTCCGCCCACACTGCATGCCCCAGTCAGACTGGGGTTCTTTACAAGTGGACAGATGTAGGTTAAACTGCGTGTGCACCTACAGCATGGGTGGGTGCCAGGAAGCCACCGGCGGTACATAGAAATATCCCATTGCATTGCCCAACACAGCTGAGGTAGTAATGTCATGCTTAATGCAGGTGGGCTTCGGCCCACACTGCATGCCCCAGTCAGACTGGGGTTCTTTTCAAGTGTACAGATGTAGTAAAAACTCCGTGTGCACCTACAGCATGGGTGGCTCCCTGGAACCCACCGGCGGTACATAGAAATATCCCATTGCAGTGCCCAACACAGCTGATGTAACGTCACGTCAGCTGTAATGCAGGTGGGCTAAAAATGTATTTGATTACACTGTAGGCGAGGGCCCACAAAAATTGCTGTATCAACAGTACTAATGTACATTTAAAAAATTGGCCATGGCCAACCAAGAGGGCAGATGAAACCCATTAATCGCTTTTGGTTAATGTGGCTTAAGTGGTAACTAGGCCTGGAGGCAGCCCAGTTTTACGAAAAATTGGTTCAAGTTAAAGTTTCAACGCTTTTTTTTTTTAAACTCGTTTTATTGAAAACATTGTATTTTGTACATTAACTGAATAAAAAACTTTGGTTACATCATTAGCTCATTACATTCATGTCAAGTGTTTTAGTGCATTCTATTGACATATTCCTTTGTTACATTTTCCCCTGGTAATGTAGTTTCTTTGTGGTGTCGGTGGAGGGTGTGTTCCTTCGTTGGTTTTACTAAGTGTTTCTAGGCGTCACTGTTCTCAGCAAGTTGTGGAATTGGTCCCGTGTGTACACCGTACTCGTTGACCCACACCATCTCTCCCACACTTTATTAAATTTTTCAGGGCATTTTCTGTTTTTGTATACAATTTTTTCGTATGGCAGAACGGCGTTAATAATGTTCTGCCACTTTGTGAGTGTCGGGGGGCGCCTGTCCATCCAGCGTAGGGCTATTGCTTTCCGGGCGTAAAATAGTACCTTTGTGAGAAATATCTTGTCATGGTACTGCCATTGTTCTTCGTCTAAGAGCCCCAACAGGCATACCGCGGGGTCGTGTGGTACTGGTATTCCCAGTATTTGTGTTAGAAACTCTATGATCTCTCTCCAGTATGCCTGAATATCTACGCAATTCCATATTAGATGATTAAAGTTTGCATTAGGCACTCCACACCGGTGGCAGCGGTTGGTGGTTATCCGATTCATTTTATGAAGTCTGATCGGTGTTAGATAGCACTGATGTAAGATATATAACTGTGTTAGTTTGTTGTTTGCCGCCGGTGATACTGTGGTGTATATGGACATTGCCGTTTCCGAAACCTCGCTAGTGAGGGTGGGAATAAGTTCTCTCCATCTCTGCATTACTGTCATTGGTATGTCGGGAATTTTAGCTTGCAGTAGATGGGTGTACAGCACTGAGATCAGGCCTTTAGGTCCTTGTGTTCGCAATATGCCTATTAATGGATACTGGGAGAATATTTGTCTAGGTCCTGGAAACTGTGCGGTCAGTGCGTGTCGGAGTTGCAAGTATCTAAAAAAAAACGCCCTTGGAATCTGGTACAGTTCTTGCATTTGCTCAAAGGAGGCCAGCGTTTGGTCTCTGTATACATGCTCTAGTGTGGTGACTCCTAAGTTTATCCAGAATTGTTTGCCCGGCAGATTCATCAAGTGTGGTAGTGCCCTGTTGTCCCACAGGGGAGTCTCCAAGGGGGTGTTCTCCTGTCTTGTTAGTGATTTGCATGTCTGCCACACGTTCACTGCTAGTCTGTGGATAGGTAGCATTTGTTTGATTATCAATCTTGGTTTTTCCAGGAGGATCCATAACGATGTTTCCTCGAGGAAGTACATGAGATGGTGCTCGGAGTTAGGGAGAGGCGCGCTCGACAGCCAATGGCGAAGATACCTAACCTGTCCCGCCAGATAATATAGTTTAAAATCTGGCAACGCCATTCCTGCAATCTCTTTAGGGCGCTGTACGGTATCCAGACGTAGTTTGGCTCTAGAGTTTCCCCATATGAATGATGTTATTAAGGAGTTAGTTTTTTTAAAGAATTTCTGTGGTATAGTTGTTTCTGTGTGCTCTAGGCAATATAGGTATTTAGGGAGAATTATCATCTTAATGAGGTTTATCCTGCCTGCTACCGATAGTGGTAGGGTACTCCAGCTTTTCAACTTTTGCTGCAGAGTTGTCAGTAGGGGGGTGATATTTAACTCGAGGCTCTGGGTGTGTTCTCTGGTGATATGTATACCAAGATACTTAAATCTGGGAGTGATTTGTAATTTACAGAATACATCTCCCGTCTGCCATCCCTCTGGTCTTAGGGGCATAAAAGCGGATTTTTGCCAGTTAATGCATAGGCCTGAGAAAACTCCAAACTTATCTATTAGGGATATGGCCAGCGGTAGGGTGTTTCTAGGATCTGACATATATAATATTATGTCGTCCGCATATAGGCCTATTCTGTCCTCTCTGGGCCCTATCTGGACGCCTTTGTATGAGTTGTGTTATCGAATTCTCAGGGCTAGGGGTTCAATTGCAATTGCAAATAGAAGGGGGGAAAGTGGGCACCCCTGTCAGGTCCCCCTGTGTAGTGGGAAGGAGGTGGAGGCCAGGCCGTTTACTGTTACTCTAGCGGTCGGGGCTTTATACAGGATAGAGACCCATTTTATAAACGTAACTCCAAACCCGAATTTACGTAGCATCTCTATCAGGTACTGCCACTCGACAGAGTCGAACGCTTTAGCTGCGTCTAGTGAGGCCAGGGCCCAGTCCGACCTCCACCTCCACCCCACCTGTGTGATCACCTGTGTTCTTCTGATGTTGTCCGTTGTCGATTTACCCGGGATAAAGCCGGATTGGTCAGGGTGTATAATTTTCCCTATGATTTGGTTTAGTCGGGTCGCTAGTATTTTAGTAAGGATTTTATAGTCCGTGTTTAATAGGGAAATCGGCCTATACGAGCCGCATTCCTCTGGGTTTTTGTCTGGTTTAAGGATGAGGACTATGTTGGCCTCTAGCATCGACTCTGGGAGGTGGCACTTATCAAGGATGTATTTGTATAGGGTAAACAAGTGTGGGATTATGTCTTTTTTGTAGTGTTGGTAAATTTCCACTGGTAGCCCATCCACTCCCGGAGTTTTGTTTTTTGCCATCTCATTTATTGCTTCTTCAATCTCTTCCACTGTAATGGGAGAGTCAAGTAAGGACTTATAGTCGTCTTGTATTTCTGGAAATATTATGTCATTTAAGTAGGTCTCTAGTTCTGCAGGTGTGTAATTAACTCTTGATTGGTATAAGTCGTTGTAGAATTGTTGAAATCTATCCAGGATTTCTTTCGGGTCTGTAAGCATTACTTCCTCACTTGATTTAACTCTCAGTATGGTTGGGGGGGGGCAGTTTCCTGTCTCGCCATATAAGCAAGTAGTTTACTGGATTGGTTTCCTTGTTCAAAAAAGGACTGTCGGGTAAAGAAAAGGTTCCTCTGGGCTTTCTCTTTCAGGTATAGTAAGTAGTCTCTGCCTATCTGAAGCCATTTATCTCTTTTAGTGTCTGTAGGGTCGGCTATAAAGTATCTTTCTAATTGTTGGCATTGCTCTGCTAAAAGTTCACCCTCCCATGCCATGGCTCTTTTGACAAATGAAATTGAGGACCTTAAACAGCCTCTAAGGTATGATTTAAATGCCTCCCATACTAGATTTGTATCCACATGTATCTCGTGTGCCTCATAGTATATTTGGATCTGGTCCGGTATGCGGTCATTAGGTCCAAATAATGAAAGCCAGAATGGGTGCACCCTTGGTCTCTTGATTGTGATTGGGCCTGAGTTTTTAAGGGTCATGCGTATTGGCGAGTGGTCTGAGATACCTCGAGGTAGGAACTCTATTGAGTCAATTTTAGGGAATAATGAAGGGGACCCGAATATATAGTCTATTCGACTGAGAGCATGATTGTGGGCTGCATGGCAGGTGTATTCTTTTTGTTGCGGGTGAAATATTCGCCATAGGTCTAGCCATCCCGTTACCGAGATAATAGAGGCCAGGCGAGTCTTGATCGGGTCTCCCTCCCTCCGAGCACCTCCCCCAAATCTATCCATGGCGGGATCCATTACCATGTTCATGTCTCCCATACAGACGACTGTTGCGTCTGGAGAGAATGATGCAAATTGAATGCCGTCAGCTAGGATGGTTGTTGTCGCCGGCGGCGGGTTATAGCAACATAGTAGGACGTATGGGTCATTGTTGATTTTAGCTCGTACAAAAATATATCTGCCCTCTGCGTCTCTCCTAATCTGTTCCACTTCCCATCTAAGTGTTCTTCTTATTAATAGAGACATCCCCCTGGAGTATGATGTGTGGCATGCATGAGCGGACCATTGTACCCATGGCTTCAGCAGAACTTTTGTGGTTTCAGGTGTGAGGTGGGTCTCCTGTAGGCACAGGACATGTGGTCGCGAGGAGCGTATTGATGTGTTAATTGCTGTTCGCTTTCTGGCAGATCCCATGCCCCTGACGTTCCAGGATGCAAAGATTATCTCCGCCATGGGCTGAGAGATGTTAATCTGATCCGGATACAATTTCCCATGTCGTTCTGCCTGTCAGGTGTCCCTCCCCGACACTCAATTACATTTTTATCATATATCATGTAACAGTACTTCAGCACATTCTTAATATCCTTATAGAGCACTTGATGTATACAACTTATAAACATTTTGATAAACTACTATCAACTTTAACTCTCAATCAACTTGTATTTAAACAGGTTTTAAGGTTATCCACTCTGTCACGTTCGTATTCGTGGCAATCCTATATTAGGGGGTACCTACATAGGATAGCTTATTTCAAGACTATACTTGTGGTATTGTTGTAGTGTTAGATCAGTTGTGTGGACCGGCATTGGTTTGACTATCATTTTCTGGGTGGGTCCCCTTGAGGATAGGGAGCTTATGGGGAGGGGGGGGGACCTTTCCCCCTTCAACCTGTGGGTTCCGAGTTACCCTGCAAGGCAGCGGCGAGGGGATCGGTAGAGGAGAGGGGGGAAAGGGGAGTTCCGCCGGAGCCGTAAGAGAGGAGGGCTTGTCTCCTTCTCCCGAGAGTCGTAGATTACTTGTCCGCCACAGATAAGGAAAGTCTCAGTTCTGTGCCAGTTGGCTAAGGTGTTCTCGTGGCGTGTTTAGAGAATAGTCTCTAGTGTGCGGTTAGGGACTGTGAGGGGAATGTTCATCTTTATGTATTGGTCTCGGCACCTAGAGGAGGGAAAAACAAGTGGTTATGTATACATTATGGCCCTTCTGGTCGTCGTCTGGTGTTCAGCCAATTTCCTGCTTCAGTTGGTGTGGAGAAGAAGCGGGTACGGTCCCCGTCGATCACTCGCAGTCGCGCTGGATACACCATCGAGTACGAGAGCTGCAGTTCTCTTAGTTGCTTTTTAACTCCGAAGAATGTTGCTCGCTGCTTTTGGAGATCTGCCGAGAAGTCCGGAAAAATGGACACAGTGGCGTTGTCGTATCGTAAGGGTCCTCCCTTTCTGGCAGCTTGTAGGATTATATCCCTATCACGGGAGTTGAGCAGCTTTGCTAGTAGGGGTCTGGGTGGGGCTCCTGGTATTGGTGGCTTCATGGGCACTCGATGTGCACGTTCAATAACAAAGACTTGCGATAGTCCAGCATTGGGAAAGAGTTCTCGAAGCCAGCATTCTATAAATTCTTCAGGTCTTTGCCCCTCAGCCCGTTCTGGTAGTCCCACTATGCGCAAATTATTTCTTCGCGACCGATTTTCCAGGTCGTCCGCTTTTTGTCTCCAATATTCAGCTTTTTGCGTAAGATCTCGTATTGCATCTGTCATTGGGGCGACAGTATCATCTAGGGTAGATATTCTGTTCTCTGTATTGGCAACACGTTCTCTTAGGTTTTGGAGATCTTGTCTTAGTAGACTTACATCCATTTTAACTTCATCAATTTTGCTGGTGAGCGTGGCTGTAGATGTTTGTATTGCGGTCAGAAGCTGTTCAGACAGTTGTTGCAGTGTTTGCACCGTTTCCTCAGTTGGATCTGGGTTGTTATGTTTTGTTGCTGCGGCTCCCGCCACGGCAGGCGCAGCGGGTTCAGGGCTGGGCTCTTTTCGGGTTTCTCCTCTTGCGAAGACTTTAAGTTTGTCTACGGATGAGCTTTGTCTAGTGGGGCCCATGTCGCGGTTGTTTGGTTTTCCGCTATAGAAGTTGAGTTCCCTATGGGGGTTCTGCTGCTGCCCCTGTTCTGTTGTGCCCTCTTCGCTTGTCTAGTAGTTCTCTTCACTATGGCTCTTTGCTTCAAGCGCCTTACTGTTTTGGCCTCTGTACGTGATCTTCACGTCGATCAATTTTCGGCTCTAAGGTTTCCCTTTCTCCTTTCCCCTGGTTCTCTGGACTGTATGGTGTTTAATCCTCTTGTGGGTGGAGGGGTGAGGGGGTCTTTCTCTATTTCCCCTTTAATGTACCTTCTCTCCGCTTTGCTTGCTAGCAGCGCTTGTACGTTGGTGGTCACTTCGCCGCGGGTCTGGGGGCGTTGTTCACCGCGCTGTCTGTGCCTCCGGTGTATCTCTGGCGGCTCTGTCCTCTCCCCCCCCTACTGCAGCGGTTCTATGCCGGGCCCGGGGGCGGCTTTCGGTCCCGCTTTAGGGCCTTTATATTTGTGGTGCCACACACAAGATGGCCGCCGCGGCCGCGATTTTGCGGTCTTTTCCCGCCGGCAGCGCTTTCTATGCCAGCGTCTCGGTTGCACCGTCAGGAGTTCGACCTCTTCTCCTCTCCTTCCGTATGACTGCGTCGCGCTCGGGAGCAACGCACTCCGGCGCTCCGGGCCCTGCACCCCCGCCGATGCCCCTCTCAAGATGGCCGCCGCGGTTTCGCTGACTTTTCTCCCGCCGGCGGTGCCCTTTGTGTCGGCGCCGTAGACGTTCCTCCGGGGGTTTGTCCACCTCCTCTCTCCCCCCGCTCGGCGCCGTGTCGGGCTCGGAGTCCTCGCTGCCAGCCGATGCCCTCCGCTGTATGGCCGCGGCGGCTGAGGGTCTCCGCTCTCACCGCTGACGGTACCTTAGTTGTGGCCGTCCGGGAGCGCCGTCAGGGGCTCCGTCCTCTCTTCCCTCTCTCTGATAGTGCTGTTCTGGGTCGGGGGACCCTCAGGATATTCACAGGATGGCGGTTTTGCCGGTAAGTGGAGGAGCGCTCCTCACATGCGACCGGTCAGTTCGGCTGCTTGGCCACCGTGTATAAGTTTCAACGCTTTTAAGAGCATTGAAACATATAAAAATTGTTTAGAAAAATTAGATGAGTGAGCCTTGTGGCCCTAAGAAAAATTGCCCGTTCAGCGTGATTACGTGAGGTTTCAGGAGGAGGAGCAGGAGGAGGAGGAGGAATATTAGACACAGATTGATGAAGCAGAAATGTCCCCGTTTTGGATGGTGAGAGAGAACGTAGCTTCCATCCGCGGGTGCAGCCTACGTATTGCTTACGTATCGCTGCTGTCCGCTGGTGGAGAACAGAAGTCTGGGGAAAGCCAGGCTTTGTTCATCTTGATCAGTGTTAGCCTGTCGGCACTGTCGGTTGACAGGTGGGTACGCTTATCTGTGATGATTCCCCCAGCCGCACTAAACACCCTCTCGGACAAGACGCTAGCCGCAGGACAAGCAAGCACCTCCAGGGCATACAGCGCGAGTTCAGGCCACGTGTCCAGCTTCGACACCCAGTAATTGTAGGTGGCAGAGGCGTCACTGAGTACGGTCGTGCGATCCGCTACGTACTCTCTCACCATCCTTTTACAGTGCTCCCGCCGACTCAGCCTTGACTGGGGAGCGGTGACACAGTCTTGCTGGGGAGCCATAAAGCTGTCCAGGCCCTTAAAGACTGTTGCACTGCCTGGGCTGTACATGCTGCTCGATCTCCGCACCTCCCCTGCTACCTGGCCCTCGGAACTGCGCCTTCTGCCACTAGCGCTGTCGGATGGGAATTTTACCATCAGCTTGTCCGCCAGGGTCCTGTGGTATAGTAACACTCTCGAACCCCTTTCCTCTTCGGGAATCAGAGTGGGAAGGTTCTCCTTATAGCGTGGGTCGAGCAGTGTGTACACCCAGTAATCCGTAGTGGCCAGAATGCGTGTAACGCGAGGGTCACGAGAAAGGCATCCTAACATGAAGTCAGCCATGTGTGCCAGGGTACCTGTATGCAACACATGGCTGTTCGCACTAGGAAGATCACTTTCAGGATCCTCCTCCTCCTCCTCCTCAGGCCATACACGCTGAAATGATGACAGGCAAGCAGCATGGGTACCGTCAGCAGTGGCCCAAGCTGTCTCTTTCCCCTCCTCCTCATCCTCCTCATGCTCCTCCTCCTCCTCAATGCGCTGAGATATAGACATGAGGGTGCTCTGACTATCCAGCGACATACTGTCTTCCCCCGGCTCTGTTTCCGAGCGCAAAGCGGCTGCCTTTATGGTTTGCAGGGAACTTCTCAAGATGCATAGCAGAGGAATGGTGACGCTAATGATTGCAGCATCGCCGCTCACCACCTGGGTAGACTGCTCAAAGTTTTCAAGGACCTGGCAGATGTCTGCCAACCAGGCCCACTCTTCTGAAAATAATTGAGGAGCCTGACTCCCACTGCGCCGCCCATGTTGGAGTTGGTATTCCACTATAGCTCTACGCTGCTCATAAAGCCTAGCCAACATGTGGAGCGTAGAGTTCCACCGTGTGGGCACGTCGCACAGCAGTCGGTGAACTGGCAGACTAAAGCGATGTTGCAGGGTGCGCAGGGTGGCATCGTCCGTGTGGGACTTGCGGAATTGTGCGCAGAGCCGGCGCACCTTTACGAGCTGGTCTGACAAGCGTGGGTAGCTTTTCAGAAAGCGCTGAACCACCAAAATAAAGACGTGGGCCAGGCATGGCACGTGCGTGAGGCTGCCGAACTGCAGAGCCGCCACCTGGTTACGGCCGTTGTCACACACGACCATGCCCGGTTGGAGGCTCAGCGGCGCAAGCCAACGGTCGGTCTGCTCTGTCAGACCCTGCAGCAGTTCATGAGCCGTGTGCCTCCTATCTCCTAAGCTGAGTAGTTTCAGCACGGCCTGCTGACGCTTGCCCACCGCTGTGCTGCCACGCCGCGCGACACCGACTGCTGGCGACGTGTTGCTGCTGACACATCTAGATTGCGAGACAGAGGTTGAGGAGGAGGGTGCTTTAGTGGACGAGGCATACACCGCCGAACATACCACCACCGAGCTGGGGCCCGCAATTCTGGGGGTGGGTAGGACGTGAGCGGTCCCAGGCTCTGACTCTGTCCCAGCCTCCACTAAATTCACCCAATGTGCCGTCAGGGAGATGTAGTGGCCCTGCCCGCCTGTGCTTGTCCACGTGTCCGTAGTTAAGTGGACCTTGCCACTAACCGCATTGGTGAGGGCGCGTACAATGTTGCGGGAGACGTGGTCGTGCAGGGCTGGGACAGCACATCGGGAAAAGTAGTGGCGACTGGGAACTGAGTAGCGCGGGGCCGCCGCCGCCATCATACTTTTGAAGGACTCCGTTTCCACAATCCTATATGGCAGCATCTCAAGGCTGATAAATTTGGCTATGTGGACGGTTAACGCTTGAGCATGCAGGTGCGTGGCGGGGTACTTGCGCTTGCGCTCCAACACTTGCGCTAGCGACGGCTGGACTGTGCGGTGCGAGACATTGCTGGATGGGGCCGAGGACAGCGGAGGTGAGGGTGTGGGTGCAGGCCAGGAGACGGTAGTACCTGTGTCCTGAGAGGGGGGTTGGATCTCAGTGGCAGGTTGGGGCACAGGGGGAGAGGCAGCAGTGCAAACCGGAGGCGGTGAACGGCCTTCGTCCCACCTTGTGGGGTGCTTGGCCATCATATGCCTGCGCATGCTGGTGGTGGTGAGGTTGTTGGTGGTGGCTCCCCGGCTGATCTTGGCGCGACAAAGGTTGCACACCACTGTTCGTCGGTCCTCAGGCGTCTCTGTGAAAAACTGCCAGACTTTAGAGCACCTCGGCCTCTGCAGGGTGGCATGGCGCGAGGGTGCGCTTTGGGAAACACTTGGTGGATTATTCGGTCTGGCCCTGCCTCTACCCCTGGCCACCGCATTGCCTCTTGCAACCTGCCCTGCTGCTGCCTCCCCCTCTGAAGACCTGTCCTGTGTAGGCGTTGCACACCAGGTGGGGTCAGTCACCTCATCGTCCTGCTGCTCTTCCTCCGAATCCTCTGTGTGCTCCTCCCTCGGACTTACTGCCCTTACTACTACCTCACTGCAAGACAACTGTGTCTCATCGTCATCGTCCTCCTCACCCACAGAAAGTTCTTGAGACAGTTGGCGGAAGTCCCCAGCCTCATCCCCCGGACCCCGGGAACTTTCGAATGGTTGGGCATCAGTGACGATAAACTCCTCTGGTGGGAGAGGAACCTCTGCTGCCCAATCTGAGCAGGGGCCCGAGAACAGTTCCTGGGAGTCTTCCCGCTCCTGAGCATGTGTCATTGCAGTGGAGTGAGGAGGCTGGGAGGAAGAAGGAGCAGCAGACAGAGGATTCGGATTTGCAGCAGTGGACGGCGCAGAACTGTGGCTGGACGATAGGTTGCTCGAAGCACTTTCTGCCATCCAGGACAGGACCTGCTCACACTGCTCATTTTCTAATAAACGTCTCCCGCGTAGACCCATTAATTGGGCGATGAATGTGGGGACGCCAGAAACGTGCCTCTCTCCTAATCGCGCAGCAGTCGGCTGCGATACACCTGTATCAGGAGTTCGGCCTGTGCCCACACCCTCACTTGGCCCTCCGCGTCCTCGGCCGCGTCCACGTCCTTTAGGCCTACCCCTACCCCTCAGCATGCTGTATTACCAGTGATTTGATTTCACAGGCAGGAAATAAATTGGTGCAAGCCTGCAGGCCAAATATTATTTTTTTCCTTTTTTGCAAAGGGAAGGCCCCACTGCATATATTCAATGAACAAGAAGTTTAATAACTCTGTGGTGTGGCCCTGAAAAAGTGCCACACAACATTAGTGTAGCAGAGTTATTAACTCTGGCAGAGCAGGTATTTGCCAGTCAGGAAAGAAAATGGCGCTAGGCTACAGTAAACCGTAGCTGCTTGCGTCTGATTTTTGTACGTTCTCCACGCAGCACACACGTACACGGAGATCTTAGGACTGACACAGGCAGGCCAAATATTATTTTTTTTCTTTTTTTGCAAAGGGAAGGCCCCACTGCGTATATTCAATGAACAAGAAGTTTAATAACTCTGTGGTGTGGCCCTGAAAAAGTGTCACACAACTTTAGTGTAGCAGAGTTATTAACTCTGGCAGAGCAGGTATTTGCCAGTCAGGAAAGAAAATGGTGCTAGGCTACAGTAAACCGTAGCTGCTTGCGTCTGATTTTTGTACGTTCTCCACGCAGCACACACGTACACGGAGATCTTAGGACTGACACAGGCAGGCCAAATATTATTTTTTTCCTTTTTTGCAAAGGGAAGGCCCCACTGCGTATATTCAATGAACAAGAAATGTGTTGTGGCCCTGCCTACACAATTCTGTCCCTGTAGTATCAATGGAGGGTGCAATGCTCTGCAGAGACGATTTTTAGAAAAAAAAAAATGCAACACTGCTAACAGCAGCCAGCACAGTACTGCAGACGGTTAAATGTGGCCCTAGAAAGGACCGTTGAGGTTCTTGAAGGCTACACTCACTCCTAACACTCTCCCTGCCTAAGCACCACTTCTGTCCCTAATGCCGGGTGCAATGCTCTGCACTGCCGATTTTGAGAAAAAAAAAAAATTTCTCCACTGCTAACAGCAGCCTGCACACACGTAGATGTGGCCCTAAAAAGGACCGTTGGGGTTCTTGAAGCCTACACTCACTACAAACACTCTCCCTACAGCAACTCCAATAGAACAGCACTGTCCCTCAGCTAACTCACAAGGCATGTGTGGCGAGCCGCGGGAGGGGCCGACTTTTATACTCGGGTGACATCTGATCGCCCCAGCCACTCACAGCAGGGGGGTGGTATAGGGCTTGAACGTCACAGGGGGAAGTTGTAATGCCTTCCCTGTCTTTCAATTGGCCAGAAAAGCGCGCTAACGTCTCAGAGAGGAAACTGAAAGTAACCAGAACACCGCGTGGTATTAGTTTCGAGTAACGAATATCCCGAACACGCTAATATTCGCCCGAGTATCAATCTCGGACGAGTACGTTCGCTCATCTCTAGTGATCACACATCTCTGTACCACACTGGCATATACAGTATTTCGGGTGAGTGCAGTGCTAAGGCTTTCTTTTATCCCACCCTGGAATTATAGAAGAAAGAGGTGTTGCATATAAAATATATACCTTATTCTAATATACCTAGTGCACCCTGAAATGTTATACATCACAGCTAAGGGAATACAAATTCGGGTTTAATTATAATTATAAGGGCTTAAACCCTAAGCCTCTTTTTTTTTTCTTAATGAACCAATTATAAGGATTAATCCTTAAAGGAGATGTCCCGCGCCGAAACGGGTTTTTTTTTTTTCAACCCCCCCCCCCCCCCCCGTTCGGCGCGAGACAACCCCGATGCAGGGACCTAAAGAAAAATCCACACAGCGCTTACCTTAATCCCCGCGCTCCGGTGACTTCTATACTTACCGGTGAAGATGGCCGCGGGATCCTCTCAGTCGGTGGACCGCAATGCGGTCCATAGCCGATTCCAGCCTCCTGATTGGCTGGAATCGGCACGTGACGGGGCGGAGCTACACGGAGCCGGCATCCTGCACGAGAGGCTTCATTGAAGACAGCAGAAGACCCGGACTGCGCAAGCGCGGCTAATTTGACCATCAGAGGCCGAAAATTAGTCGGCTCCATGGGAACGAGGACGCTAGCAACGGAGCAGGTAAGTATAAAACTTTTGATAACTTCTGTATGGCTCATATTTAATGCACAATGTACATTACAAAGTGCATTAATATGGCCATACAGAAGTGTATAGACCCACTTGCTGCCGCGGGACAACCCCTTTAAGTTTTATAAGAAGAGAAATAAAACTCGGATTTCAGTCTGTGACAAAAGTTAAAAATATACTGGTCCCCTGCAGCCGTGATTTTTTTTTTTTTAGATAGTAAACAAATCAGCAATTTTACATGGCAACCCCATTTGTATGGGAATTTCTCATCATTTTGTATACCTTGCAAATTCTCCTTTCATCTGCTGGAAATGATCTGAAAGGTTTTTGACTCGTGAGGTAGCCCTTAAGAAAGCCCCTTTGAAATGGCAGAAATGTAATTTAGCAAGTACGTCTCTAGGTACCCCTATGATTTTAGGCTAACAAATAGAGATGAGCGAGTATACTTGCTAAGGCTAACTACTCGAGCGAGTATTGCCTTAGCCGAGTATCCTCCCACTCGTCTCTAAAGATTCGAGGGCCGGCAGGGGGCGGGGGAGAGGGGGGAGGAACAGAGGGGACATCCCGATGATGTTTATGCGCTCACTTGCCCTGGTTACTAGATATACAGGAATCAAGTAAATAAAGTATCTATGATCCTTTGAAAATTATTAAATTAATCAAAAAGAGACGAATAATCTCTTTTTTGGTTCTGTTCTCTATACATACAGTGCCCAACGCGTTTCCTCGCTCACACGATTCATCAGGAGCAATGTTACCAAACGCATAGAACCCCAGGATACAATCAGGTTTTGCGACTCTCCATTATAAGTACCTTAATCCCATAAGTTCTTTGCTCACCAATGGGATCAATTGTACGGAGTGCATGAGATCAGAAATGACTAGCGTCTGCATACTCAATAATAAAATGTAAATTATGAGTTTATAACGCTACGCAACCGAGACGTCATTCATCAAGAACGTCTTGTTTGGTTGCAATTATGCTGCACATACGCTAGTGTCTATTTCTAGACCGGCAGATATGCTACCAGAAACCGATCTAGGGTACTTATTAGAATTGTGACAACAATCTGTCTTAAATGCCAGACAATTTTTCAGTCCGGCTAACCTAATATAGTCCCTAGATTTCTAAGGTTGCAACCCCCCCCCCCCCCAATTTATCAGGGTACTGGTATTTAACCTCAATCCCCTTTCTATGCTCAGGCACTAGTGCTAATCACCAGTGACCTGGCTTTGTGGAGTGGTCAGCAGCACACAAAATAACAAACAGAAAGAATCTGGCAGCAACTCCAGCCTTAGTGGTAAGCTGGAGGCATCTGAAGTGCAGTCAGCTGAATGTTCCTTTATGAAGCCCTGAAGCGACACTCCCCCTTGTGGGTGTGTACCACTTGGCCAATCAGCTATTGCTATGATCATTGAATGGACCTGTATGTGAGAGCGTCCGGTCTTCTAGTTTGCCCTTACTTTCCTCCTGGGCAAGACAACACAGCAATTACGACGGCGCATTCAGGGACACTTAGGCAACATCAGACGAAAAGAGAAAACCCCTCTAGCTAACCATATGCATGAACATCATGGTGGAGATATCAGCCATCCAAAATTTCAGGCCATTGAATCTATTAAATCACAGGGCCGCAGAGGGGATCTCGATAAACGCCTGTTACAAAAAGAAGCAGAATGGACGTACAGAATAGATAGTGTAGCACCTAGAGGTCTGAATGAGGTACTTTCCTTCTGCTCCTTTATCTAGAAACAGTGATCAACATGTAATTTCAATTTATTATCAAGATTAGAGATGAGCGAGCACCAAAATGCTCGGGTGCTCGTTACTCGGGCCGAAATTTTCGCGATGCTCGAGGGTTCGTTTCGAGTAACGAACCCCATTGAAGTCAATGGGCGAACCGAGCATTTTTGTATTTCGCCGATGCTCGCTAAGGTTTCCATGTGTGAAAATCTGGGCAATTCAAGAAAGTGATGGGAACGACACAGCAACGAATAGGGCAGGCGAGGGGCTACATGTTGGGCTGCATCTCAAGTTCACAGGTCCCACTATTAAGCCACAATACTGGCAAGAGTGCCCCCCCCCCCCTCCCAACAACTTTTGCTTCTGAAAAGCCCTCATTAGCAATGCATACCTTTGCTAAGCACCACACTACCTCCAACAAAGCACAATCACTGCCTGCATGACACTCCGCTGCCACTTCTGCTGGGTTACATGCTGCCCAACCGCCCCCCCCCCCCCCCACAGCGCACACCAAAGTGTCCCTGTGCAGCCTTCAGCTGCCCTCATGCCACACCACCCTCATGTCTATTTATAAGTGCGTCTGCCAGAGGAAAAGCAGGCACACACTGCAGAGGTTGGCACGGCTAGGCAGCGACCCTCTTTAAAAGGGGCGGGACGATAGCCCACAATGCTGTACAGAAGCAATGAGAAATCCAATCCTGTGCCACCTCCATCTGGAGCTGCACACGTGGGCATAGCAATGGGGAACCTATGTGCCACACACTATTCATTCTGTCAAGGTGTCTGCACGCCCCAGTCAGACCGCGGTTTTTTAATTCATAGACACAGGCAGGTACAACTCCCTATTGTGAAGTCCCTGTCGATCGACAGCATGGGTGGCTCCCTGGAACCCACCGGCGGTACACAAAAATATCCCATTGCATTGCCCAACACAGCTAAGGTAGTAATGTCGTGCTAAAGGCAGGTGGGCTTCTGCCCACACTGCATGCCCGAGTCTGACTGGGGTTCTTTAGAAGTGGAAACAGATGCATTTATAATTCCCTGTGGACCCACAGCATGGGTGGGTGCCAGGAAGCCACCGGCGGTACATAAAAATATCCCATTGCATTGCCCAACACAGCTGAGGTAGTAATGTTGTGCTAAATGCAGGTGGGCTTCTGCCCACACTGCATGCCTCAGTCTGACTGGGGTTCTTTAGAAGTGGAAACAGATGCATTTATAATTCCCTGTGGACCCACAGCATGGGTGGGTGCCAGGAAGCCACCGGCAGTACATAAAAATATCCCATTGCATTGCCCAACACAGCTGAGGTAGTAATGGCGTGCTTAATGCCGGTGGGCTTCTGCCCACACTGCATGCCCCAGTCTGACAGGGGTTCTTTAGAAGTGGAAACAGATGCATTTATAATTCTCTGTGGACCCACAGCATGGGTGGCTCCCTGGAACCCACCGGCGGTACATAAAAATATCCCATTGCATTGCCCAATACAGCTGAGGTAGTAATGTCGTGCTAAATGCAGGTGGGCTTCGGCCCACACTGCATGCCCCAGTCAGACTGGGGTTCTTTACAAGTGGACACATGTAGGTTAAACTCCGTGTGCACCTACAGCATGGGTGGCTCCCTGGAACCCACCGGCGGTACATAAAAATATCCCATTGCAGTGCCCAACACAGCTGATATAACGTCACGTCAGCTGTAATGCAGGTGGGCTAAAAATTTATTTGATTACACTGTAGGCGAGGGCCCACAAAAATTCCTGTATCAACAGTACTAATGTACATCAGAAAAATTGCCCATGCCTAACCAAGAGGGCAGGTGAAACCCATTAATCGCTTTGGTTAATATGGCTTAAGTGGTAACTAGGCCTGGAGGCAGCCCAGTTTAACGAAAAATTGGTTCAAGTTAAAGTTCCAACGCTTTTAAGAGCATTGAAACGTATAAAAATTTTGTAGAAAAATTATATGAGTGAGCCTTGTGGCCCTAAGAAAAATTGCCCGTTCTGCGTGATTACGTGAGGTTTCAGGAGGAGGAGCAGGATGAGGAGGAGGAATATTATACACAGATTGATGAAGCAGAATTGTCCCCGTTTTGGATGGTGAGAGAGAACGATGCTTCCATCCGTGGGTGCAGCCTACGTATTGCTTAGGTATCGCTGCTGTCCGCTGGTGGAGCAGAGAAGTCTGGGGAAATCCAGGCTTTGTTCATCTTGATGAGTGTTAGCCTGTCGGCACTGTCGGTTGACAGGCGGGTACGCTTATCTGTGATGATTCCCCCAGCCGCACTAAACACCCTCTCGGACAAGACGCTAGCCGCAGGACAAGCAAGCACCTCCAGGGCATACAGCGCGAGTTCAGGCCACGTGTCCAGCTTCGACACCCAGTAGTTGTAGGTGGCAGAGGCGTCACGGAGGACGGTCGTGCGATCGGCTACGTACTCCCTCACCATCCTTTTACAGTGCTCCCGCCGACTCAGCCTTGACTGGGGAGCGGTGACACAGTCTTGCTGGGGAGCCATAAAGCTGTCCAGGCCCTTAAAGACTGTTGCACTGCCTGTGCTGTACATGCTGCTCGATCTCCGCACCTCCCCTGCTACCTGGCCCTCGGAACTGTGCCTTCTGCCACTAGCGCTGTCGGAGGGGAATTTTACCATCAGCTTGTCCGCCAGGGTCCTGTGGTATAGCAACACTCTCGAACCCCTTTCCTCTTCGGGAATGAGAGTGGAAAGGTTCTCCTTATACCGTGGGTCGAGCAGTGTGTACACCCAGTAATCCGTAGTGGACAGAATGCGTGTAACGCGAGGGTCACGAGAAAGGCATCCTAACATGAAGTCAGCCATGTGTGCCAGGGTACCTGTATGCAACACATGGCTGTCTTCACTAGGAAGATCACTTTCAGGATCCTCCTGCTCCTCCTCCTCCTCCTCCTCAGGCCATACACGCTGAAAGGATGACAGGCAAGCAGCGAGGTACCGTCAGCAGTGGGCCAAGCTGTCTCTTCCCCCTCCTCCTCATCCTCCTCATGCTCCTCCTCCTGAACGCGCTGAGATATAGACAGGAGGGTGCTCTGACTATCCAGCGACATACTGTCTTCCCCCGCCTCCGTTTCCGAGCGCAAAGCATCTGCCTTTATGCTTTGCAGGGAACTTCTCAAGATGCATAGCAGAGGAATGGTGACGCTAATGATTGCAGCATCGCCGCTCACCACCTGGGTAGACTGCTCAAAGTTTCCAAGGACCTGGCAGATGTCTGCCAACCAGGCCCACTCTTCTGAAAATAATTGAGGAGGCTGACTCCCACTGCGCCGCCCATGTTGGAGTTGGTATTCCACTATAGCTCTACGCTGCTCATAGAGCCTAGCCAACATGTGGAGCGTAGAGTTCCACTGTATGGGCACGTCGCATAGCAGTCGGTGCACTGGCAGATTAAAGCGATGTTGCAGGGTGCGCAGGGTGGCAGCATTCGTGTGGGACTTGCGGGAATGTGCGCAGAGCCGGCGCACCTTTCCGAGCAGGTCTGACAAGTGTGGGTAGCTTTTCAGAAAGCGCTGAAGCACCAAATTAAAGACATGGGCCAGGCATGGCACGTGCGTGAGGCTGCCGAGCTGCATAGCCGCCACCAGGTTACGGTCGTTGTCACACACGACCATGCCCGGTTGGAGGCTCAGCGGCGAAAGCCAGCGGTCAGTCTGCTCTGTCAGACCCTGCAGCAGTTCGTGGGCCATGTGCCTCTTCTCTCCTAAGCTGAGTAGTTTCAGCACGGCCTGCTGACGCTTGCCCACCGCTGTGCTGCCACGCCGTGCGACACCGACTGCTGGCGACGTGTTGCTGCTGACACATCTTGATTGCGAGGAAGAGGTTGCGTTGGAGGAGGAGGAGGAGGAGGAGGGTGGTTTAGTGGAGGAAGCATACACCGCCGCAGATACCAGCACCGAGCTAGGGCCCGCAATTCTGGGGGTGGGTAGGACGTGAGCGGTCCCAGGCTCTGACTCGGTCCCAGCCTCCACTAAATTCACCCAATGTGCCGTCAGGGAGATATAGTGGCCCTGCCCGCCTGTGCTTGTCCACGTGTCCGTTGTTAAGTAGACCTTGGCAGTAACCGCGTTGGTGAGGGCGCGTACAATGTTGTGGGAGACGTGGTCATGCAGGGCTGGGACGGCACATCGGGAAAAGTAGTGGCGACTGGGAACCGAGTAGCGCGGGGCCGCCGCCACCATCATGTTTTTGAAAGCCTCCATTTCCACAAGCCTATACGGCAGCATCTCCAGGCTGATAAATTTGGCTATGTGCACGTTTAACGCTTGAGCGTGCGGGTGCGTGGCGGCGTACTTGCGCTCAAACACTTGCGCTACCGACGGCTGGACAGTGTACTGAGTGACATTGCTGGATGGGGCCGAGGACAGCGGAGGTGAGGGTGTGGGTGCATGCCAGGAGAGGGTAGTGCCTGTGTCCTGAGAGGGGGGTTGGATCTCAATGGCAGGTTGGGGCACAGGGGGAGAGGCAGTGGTGCAAACCGGAGGTGGTAAACGGCGTTCGTCCCACCTTCTGGGGTGCTTGGCCATCATATGCCTGCGCATGCTGGTGGTGGTGAGGCTGGTGGTGGTGGCTCCCCGGCTGATCTTGGCGCAACAAAGGTTGCACAGCACTGTTCGTTGGTCGTTTGCACTCTCAGTGAAAAACTGCCAGAACTTTGAGCACCTCGGCCTCTGCAGGGTGGCATGGCGCGAGGGTGCGCTTTGGGAAACAGTTGGTGGATTATTCGGTCTGGCCCTGCATCTACCCCTGGCCACCGCACTGCCTCTTGCAACCTGCCCTGCTGCTGCACTTGCCTCCCCCTCTGAAGACCTGTCCTCAGTAGGCTTAGCAAACCAGGTGGGGTCAGTCACCTCATCGTCCTGCTGCTCTTCCTCCGAATCCTCTGTGCGCTCCTCCCTCGGACTTACTGCAATTACTACTACCTGAGTGATACACAACTGTGTGTCATCGTTATCGTCCTCCTCACCCACTGAAAGCTCTTGAGACAGTTGCCGGAAGTCCCCAGCCTCATCCCCCGGACCCCGGGAACTTTCCAAAGGTTGGGCATCGGTCACGACAAACTCCTCCGGTGGGAGAGGAACCATTGCTGCCCATTCTGGACAGGGGCCCGAGAACAGTTCCTGGGAGTCTGCCTGCTCCTCAGAATGTGTCATTGTAATGGAGTGAGGAGGCTGGGAGGAAGGAGGAGCAGCAGCCAGAGAATTCAGAGTTGCAGCAGTGGAGGGCGTAGAACTCTGGGTGGTCAATAGATTTCTGGATGCACTTTCTGCCATCCATGACAGGACCTGCTCACACTGCTCATTTTCTAATAAAGGTCTACCGCGTGGACCCATTAATTGTGAGAATAATCTGGGGACGCCAGAAACGTGCCTCTCTCGTATTCCCGCAGCAGTCGGCTGCGAAACACCTGGATCAGGAGCTCGGCCTGTGCCCACACCCTGACTTGGGCCTCCACGTCCTCGCCCGCGTCCACGTCCTCTAGGCCTACCCCTCCCCCTCAGCATGGTGTATTACGAGTAGAGCAGAAACAGAACGCTGTAATAAAATGTGCCGCTTATTGGCATTTGGTTGGAGGCTGACTTCGCTTACGGAACGCACAGCAGAGCCAGGAAAGAATTTTGCGCACGCCTGCAGTGAGACGTAGGTGCGTATAACTGAGATAGTGGAATTCACAGCGCAGAAGCAGTCAAGTGGCCAGACGCCACTTGTAGGCCTTAAGTATTTTGCTTCTATTTTTTGAACGGCAGAGCTGAGACAGTAGACAGATACTGTAGGCAGCGTATATATGTATACTGTTTCAATGTGGACAGGATCACGGCGGTGATGTAACGGGCACACACCCACAAGGGGGAGTGTCACTTCAGGGCTTCATAAAGGAACATTCAGCTGACTGCACTTCAGATGCCTCCAGCCTATCACTAAGGCTGGAGTTGCTGCCAGATTCTTTCTGTTTGTTATTTTGTGTGCTGCTGACCATTCCACAAAGCCAGGTCACTGGTGATTAGCACTAGTGCCTGAGCATAGAAAGGGGATTGAGGTTAAATACCAGTACCCTGATAAATTGGGGGGGGGGGGGGGGGGGTTGCAACCTTAGAAATCTAGGGACTATATTAGGTTAGCCGGACTGAAAAATTGTCTGGCATTTAAGACAGATTGTTGTCACAATTCTAATAAGTACCCTAGATCGGTTTCTGGTAGCATATCTGCCGGTCTAGAAATAGACACTAGCGTATGTGCAGCATAATTGCAACCAAACAAGACGTTCTTGATGAATGACGTCTCGGTTGCGTAGCGTTATAAACTCATAATTTACATTTTATTATTGAGTATGCAGACGCTAGTCATTTCTGATCTCATGCACTCCGTACAATTAATCCCATTGGTGACCAAAAAACTTATGGGATTAAGGTACTTATAAATGGAGAGTCACAGATCATGATTGTATCCTGTGGTTCTATGCGTTTGGTAACATTGCTCCTGATGAATCGCGTGAGCCAGGAAACGCGTTGGGCACTGTATATATAGAGAACAGAACCAAAAAAGAGATTATTCATCTCTTTTTGATTTAATAATTTTCAAAGGATCATAGATACTTTATTTACTTGATTCCTGTATATCTAGTAACCAGGGCAAGTGAGCGCATAAACATCATCGGGTGCGCTCTTATTCACAAAAACTGGTGTGAAACTAACCCAGAGATCCACAAAAGAGCCTGTAAATACTTCACAACAGATCGTCTTTAATAAAAAGCTGGTGAAGAAGACTCATGAGATATACAGAGAGTAATGAGATGCATCATCTGCATACATAATTAACAGCTCTGTTATGAAAGCTTTCTTTCCTGATTAGGATTTTTAAGTATATTATTCATTAAAGGTTAAGTTTTATAAAAAAAAAGAAATAAAACTCGGATTTCAGTCTGTGACATTTGTTTACTATCTCTGTCTTTATAAAAAGGACAGGGCCGTTAAAAAAACAGAGAGGAACGCTGGATGGATTATTGATATACATTATTTTTAAAATCCTGCTCCACATGCCAATATCTCCATGAGTTTCGTGATTTTTTTTTCCACAGCATGTGGATGAGATTTTCAAAATCTCAATAATTTTGCTGATATAGCTACTGTAAATTCCACAGCAAATCCACCTTGTGTAGTAGTAGCATCTGCTATATTGGCCCCAGTAGATATAGCGTCCCCTATATTGTCCCCAGTAGTAATAGTGACCCCCACAGTGGTCCCAGTAATAATAGGTGACTCCTATTGTGGCCCTGGTAGTAATAGGTGACTCCTGTTGTGTCCCCAATAACAATAGGTGACTCCTATTGCAGCCCCAATAGTAACAGGTGACCTCTATTGTGGCTGCAGTAAAAATACGTGACCCCTATTGCAGTCCCAGTAGTAACAGGGGAGACCTATTGCGGCTCCACTAGTAATAGGTGACCCCCTATTGTGGCTCCAGTAGTAATAGGTGACCCCTATTGCAGCCCCAATAGTAATAGGTGACCCCTGTTGTGGCCCCTGTATTAATAGGTGACCTCTATTTTGGCCCCAGTAGTAATAGGTAACCCCCTATTGCAACCCTAGTAGTAATAGGTGACCCCTATTGCAGCCCCAATAATAATAGGTGACCCCTATTGCGGCCCCAGTAGTAATAGGTGACCTCTGTTGTGGTCCTAATATTAATAGGTGACCCCTATTGAGGCCCCAGTAGTAATAGGTGACCCCTATTGCAGCCACAGTAGTAATAGTGTCCCCCACAGTGGCATCAGTAATAATAGTGACCCCCACAATGGCCTCAGTAGTGATAGTGACCCCCGCAATGGCCTCAGTAGTAATAATGTTTTCCACAGTGGCCTCAGTAGCAGTAGTGACCCCCACAGTGGCATCAGTAGTAATAGTGACCCCCACAGTGGCCTCAGTAGTAATAGTGACCCCCACTGTGGCCTCAGTAGTAATAATGTTTCTCGCAGTAGCCTCAGTAGTAATAGTGACCCCACAGTTGCCCTACTACTAATAACCATATAGTGGCTCCAGTAATATTAACCTGACAGTAGCGACAGTAATATTAACCCGACTGCAGGGAGGTCTCTGTGTGCCCCTCCAGAATGCTTGCCTTTGGTTTGCCACCACAAACCCTTGGTCGGTGTACCTGACTGACGCTCGTGGAGCACAGATTGAGAAATGCTGCCCTAGAAGAATCTAAAATATTGCCTAAGAAAAACCTTCTTTACTTAACTAGAAATTGTCCAAAGTAATCCAGAATCAAGAAGTTTTTTTTTTTGTTTTTTTTTATAGCTATAGGCACATCTTTGTTTGCTAACAGCATATGAAAAGTAAAGGTGGTAAAGAGTTATTTTTTAATTCTGACTATATCTGCAGCATTTAATTGGGTTTTTTTGAGCACAGAAAATATTGAATTTGTCTATTAATTTCTTTCCAAAAAAGCGAACCTTTAAAAAGGCTGTTATGGAATGCCATATTTTTTAAAAAGTAGCATTTGAAAAAGACAGAGATTGAAGAATATAGACCACCTGACAAATATTACATATCCGCAGGATCAGAAGAAAAATCGTTTTCCTCACAAGGTCTTGTTAACGATGAAAAAAAGGCTTGTTTCAAGCTTCATATCTTATGCAGAACAGATATGAACTACATCTCTGTAAAGCTGAGCTTATTCAGTATATACAAGATAATAGAGCTTCTAAGCTTCTCACCAACAGAATTACAGAGAAAGAAGCTGGAACTAGAATCCCATATCTGCTGGATGCTCGCAACAATAAAATTATGAATCCTCGAGAAATTTCCCTAATAAAGAAGTATCTTGGCTAGATTAGCTAGTGTGGTGTGTGTGGACACATGATCGCAGCAATGGAAAGAGGTTGGCCTAAATGTCTGCCATGGCAGCTTTGGTCGGTGAGGGTCCTTTGAGTAAGTTTTATTTTGGTTGTGGGTGGGGGGAGTCAAACCAGCCAAATTGCATTACAATATTCACTTGGTACTCACAATTCTGTCTGTCACGTGGTACCTAAAGGACGTATGCGGGGACAATTCATCAGCGTAGTAGATAACTAATACTGTTTCACCAAAAGTTAGAAAACAGCAAACGCACGGAGGTCCTTGTACAACTTATCCCCTCTGTCCTTGGCTTCAGCTCTGTCTCTTCTTCAGAGCTCATAACACAGTAATTCCCCTTCACAGCGTGGACTGACACAAAAATGGCAGAGTGGGTCATGATTCCAGGAGCTCTCTCTCTGTTTCTGGTCTTTGAACTTTGCTCAGATATTCCTCTACCCTCTTCCCCATCCAAGAGACAACTAACTCTCCATGCTGTCTGGTCCCCCCCCCCCCCCCCAACATTCCTAGGGAATATGGAACTCTGTAACATCTGCTGAAGCTCTGCTTGATAACCAAAATCACATATTATCTGTACAATGTAAGCCATATATCTCTGCATAGTCTGATCTTATGCAAGGTTCTGCAAATATAAAGCAGTGCAATGCAAGATACAAACATATTATTATTATTATTATTATGCATTGTGAAAAATATGCTTTATGAAACCACATGATAACTTTGCACTGGGGTGTAACAAGGACTCTGGTTCTGCTACACTACAAATCTGCATGCGCAAAACACATAAAATAGAAACCATTGATTTTGTTTGTTTTCATAAGCGTATGTTGCGCGTGCAGATTCTGCGTGCCTAAAAAAAATAGGACCTGCACACCAAAGGCTCCATGCGAGTCTCAATACCCGGCGATTAATTAGGCTTAATAGTTTTTTTAACTCAGGGAGGGGCCATGTCCCATGTCCACGTGAGCGGTTACAGTATGCGCAAAAAGTACAGCAAAATGTGCCTTAACGCATGCAATAGCACAATGTTAATTGCGCAAAAATATTGCAGCGTCGTGTGAGCTTTGCGCATACGCTCATGTGAAGCCGCCCCAAGTTAAACCGTCTTCTTAACCCATGCATTTTCACAGTGTATTTGCTAAATGAAGACTAGAGCTCCTCCCATAAAAGACAAACCTTCAGAAAGCTCTGTCGATAGAAAAAAACAACGTTTGGCACATTATTTATTCTGCATGCCGAACGCCATGAAAAGGAAATCTCAAAACTATAGGGGTATTTATTTTTTCCCTAAATCCCAAACAATAGAACTCAAACAAAAAACACACCAGAAGAGCCGTCCGGAGTGGCAACAAGTGAGGATACAGCTGCTTTTGTTTTTATAACTAGCAGAGAAAGCAGAAGGGAAGAAGAGTATTATTAATTATTGGGGCAGAAGTTACAGCTTTATATATTACTGGGGCAGAAAAGGCCCTCTTTCCACACAGACTGACTGCAGTTACTTTCACTAAGGTCTCTGCATGGGCCGGCAGCTTCTCCTGCACACCGGCACTTCCTCCCGGACCTCTGCTCAGACTCCTCCCCTATCTGGTTCTGAACTGAGATCATCAGAGGGGAGGAGTCTGAGCGGAGGTCTGTAAGGAAGCACCAGAGTGCAGGAGAAGCTGCCGGTCCACTGCATATGTTTCTTTTCAGCCCCACTTCTGTAGCCTTGAGCAATTCTAGCAACCTCATTGGTTGTTGGAGACACACAGTGAATACACCGCAGATCTGTGTAACTGTATTCCTGTCAGCACCTGCTTCTTGTGTACAGCTCTGTGTATCCTCGGGCACATCTGAAAGGAAGGTGTCTCCCCAACAACCAATGAGGTTGCGGGAATTGCTCAAGGCTACTGAAGTCGGGCTGAAAATAAATAGAACCCTGTGTGATGGGGGGAGAATGAGGGGGACCCTGTGTGATGGGGGGGGGGGGCAGAGAACGAGGGGGACCCTGTGTGATGGGGAGTGGGGGGGGGACGAGAGGCGTTCCATGTGATGGGGAGTGGGGGGGGGACAAGGGGTGTTCCATGTGAGTGTTTAGAGTGACAATGCATATGGAAACAATTAGAGATGAGCGAACACCAAAATGTTCGGGTGCTCGTTATTCGGAACGAACTTCCCGCGATGCTCGAGGGTTCGTTTCGAACAACGAACCCCATTGAAGTCAATGGGCGACCAGAACATTTTTGTATTTCGCCGATGCTCGCTAAGGTTTTCATGTGTGAAAATCTGGGCAATTCAAGAAAGTGATGGGAACAACACAGCAACGGATAGGGCAGGCGAGGGGCTACATGTTGGGCTGCATCTCAAGTTCACAGGTCCCACTATTAAGCCACAATAGCGGCAAGAGTGGGCCCCCCCCTCCCATGGCATACCTTTGCTAAGCACCACACTAGCTACAACAAAGCACAATCACTGCCTGGATGACACTCCACTGCCACTTCTCCTGGGTTACATGCTGCCCAACCGCCCCCCCCTCCCCCCCACAGCGCACACCAAAGTGTCCCTGCGCAGCCTTCAGCTGCCCTCATGCCACGCCACACTCATGTCTATTTAGAAGTGCGTCTGCCATGAGGAGGAACCGCCACACACTGCAGAGGGTTGGCACGGCTAGGCAGCGACCCTCTTTAATAGGGGCGGGGCGATAGCCCACAATGCTGTACAGAAGCAATGAGAAATAGAATCCTGTGCCACCGCCATCAGGAGCTGCACACGTGGGCATAGCAATGGGGAAGCTATGTGCCACACACTATTTATTCTGTCAAGGTGTCTGCATGCCCCAGTCAGACTGGTAATATGCACCTTAACAGTAACCGCGTTGGTTGTAATGTGGTGGTGACTACGGACCTAGTAGCACGGTTGTATTTTGTTGGTTTTCGGAATGTGGCCAGGATTAAGTGGGCCGTGGCGGGGGGATGGTGTGGGGGCTCTCTTGTTGTGTCGGTAAAGGTGAAATTCTTGGACTGCCACCAGACGAACCAATGCAAAGGCATTTGCCAAGAATGTTTTCCCTGTTGGAGGAGGAGGGGGATGTTTTTGAGGCACTACGTGTCCTCTCCACGTGTCCGTGGTTATATGCACCTTAACAGTAACCGCGTTGGTGGTAATGTGGTGGTGACTGCGGACCTAGTAGCACGGTTGTATTTTGTTGGTTTTCGGAATGTGGCCAGGATTAAGTGGGCCGTGGCGGGGGGATGGTGTGGGGGCTCTCTTGTTGTGTCGGTAAAGGTGAAATTCTTGGACTGCCACCAGACGAACCAATGCAAAGGCATTTGCCAAAAATGTTTTCCCTGTTGGAGGAGGAGGGGGATGTTTTTGAGGCACTACGTGTCCTCTCCACGTGTCCGTGGTTATATGCACCTTAACAGTAACCGCGTTGGTGGTAATGTGGTGGTGACTGCGGACCTAGTAGCACGGTTGTATTTTGTTGGTTTTCGGAATGTGGCCAGGATTAAGTGGGCCGTGGCGGGGGGATGGTGTGGGGGCTCTCTTGTTGTGTCGGTAAAGGTGAAATTCTTGGACTGCCACCAGACGAACCAATGCAAAGGCATTTGCCAACAATGTTTTCCCTGTTGGAGGAGGAGGGGGATGTTTTTGAGGCACTACGTGTCCTCTCCACGTGTCCGTTCCATGTCAGCAATAGTAGCACTCAAGACAGGCCCCAGTAACAATTCTGAAGCAGCAGTATAGCGGGAGCGCAGTCTTCGTTCCATGTAAGCAATAGTAGCACTCAGGACAGGCCCCATTAACAATTCTGAAGCAGCAGTATAGCGGGAGCGCAGTCTTCGTTCCATGTAAGCAATAGTAGCACTCAGGACAGGCCCCATTAACAATTCTGAAGCAGCAGTATAGCGGGAGCGCAGTCTTCGTTCCATGTCAGCAATAGTAGCACTCAAGACAGGCCCCAGTAACAATTCCGAAGCAGCAGTATAGCGGGAGCACAGTCTTCGTTCCATGTCAGCAATAGTAGCACTCAAGACAGGCCCCAGTAACAATTCTGAAGCAGCAATATAGTGGGAGCGCAGTCTTAGTTCCATTTCAGTAGCCTTAGTATAGCCAAGGCACAAGTTACATTTATGTAGCTAAACTGTAGGCCAACCCCACACACCTTTCTGTACCATGAGTGCAGGCGAAGAACATAGAAATTACTATGATTACACTGTAGGTGAGGGCCCCAAAAAATTGGTGTACCAACAGTACTAATGTACCTCAGTAAAAATTGGCCATGCCCAACCAAGATGGCAGGTGAATCGCTTTGGTTAATGTGGCTTAAGTGGTAACTAGGCCTGGAGGCAGCCCAGTGTAACGAAAAATTGGTTCAAGTTAAAGTTCCAATGCTTTTAAGCGCATTGAAACTTATAAAAATTGTTCAGAAAAATTATTTGAGTGAGCCTTGTGGCCCTAAGAAAAATTGCCCGTTCAGCGTGATTACGTGAGGTTTCAGGAGGAGGAGCAGGAGGAGGAGGAGGAATATTAGACACAGATTGATGAAGCAGAAATGTCCCCGTTTTGGATGGTGAGAGAGAACGTAGCTTCCATCCGCGGGTGCAGCCTAGGTATTGCTTACGTATCGCTGCTGTCCGCTGGTGGAGAACAGAAGTCTGGGGAAATCCAGGCTTTGTTCATCTTGATGAGTGTTAGCCTGTCGGCACTGTCGGTTGACAGGCGGCTACGCTTATCTGTGATGATTCCCCCAGCCGCACTAAACACCCTCTCTGACAAGACGCTAGCCGCAGGACAAGCAAGCACCTCCAGGGCATACAGCGCTAGTTCAGGCCACGTGTCCAGCTTCGACACCCAGTAGTTGTAGGGGGCAGAGGCGTCACCAAGGATGGTCGTGCGATCCGCTACGTACTCCCTCACCACCCTTTTACAGTGCTCCCGCCGACTCAGCCGTGACTGGGGAGCGGTGACACAGTCTTGGTGGGGAGCCATAAAGCTGGCCAGGCCCTTAAAGACTGTTGCACTGCCTGGGATGTACATGCTGCTCGATCTACGCACATCCCCTGCTACCTTGCCCTCGGTACTGCGCCTTCTGCCACTAGCGCTGTCGGCTGGGAATTTTACCATCAGCTTGTCCGCAAGGGTCCTGTGGTATAGCAACACTCTCGAACCCCTTTCCTCTTCGGGAATGAGAGTGGGCAGGTTCTCCTTATAGCGTGGGTCGAGCAGTGTGTACACCCAGTAATCCGTCGTGGCCAGAATGCGTGCAACGCGAGGGTCACGAGAAAGGCATCCTAACATGAAGTCAGCCATGTGTGCCAGGGTACCAGTACGCAACACATGGCTGTCCTCACTAGGAAGATCACTTTCAGGATCCTCCTCCTCCTCCTCCTCCTCAGGCCATACACGCTGAAAGGATGACAGGCAATCAGCTGGTGTACCGTCAGCAGCGGGCCAAGCTGTCTCTTCCCCCTCCTCCTCATCCTCCTCATGCTCCTCCTCCTCCTCCTGTACGCGCTGAGAAATAGACATGAGGGTGCTCTGACTATCCAGCGGCATACTGTCTTCCCCCGCCCCCGTTTCCGAGCGCAAAGCAGCTGCCTTTATGGTTTGCAGGGAATTTCTCAAGATGCATAGCAGAGGAATGGTGACGCTAATGATTGTAGCATCGCCGCTCACCACCTGGGTAGACTCCTCAAAATTACCAAGGACATGGCAGATGTCTGCCAACCAGGCCCACTCTTCTGAAAGGAATTGAGGAGGCTGACTCCCACTGCGCCGCCCATGTTGGAGTTGGTATTTGACTATAGCTCTCCGTTGTTCATAGAGCCTGGCCAACATGTGGAGCGTAGAGTTCCACCGTGTGGGCACGTCGCACAGCAGTCGGTGCACTGGCAGCTTAAAGTGATGTTGCAGGGTGCGCAGGGTGGCAGCGTCCCTGTGGGACTTGCGGAAATGTGCGCAGAGCCGGCGCGCCTTTACGAGCAGGTCTGACAAGCGTGGGTAGCTTTTCAGAAAGCGCTGAACCACCAAATTAAAGACGTGGGCCAGGCATGGCACGTGCGTGAGGCTGCCGAGCTGCAGAGCCGCCACCAGGTTACGGCCGTTGTCACACACGACCATGCCCGGTTGGAGGCTCAGCGGCGCAAGCCAGCGGTCGGTCTGCTGTGTCAGACCCTGCAGCAGTTCGTGGGCCGTGTGCCTCTTATCGCCTAAGCTGAGTAGTTTCAGCACGGCCTGCTGACGCTTGCCCACCGCTGTGCTGCCACACCGCGCGACACCGACTGCTGGCGACATGCTGCTGCTAACACATCTTGATTGCGAGACAGAGGAGGAGGAGGAGGGTGCTTTAGTGGAGGAAGCATACACCTCCGCAGATACCACCACCGAGCTGGGGCCCGCAATTCTGGGGGTGGGTAGGACATGAGCGGTCCCAGGCTCTGACTCTGTCCCAGCCTCCACTAAATTCACCCAATGTGCCGTCAGGGAGATGTAGTGGCCCTGCCCGCCTGTGCTTGTCCACGTGTCCGTAGTTAAGTGGACCGTGGCAGTAACCGCGTTGGTGAGGGCGCGTACAATGTTGCGGGAGACGTGGTCGTGCAGGGCTGGGACGGCACATCGGGAAAAGTAGTGGCGACTGGGAACTGAGTAGCGCGGGGCCGCCGCCTCCATGATACTTTTGAAGGACTCCGTTTCCACAACCCTATACGGCAGCATCTCAAGGCTGATGAATTTTGCGATGCGGACGGTTAACGTTTGAGCGTGCGGGTGCGTGGCGGCGTACTTGCGCTTGCGCTCGAACACTTGCGCAAGCGACGGCTGGACGGTGCGCTGAACTACACTGCTGGATGGGGCCGAGGACAGCGGAGATGAGGGTGTGGGTGCAGGCCATGAGGCGGTAGTGCCTGTGTCCTGAGAGGGGGGTTGCATCTCAGTGGCAAGTTGGGGCACAGGGGGAGAGGCAGGGGTGCAAACCGGAGGCGCTGAACGGCCTTCGTCCCACCTTGTGGGGTGCTTGGCCATCATATGCCTGCGCATGGTGGTGGTGGTGAGGCTGTTGGTGTTGGCTCCCCGGCTGAGCTTTGCGCAACAAAGGTTGCACACCACTGTTCGTCGGTCGTCAGGCGTCTCTGTGAAAAACTGCCAGACCTTAGAGCACCTCGGCCTCTGCAGGGTGGCATGGCGCGAGGTGGCGCTTTGGGAAACACTTGGTGGATTATTCGGTCTGGCCCTGCCTCTACCCCTGGCCACCGCACTGCCTCTTGCAACCTGCCCTGCTGATGCCCTTGACTCCCCCTCTGAAGACCTGTCCTCCTGAGTAAGCGTTGCACACCAGGTGGGGTCAGTCACCTCATCGTCCTGCTGCTCTTCCTCCGAATCCTCTGTGCGCTGCTCCCTCGGACTTACTACCCTTACTACTACCTCACTGCAAGACAACTGTGTCTGATCGTCATCGTCCTCCTCACCCACAGAAAGTTCTTGAGACAGTTGGCGGAAGTCCCCAGCCTCATCCCCCGGACCCTGGGAACTTTCGAATGGTTGGGCATCAGTGACTATAAACTCCTCTGGTGGGAGAGGAACCGCTGCTGCCCAATCTGAGCAGGGGCCCGAGAACAGTTCCTGGGAGTCTTCCCGCTCCTGAACAGGTGTCATTGTAGTGGAGTGAGGAGGCTGGGAGGAAGGAGGAGCAGCAGACAGAGGATTCGGATTTGCAGCAGTGGACGGCGCAGAACTGCGTGTTGACGATAGGTTGCTCGAAGCACTTTCTGCCATCCAGGACAGGACCTGCTCACACTGCTCATTTTCTAATAACCGTCTCCCGCGTGGACCCATTAATTGGGCGATGAATGTGGGGACGCCAGAAACGTGCCTCTCTCCTAATCGCGCAGCAGTCGGCTGCGACACACCGGGATCAGGAGCTCGGCCTGTGCCCACACCCTGACTTGGCCCTCCGCGTCCTCGGCCGCGTCCACGTCCTCTAGGCCTACCCCTACCCCTCAGCATGCTGTATTACCAGTGATTTGATTTCACAGGCAGGAAATAAATTGGCGCAAGACTGCAGGCCAAATATAATTTTTGCCCTTTTTGGAAAACGAAAGGCCCCACTGCCTCTAGTGAATGAATTATCTAAGTTTAATAACTGTGCTGTGTCCCTGCTTATGTGTCACAGAACGTGAGGGTAGCAGAGTTATTATAACTCTGGCAGAGCAGGTATTTTTTTCCCAATTAAGGAAAGCAAATGGCGAAGCCAGCAGTAAAGCGTAGCTGGGTGCATCTGATTTAGCAATGTTGTTCACGCAGCTCACACGTGTCCACAGCCCTTAGGACGGACAGAGGCTGGACAAATAGATTTGTTTTCAGTTTTTTTCCACCAAAAGGCAGCACTGCGTATATTCAATGAACATGAGAAGTTTAATAACTGTGCTGTGTCCCTGCTTATGTGTCACAGAACGTGAGGGTAGCAGAGTTATTATAACTCTGGCAGAGCAGGTATTTTTTTCCCAATTAAGGAAAGCAAATGGCGAAGCCAGCAGTAAAGCGTAGCTGGGTGCGTCTGATTTTTACAGGTTGCAGACGCAGCTCACACGTGTCCACCGGCGTTAGGCCGGACAGAGGCAGGACAAATTTAATTATTTTCCGTTTTTTGGCACCAAAAGGCAGCACTGCGTATATTCAATGAATAACAACTGTGTTGTCGCCCTGCCTATACAATTCTTTCCCTGCAGTATCAATGGAGGGTGCAATGGTCTGCAGAGGCGATTTTGAGAAGCAAAAAAAAATGCAGCACAGCTAACAGCAGCCTGGACAGTACTGCACACGGATAAATATGCAGCACTTCTGTCCCTAATGCCGGGTGCAATGCTCTGCACTGCCGATTTTGAGAAAAAAAAAATTTGCCACTGCTAACAGCAGCCAACACACAGCTATCAGTGGCCCTAATAAGGACCTTTGGGGGGTCTTGAAGCCTACACTAACTACCAATTCTTTCCCTACAGCAGCTCCGGTACAAACAGCACTGTCCCTCATCTAACTCACCAGGCATCTGAGGCGAGCCGCGGGAGGGGCCGACTTTTATGTTCGGGTGACACCTGATCTTCGCAGCCACTCACAGCAGGGGGGTGGTATAGGGCTTGAACGTCACAGGGGGAAGTTGTAATGCCTTCCCTGTGTCGAGGGTTAATTTGTTCAAACAGACTGGTCAGTTATGTTGTCGGTTCCAAATTGACCTAAGCAGGAGGAGCGCTCCTTGAGAGTCAAAGTACACAATGTATATGGTGAAACAATGAACTCTAAGTCTTTATTGGCATAGTCTCAGTTTATATAGAAGATCGCCCACGCAGGGATGCGACCTCTGGTAATACAAGGAATAACCTCATGATACATACATTCATCTGATAAAAACACATGACTTAATGACATTAAAGAAAATAGCTGATTTCATATGACTCTTAGAGTAAGAGCTGAAAACTCTTTGCGGTTAGGCCCCGTCTTGCTAAATCCCAAGACATCTGGCCTTAGAACTTCCTGATTCCACTTAGATCAGACGTACTTCCTCAAAGCAGTCATGACTTCTGTTACACATACAATATATTGCTAAAATATTCTTTTTGCTAAAATAGATTGATAAGCATATATACTATTTTTGATAAGCGACATTTATTAATTTCTTTACAGCCCCCATTGGCCCTTATCATTCCCCCATTTTGGACATCAGGAAGTCACACACAGGAATGACAATTATGGGGAATTTTGAGGCTGAGTTGATCCAGAGGAAGGCGAAAACCCTTTTAGGAAAAAGCCAATTATCCTTGTATAAAAGGGAAAAATTCCTTCCTGACCCCAAATATGGCGATCGGAACAAGTCCCAAGATCACAGCCGACATCTGACTTTTTAAAATGTATTATTGTCTTCATGAATCTAAACAAATCTCTTATCATTTATGTGAAACATAAAGTGTATGTTTGACCGCATCACAATGGAACAATATTCATATACATTAAGAAAGGTATTTTCCTGAATAACATTGCTCTCTTCCACATCACTATCGTTATGCACTATTGAATATATATCGCGAAGTGTCTTTATTGGAGTGGGGATAGACAGTAAGCAAGTCCGTAAAATATCTTCCCCACTCCGCAGGTTGGGCATGCACATGTGGGAAATATTCAGTACGTCTTTTGCAAAGTATTCCCACATGTTGGGGTGTCCTTCCGCCCAAACAGTCCATCTTCTTCTTACATCGACAGTTGATGAAGAATTGTCCCGAAAAGAGAGTAGTCCAAGAAAACAAAGGGTAAATAATACACATATCCAGACTATCAATGCTGGTGTCCAGGTTGCCATCCTCCTCCCCCACCCTGGGTTGGGCTTACCCTCCACCCCCCTCGTGGTGCTGAGGCGTTGGAACTTTCTTGCAGTGTGAGGCATGGATCCAAGTGGGTTTGCCTTGTAGCTTGACCGAGGTGGGAGTGGTTAACAGCACTTGGTATGGTCCGTCAAAGCGAGGTTCCAAAGTCTTTCTGACGTGTCTCTTTACCACCACCCAATCTCCGGGATTCAGAGAGTGGGATCCTTCCAAACTATCAGGGTCTGGAATAGAAGAGAAGACTAGGTCGTGTGTTATTTTTAGCTTTTGGCATAAATACTGCACAAAGGAAGTAACTTTATCATGACCCAGGGATAGAGCTTGGGGGTGATACAGTCCTAACCTGGGCACGGAGCCAAAGAGAATCTCATAAGGAGACAGTCCTGTTTTCCTATTTGGCGTGGTCCGTACTGAGTAGAGGGCCAGAGGTAGGCACTCGGGCCAAGGTTTTCCTGTTTCAACCATGGCTTTCTGTATCTTAAGTTTGAGGGTGCCATTGAGCCTTTCTACTTTTCCGGAGCTCTGCGGATGATAGGGGGTGTGAAACGCCTGCTCTACTCCTAAGGCGGACATGACTTCCTTCATCACCTCACCAGTGAAGTGAGTACCACGGTCGCTCTCAATGGTCTCTGGTACCCCAAATCTGCACACTAACTCTGACACAAGTTTCTTTGCAGTGGCCTGGGCAGTGGCCTTCGGGACCGGGTAGGCCTCAGCCCACCCAGAAAAGAGGTCAATGCATACCAAGACATACTCATACCTTCCTGATCTGGGCAGCTGGATGTAATCTATCTGTAGTCTCTGGAAGGGGTACAAAGGTCGCGGAGTGCACTTCCGAGGGGTCTTTACTACTTGACCGGGGTTGTGTAGTGCACAGATTTCACAAGCCTTGACGTATGCCTTTGCCATCCTGTCAAATCCCGGAGCGTACCACATTTTCTCCACCAGGGCTACCATGGCATTACGAGAAGCGTGCACCTTTCCATGAGCCAAAAGGGCCATACTAGGATAGGCAGCCGCAGGTAAACACATACGGAAACCCATCATCCAACCTTCATTTCCTTTTACTGCCCCTGCACTTGCCCAGCGCTCCTGCTCTTGCCCTGAGGGGAGTAGGTCCACCTCCTTCTGTGGTGGGACAGAGAGGGTCTGGTCCTTGGCAGGGGGATCAGGATCCTCCTCCGCTGGGCAGGATCTGGTCTGAACTCTGCACACGGGTGCCCTCCAGTCCAGCAGGGCTGCAGCCTTTGCTGCTCCGTCTGCCTTCTCGTTGCCTCTGCTTTCCAAGGAGTCCCCTTGGGTGTGTGCCTTTACCTTTATTATGGCTACCTGCTTCGGGAGCATGATAGCTGACATTAAATTACTTACTGCCTCACCATTCTTTATCGGTCTGCCTTGAGCTGTTAGGAAGCTCCGTGCGCGCCAAATCGGCCCATAGTCATGCGCAACGCCAAACGCGTACCTGGAGTCCGTGTAGATATTAGCAGTGACTCCCCGGGCTAACTTGCAGGCCTCGGTCAGAGCGCACAGCTCCGCTTCCTGTGCTGACATATGTGGGGGCATGGCGCGGCCTATCAGTACTTCATTCATTGATACTACAGCAAACCCTGTCACAAATCTGCCCATCTCATTCTGGTATCGTGATCCATCCACAAACATTTCAAGGTGGGGGTTCAGGAGAGGCTTATCTGTGGCATGAGCAAATCCAGCTGTCTCCTGCTCCATCAGAGCAGCACAGTCATGCTGGTGCTCGGTGTCAAAAGCTTCCTCTTCGCCTAGGGAATTGACAAAAAGTTGATCCCCTGTGCTTACTCCCCCTTTTGAATCAGTGTCACCTAATGGCAGTAAGGTGGCCGGATTCAAAGTTGTGCAACGTTGAAATGAGACATTGGATGAAGAGTGTACTGCAAGTTCCATTTTGACCTGTCTAGCAAGAGAAAGATGTCTACGGCTCACCTGTGTCAGAATTCCATGTACGTCATGGGGCGTGAGGACCACAAGAGGGTAGTCTAGGACCACCTCAGAAGCTTTCTCAAGCAGTGCTTGTACAGCCAGAACTGCTCTTACACAGGAGGGTGCACCCCTGGCTACTGCATCAAGATGTGCACTGTAGTATGCTACAGGGCGCTTTTTGTCACCATGCTCTTGTGTGAGGACGGCAGTAGCATGTCCCGCCATCTCAGTCACGAACATCTGGAAGGGTTTATCATAGTCAGGCAGACCCAGTGCTGGAGCACTGGTAATCTGTATTTTCAGCTGATGGAAAGCTGACTCGGCTTCCGGAGACAAAGCAAATGGCTTAGAACTCAGGCAGTCGTACAGAGGCTGCATGGTCATGGAGGCAGAGCGAATCCACGGCCGACAATATGAAACTAACCCCAGAAATGTCCGCAACTGAGCATGGGAGGTAGGGAGTGGCATGTCCTCCACCACCTTGGTACGTTCTGGCGTGAGGTGTTTTGTACCAGGACCTAGGCAGTGACCAAGAAACACAACATGAGATTTGCAAAACTGTAATTTGTCTTTACTGGCTTTACACCCACTGTCTGCAAGAAAACAAAGGAGGCTGAGTGAGGCCGCAACGCAGGTGGGTCTGTCCGGTGCACAGAGTAGGAGATCATCAACATACTGAAGCAGGGCCACACCTGGTGGGACAGTCCATGCATCAAGTACAAGCCTCATACATCGGGTGAATTGATTTGGGCTGTTTTGTGCCCCTTGTGGTAGGACAGTCCAGCAGTACTGTTTTCCTCGGAACGTGAAGGCGAACAGGTACTGGCAATCGGGGTGGAGCGGGACGGACATAAATGCATTGGCTAAATCGATCAGAGTGTACCAACAGGTTCCGGAAGGTATGGTGGACAACAGAGTGTAAGGGTTGGGGACCAAAGGTGTTTCTAGGATGGTCACCTTATTGATTTCTCTTAGATCCTGAACCATCCGGTAGGTATCAGGTTCACCTTTCTTCCCTTTCTTTTTAACCGGGAAGAGTGGCGTGTTAGCGGGTGAGACGCAAGGTTTTAAAGCATTCAAGGCACATAACTCTGTAATAGTGGAGGCTATTGCGTCTTCCTGTGCCATGGCTAGGGGATATTGGCGGATCATGGGGGCTTTTTCCCCATCTTTGAGATATACCATGACTGGGGGTACGTGGAGATGGCCCAAGTCTGTCTTCCCTTTTGCCCAAAGGGTCTCTGGTACTGCTGAGAGAACCTGTGTATCTTCTGGGGTCAACACATATACAGTACAAGAAGGAGGCGGAGTGACCAAGTCTGCTGCCATGAGACAGAATACTTGGTGGTCGGCCGCAGAGGTACTGACATGAGCCTCACCGGAAGGATGGAGCTGAATACAGCACCCCAGGGGTCCCATCACATCGGTTCCCATGATGCAATCCCCAGCGGGTGACACCAGGAAGCAAGTGAGGACTCGTGACCCTTGAAAAGAGACTTCTATGGGCTCGGTCTCACGCATGGGTGTTGGTTCACCGGACACTCCAACGGCTATGGCTATGGAGTCTGAGAGGGGAATACTAAGGTCGTTGACTTGTGAGGTACTGACACATGATTTAGTAGCCCCTGTGTCAATTAAAAAGGGCACCTCCTTCCCCTGGATTTTTAGAGGCTGAAAAATTTGTGGCCCACGTGCGTCAGTAACTATAAGGGACACGGGGGAAGGAGTGCCAGACCTTCATTGGTAATTGGTATACCCGTTGTTTCCCTGTGGGCGGGATGATGTGGTATTGGCCGTACTTCCCTGTTGCCCCCTTTCGTCTGACATGTTCTGTCTAGGGCGTTTAGGGGCTCTACAATTACGGGCCAAGTGTCCAGTCTTCCCGCAGTTATAACACTTACGGGTCTCCCGCCTGGGGTCGTTAAGTCGGACTGTGTCCCCCTCCATGGTGTAATGTTTAACTATAACACCCTTTGCGTGGTCTTCTGTATCCATGACAAATCCTACAGCTTTCTTATATAGATCACGCGGTCTGGCCTGTCGCCAATCGGGAGTACATGCTTTAACGCGTTCAGACAGGCGCTTACCTATTCCTTGCATAAAGGCTTCACAAAAAGCAGCATTACGTATTGCTTTTGGACAATCATATAAACCCAGATCTCTGCCAACTTCCTCTAAACGGCCAAAGTAACATTCAATAGACTCGCCCTTGTTCTGTCTACACTGGGTTAGGGCTGTACGTCTCTCTTGGGCTTTATCCTTAAACCAGGTTTTAACCTTGTCAACATATTGAGTACCACTAAGTAATGTCTGGGGGTCATCTGGGCGATCTTCAAGACCACAAAATTGAGCAATACTATTGTAAAGGCCCAGAGGACATTTTACATTCATAAGACATTCCATATCTGTCCAAGTGGCAGAGTAGTTTTTCTGTATGACTTCCAACTTTCTATGGAAAGCTGCTGGCTCTGTCTGGGGATCGGGCAGTTGCTGACACAGTGCCATCTGGTCTGTGGCGCTCCAGGGTCGCCATGTAGTGACTGTAGACCCGGGAGTTGGTCTATGTGCGTCCGTAGGTCTGTCATTAGAAGACGATGGTCTGTCAGTGTCCTCTTGTCTGACCGTGCCTAATGGTGGACTCGGTCTGTTTGGTTCTCTATAATGGGTAGTGGAGGTTGTAACTGGGAATAAGGGAATCGGTTGTCTACACTGATCCCTGGGACGTGGAGTCCCACATACTGTACAGAGTTCTTTAAAACAGGCATTCTGTTGACCACAACGTGGACAGTCCCAAGCCGGACCTCTATTTACTTCAGGGCCCGGGGATCCTGATTGAGGGCTGTATGGAGGTGTATCCATCTGGGCAGTAGCCTGTGGATACGTAGGAGGCAACGGCGGCAAATTGGGATACAGAGAATTAAAGGGATTATTTGAAGACATTGGTGGAACGGCCGGGACGACAGGAGAGACTAATGGAACCGTAGGGGTTTCCATGGGAACGTCTATTGGTGGCCGGGGCATAGGACAATAAACTAAAATGCCCTCGCCTCGGGATTCGGAGTCCCAGTGTTCGTCTTCTGCTGTTTTAGAGCAGTCCAGAATAGCCTTCATGCCTTTTTCCAAACCCTTATTTCTTATTTCCTTTCTATGCTTATCCTCATATTGTGACCAAAATTCATAATTGAATGTTCCCGCCTTCTTAAGGCCTATACGTTTGTAAACTTTATAGGCTTGTCTGCAAATGTCCTCCCCTTCTCTATCTTTAATTATCTCAATAGGAGTCTGATATGTCTTAGATTGTTCAGACCCCATCTTGACCACTTCCAACTATTCTTCACTAAGTATACAGGACGTATATTTCACACAGTAAACTAAGATAATCACTGAGACTATCTGGGAACACACAGTTCCCTGTCCCGGAATAGATTTACAGAACTAAAACGTGGTCAACTTCAAACACTAGGATTCAGGGGAGACCAGACTTCGCCTCTTAGGGAACTTTTAGTAATATTATAACAGATCCAGAGTAAGAATATGACTGCCAGAAATGAGACTATAACAATAACAATTATTTCAATCTCCAATACAGACAACATGACTCTTTAAGTCCCAATGAGTGAGTTCTTCCGTCTAGGACAGTTAAATGAACTTATTCACTCTAAAATATGGACGGGGCAGAAAATATAGGAAACAGGCAACAACATACCTCTAGTCCGTTAGAGACACACAGATCAAAAGAATCCAGACTGTATAATAGTAAGATAAGCTCTTACCTGTACACCGGTGTTTTAGTCTGGGGTCTCCGAATCCAATATCCACGTCAACGGGCCAGGAGTTTGTTTCAGTCTACTGGTTGCGATGTCCCGTAAAGGTAAGCCCCGCCCCACGTTGGGCGCCAAGAACTGTCGAGGGTTAATTTGTTCAAACAGACTGGTCAGTTATGTTGTCGGTTCCAAATTGACCTAAGCAGGAGGAGCGCTCCTTGAGAGTCAAAGTACACAATGTATATGGTGAAACAATGAACTCTAAGTCTTTATTGGCATAGTCTCAGTTTATATAGAAGATCGCCCACGCAGGGATGCGACCTCTGGTAATACAAGGAATAACCTCATGATACATACATTCATCTGATAAAAACACATGACTTAATGACATTAAAGAAAATAGCTGATTTCATATGACTCTTAGAGTAAGAGCTGAAAACTCTTTGCGGTTAGGCCCCGTCTTGCTAAATCCCAAGACATCTGGCCTTAGAACTTCCTGATTCCACTTAGATCAGACGTACTTCCTCAAAGCAGTCATGACTTCTGTTACACATACAATATATTGCTAAAATATTCTTTTTGCTAAAATAGATTGATAAGCATATATACTATTTTTGATAAGCGACATTTATTAATTTCTTTACAGCCCCCATTGGCCCTTATCACCTGTCTTTCAATTGGCCAGAAAAGCGCGCAAACGTCTCAGGGAAGTAAGTGAAAGTAACCAGAACACCGCATGGTGTTCGTTACGAATAACGGACATCCCGAACACCCTAATATTCGCACGAATATCAAGCTCGGACGAACGCGTTCGCTCATCTCTAGAAACAATGTATTGTGTATGGGCAGTGTATCATATGCAGCCCATACAAGTGTACAGGGCTCACGTTGCGTGGCACACAAAGAAAGAGAGCTTTCATTGACTTTGTTCACTGCGCACCACGTGTGTGTGCGCAACGCATGCATAATACATGGTGAAAACCTGGTTGTGGACATGAGCCCTAACATGTTATGTAAAGTTAGCTTATGCTGTCTCTATTGTATATATTGTTATTATGCTGTCGCCAATGTATATGTTTATTTTTATATGTATATATTTTTTTTCTTTCTTGAGGAAGAATTATTGTGTTCTGGATGTTTTAAAACTCTGCTAAAACCCCTGATTACTATTGATCTATTGATGGATCATTTAAAAAACAGTAATGTAGCTAAAAGTGATGTAGAAAGAGTAGCCGTGAAAAGGAGTGAAGGTTGAAGGGGTCTGTAGGGGGGCCCCAAGCTAAACTTTTGAACCCAGGTCCCATGAGCCTCTAGCTACGCCCCTGGTGCCATTATTACCTATGAAGGCAGGAAATGGGGCATTATTAATAATAGCGACAGAAAGAGGGCATTATTACCTGCAGGGACAGAGAAGGCCACAAACAAACAAAAATACTGGAGGTATAAACAATAGTCCCAACTCAGTCTAATCAAAGATGGCCGCTGGTCACCAAGAAGTATCAAAGGCAGGTATATTGCACGCAGGAAAATGACAACACTCTTGAAGAGATGGTACCGGTGGTTAAGTTTAGAGACTGTATTTAACGCCATGGGAGAGAAGGTGGGGGAAGGGTCACATGTGGAAAGAAGGGAAGGTTGGGGAAGGGTCACATGTGGAAAGAAGGGCTGGGGTAAATTAACTTGAAGTATGCATGATGCTGGATTTGCACACAATCACAATGTAAACTCCGTCACTGAGATAGTAGAGTTATTAGAAGTAGTACTACAGAGCTGCCAACCCGCTGAGATTGTGTTTGGGGAAGTCGTACTGCAGTGACCGAGACACTACCCACTCCTCCCCTGAGGGACGCGTGTGACCCTTCGCCAAGGTACTGACAGGCCTCTGCAGGCAACACCGATTAGCAGCAGTAACGTGAATAAATAGTGTAGTGGACTTGAAGATTTCTGTCACGGGTGACGCCACTGTTCCTTGCTCTGCGGGATGTCTGATGGAAAAATAAGAGAGTCCACACACGGTTAACTTGATAACACTCAGTTGCTGGGAATGGTAAACAACTGGAACTTTACTTGCAATCACTTCTTTGATACAGATTCACAATTTCACACACCTGTGCAGGAAAACAAACAAAGGAGGTCTGGGAGGAAAACACAGGATGACACCGGGGTACAGTCGAGATATCTGTATGACTCTGCTGCTGGACACACACACTCCTGAGGGGGGCAAGTACACTCCACTGACACTCACTTTCTGAAGGCTTCTGAACACTGCATGGCGAACTCCTTTCTCCTCTTCTCTCTCACTCTTTCTCTCTTAGGCCGCCTGCACACGGGCGGAAATCCCGCGGGATTTCCGCCACTGAAAATCTGCATAGGAGTGCATTACAATACGCACTCCTATGCAGACGGCCGCGGTTTGGCCACGCGAAATCTCGCGCGGCAAACAAACCGCTGCATGCGAGCCCCGCACAGAAACGTCACTCACCCGGCCGCCGGCTCCGGTCTGCGCATGCGCCGACTGCTCGGCAGCCGGCACATGAAAGAGCCGGGGCCCACCGGGCGCGGGTGAGTACGCACTCCTCCCTGCAGGCACTGGGGTCGGGACCCCTGCACACGAGTGTTCCGGATTACGCCAGCGGATTTTCACGCGTGGGAGACCTGCGCATGGCACCTAAATATGCTTGCGGATAGGTGCGGATGCGTGAAAAATTATGCGCGGATATATGCGGATGTGCTGCGGAAAAACCTGCAGCCTCCTACCACACTTACTTCCTCTAATGTTATAGCAACCAGTGCATTCATCCGCAGCTGCACCGCGGATGTACTGTGTGAAAACACACGTCCATTTACTTGTATTGGAGTCTCCACGCACAGAATCTGACCCAAATTAGGACATGCCGCGTTTTTTTTCTAGCGCGTGAAAATCCGCGATGCAAATCCGTCCGTCTGGGGACAACTGCAGATTCCCATAGAAGTATATTGGCTGCGGTCAGGGGCGGACAATGTGCTTAAAATACCGTGGCAGAAATTCCGCCCGTGTGCAGGCACCCATAGGGTAGGGGTCCTTGGAATAGATCTCTAGGGTAGCTCTCTTTCTCCTCCACTCACATGAAGATTGAAAGTAACCCTATGTGGCATGCACTCACTCCTTCTCTTACTCTCTGGAGAGAACTTCACTCTCTCTCTCTCTCTCTCTCTCTCTGGAGAGCTCTCTTTCTCTCACTTTGCACCCACATATATCAAGCATACCCATGAGACATCTCAAATCGTTATATTTCCAGACATTCCCAGACATTAACCTCTCACATACTGCAGCCGTGCAATACACATAACCAATGACAAAACAGTTTGCACAGGGCATCTACATTTAAGACAGTTATGGACAATTATGGAGGGGCCAGACAAATGCATTTCAGGCCACTACAGTACCGCTGCTCATAAATCTATAACACGGGTCCACAGTGAACAATGGTGTCGGTGCAGGAGAAGGGGACAAGGACAGCATTGAGGAAGGGGGGACGTCGCACAGGAACAGCACTGCACACCATCCATATGCTATGGCCTGAGGTCTAGGCAAGGAGAGAGGAGGAAGGTCCAGGGGTCATGTAGTGGCCCAGAACATATATTCTTGACCCCTCTATAAATGTCATGAATGTAATGTCTTGTGTAGATGCATTGTCCAAAATATGAATATGTGTATTGCACAGCTGCGGTGTATGAAGAGTTATGTTTACATGAGGCTGGGATATGCCTTCAATGTTTCAATTTATGTCCTGTCATGTGATATGAGAGAGGTGATAAATGTGTGTGCTAGAGGATAGCGTAGTAGTAATAGGAGTGGTGGTCTACTGTTCAGTGAGTGAGAGTGCCAGCCACATGGGGGTACCTTTAACTGTCATGTAGTGAAGAGAATGGAGGAAGAGGAAGATAACCCGAGGTCGGGTGTGCCAGGGACTGCTGAATGTAAAGAGAGAGAAGAGAGAGAGTGAGTGCGTAGAAAGTGTTTGATCACCATGCAGCGGTATTGTTCTCAATTTGTCATCTGTTGAGAGTCTACTCCCTTCCCATTTCCAGGAGGTGTCATCCTGAGTCTTCCCATTTAGGAGTGGTTCCATGCAAATCTCAAGGTTGTAGGGCCAGCATCATCCTGAGTTCCTCCCAGGCGTGCCTGTTTTCTGTGTCACCTGCATCGGTGTATCATTCATTATACTTCTGTATCCTGTTTCCAATTATGGATGTATTATATGCTCCTATTTGCAGATCTGCCTCATGACCTCCACAGATCACTGCTGTTCAGCGCCCAGTGTATTATTCCCCCTCTGTACACAATTCTCCTGTGAAGATAAAATGATCTCTACATGGAAAATTGGGGTGACCACCAATATGGCCATTGTGTCACCCAGTTCTCCCAAACGCCTACATAATTGATATGAAAGCTAGCAATATATTCCTCTGTAAAAAGGATGATTGGTCTTCCAGTAGTTCAAGAAAGCTGCATGACTGCTAGGAAAGGCCATTTTGTTGGTCAGCCATCTTTACTTGAAACAGAACATATAGGATATATCAAGACAGGCAAATTTACAGCTGAAAATCCACAGCAAATCTGCAATAAATACGAGAGTAGACTAAATCATGCAGTTTTTGGTTCAGAAACGCTCTGTTTGCCTTAGATTTCTTTTCAGCTCTCTTATGGAAGCCAAACAAGAAAGTTCCCAGAAGTTGTGCAACCGCACTTCACAGACATAAAGAGAACATGATGGACCGCATTGCCTATAACAGGGTCTGGGCTCTCCGTTATGGCACCTGGCATCAGGCTATATATTGCAGTAAGATACACGTTTCTGTCATGCAGATTTAGCACTGGATGTGCGATTGACCCCCCGACACAGATGTGAGCAGAGCTTATGTTTTGCTGACCTGGTATGATGCAATAAACGCTGTGACATTAATAGATTGGTGAGTGCCGCCTAATACTTCTTTCTTCTCCGCATTACATTTTGTCTCTGTATATTTTCAGTTTAATTAGCAAAATCGAGATGTTAATGTTCAAATTAATCAAAGATTAAGGCCATATTGACCGGCCAACCTGCATATCTACAACAACAAAGTCTGTGGTGCCTTTATTCATGTCTGGATTCCTAGAAGTATACTGAGACCCTATGGCTGTAAGGGCTTAAAAGTGCACACAACAGTCAAACACTTCACTAAAAACACAAGTGCGACCATTTGGGATATTGCAGGCATGCTGGGGGCATGGCCACCAGTAAATTTATAGGGCAGGCGTCAGAGTCATCACTAAGCCCCATGGCAACTCATCAGCACCTGGCAACTATGTCACAGGAAGGCAGATGGAGTGATGCCCCTGGCTAGTGGCTTAGATGCTGTGGTATATAAGTGGTTAAATAGTTGCAATTAGGGTTACCTCTGATCTTAGTCATTGTGCATGGGTATCAGCTGTTTACCAAAATTGACCTTCACCGGGTAGGAATAGGCATGGCTCCTGAGCTCCCTCCATAGCCCCTTCCCAGTGAAGTATGACATTAATGGCGCAGCCCTTTTTTTCTGTTTCATGTTCATATGATCTATGGTTCAGTATGATAACTACGATACCAAACGTATATAGGTTTTTTTGCTATACTACTTGTAATTTTTAAAAGACATTAATTCATTTTTTTATCATTATCTGCCGCCATTCACTGCGCGCTATAACTTTTTAAATTTTCCGTCGACATAGTTGTGCGAGGGCTCATTTTTTGTGGGGTGTCCTGTAGTTTGCATTGGTACCATGTTTGAATTTATATGACCTTTTGATAAATTTTTATTTCATTTATTCTTAGAGACGGGGTTCCAAAAAAGCGCATTTCTAGCATTCTTTATCTTTTTTTCTGACGACGTTCATTGTGCGGGCTAAATAATGCACTAATTTGATAAATAGAACTTTTACGGACACAGTGATACCAAAAATGTATTTTTGTTTTATAACTTAGATTCTTTTATTGTAAATATGGCAAAAGTGGGTGTTTTAGAACTTTATGACTTTTTCTTCAACAATTAGTAAAAAACTTTATTGATCATATATTCACTTTTTTTTTTAGTCCCTCTAGGGGACCACAACTAGTGATGCTTTGATCGCTCCTGCTGTATGAGTTAATGCCATAGCATTGATAGGGCAGTCTGCTAAATCAGCCCTGGGGCCTTTTGGAATGCCCCCGGCTGCCATGACACCCACGTGACTCCCTGTGATCTCATTCGTGATGGTGGGGGTGGCATACAGGACCACTTTACATTGTTCGAGGGACTTAAATGCTGCTGTCAGCATTTAAAGGGTTAACAGCCCCGATCGGTTACATGGCCGTCAGAGCTGTTGCCACCAGGTGTCAGCTGTAATAAACAGCCTGCAACGGTGATGTATGATGAGAGATAGCCACACAATCTCTCTTTATACATACCCCGACACCACAGAAAACCTAAGATGTCATGCAAGTACTGATGTAGCAATCACTAACATGACTGGTGCATCCTGATACCTTGCTTCAGTGTTTTGTAGTACATTGTAGTTAAAGGGGTTGTCCTATGAAAAATATGTAGATTGAAGTCCAGCCCATAATTATAAACATATTTTAAATTTACACTTATTAACCCCTTAAGGATATGGCCTATGTTAGCCATATTGACACAACGATTTGGAGAGATTTTCATTGCCACTTTTCAAAGGCCATAACATTTTTATTTTTTCCGCACCATGGCCATATGAGGGCTTGATTTTTGTGCAGAAAACTGTAGTTTTTATTGCTATCATTTCTTGGATACATATAATTTATTGATAGACGCAGCGTAAGGGGTTGCCGTGGCGACCCGGCCCTTGCGCTCAGGGGTCCCCGAGGCCACCCTCTGCCATCCATATATGCAGTTCAGTGCATTATTGGTTAACCGCTCTGTCTCACGCATGGCACAGATCACGCAGCAGGCAGATCGGCCAGCCTGACAGGAAGCAGGGAAGAGCAGGGGGGAGGAGGAAAGAGACAGTCACATGAGCCGACAGGGACTGATCATGTGATCATGTGCTGCCCCTCCCTCCTGCTGAACGGAAGCTACTGTGTCTGCCTGTGCTGCTGTCACATGTAGGAGAAGTGGTCCGGGCCCCGGGATATGTGTATATCTGTGTGTGTATATATATATATGAGTATGTGTATTTGTCTGTCTATCCATCCATCTCCTATCTATGTATCTATCTATCCATCTCATATCTATCCAGCCATCCATCTCCTATCTATCTATCTATCTATCTATCTATCTATCTATCTATCTATCTATCTATCTATCTGCTATCTATCTATCTATCTATCCATCCATCTACTATCTATCTATGTATTTATCTATCCATCTACTATCTATCTATCTATCTATCCATCTACTATCTATGTATCTATCTATCCATCTCATATCTCTCTATCTATCCATCTCTCTATCTATCCATCTCTCTATCTAATCTATCCATCCATCTCCTATCTATGTATCTATCTATCCATCCATCCATCTCCTATCTATTCATCATTCTATCTATCCATCCATCCATCCCCTATCCATTTATCTATCTATCAAAAACATGTTCAGAAAATGCAGCTTGTAATTATGGCATTTTTACTGGAATTTTGAGCAGCGTTTTTGAACACATGGTACAGAGTTTGACAGCCCTTTTTCTGCACCCCATCATTGTGATAGGTGATGAGATGTCTTAAAAACCATGAAAACTCAAAAATAGAACAGACAGCTTTTGAAAATCACAGTGTTAGGAACACCTCGTTTGAGCTGCGGTTCGTACAGCGCTCGGGACACCGCACTAATAGCGGTAAAAAGCGGTGTGTGTGTGTGTGAGAGAGTGGCCTGCGGGGCTACAAACAAATTTTCATGTAGTGCAGGAAATGTTTGGAAAGATTACGCCAAGGGACAGCTCATGTATGCAGCACAAGTTAGGTATGGGTACGGGGAGTGTGGGGTGGAGGCCCAGGGGGGGACCCCGAGTTGAACTTTTGCACCCGGGCCCCTGAGCCTTTAGGTATGCCCCTGAATCTGTTATAGATGCTGCATCCTGTTCAGTGGCCAATGACTTCACGTTCCTTCATCACATTTAATATTTTTTGGAGGGCAGGGAGAAAAAAACACTTCTGCCATTTTGTTTTTTTTTAAAGCGCTAACCATGCCGCATAAATGACATGATAAACTTTTTTATGTCCCTATATGACACTTGAGCCAGAAAAGCTCTGATTACTATGGGATGGAAAGAGAGTGCAGAGATGAATCTTAGTGAGCAAAAACAAATATGGACGTTACCAGTTAGGGAGGACGCCATCTGTGATCACTGAAGGAAATGTTGAGCGAGTGATAAGAGAGTGAGACAGCATTACTGCAGAGAAGCAAGACTGAGTATGTGACCACTATGGAATAATTACTTAGGTGATGGTGCGGCCTCTGATTGGCAGACTGTGGTCACCTGACTTTCGCTGTCAATAGAGATTGGGAGAATCGTGAAGCTGCAGCGCTGGATCACCAGCCTGAGGACAGGTAAGTACCTTTTATTTTATTGTTTTATCTCATTTGGCTCCAATTTTAAAAAGTTAAAGGGGTTGTCCCGCGCCAAAACGGGTTTTTTTTTTTATTCAATAGGCCACCCGTTCGGCGTGAGACAAACCCAATGCATGTGTTAAAAAAAAAACAAACGTTTAGTACTTACCCGAATCCCCGCGCTGCGGCGACTTCTTCCTTACCTTACTAAGATAGCCGCCGGGATCTTCACCCACGATGCATCGCGGGTCTTCTCCCATGGTGCACCGTGGGCTCTGTGCGGTCCATTGCCGATTCCAGCCTCCTGATTGACGGTACCATGGGACGGGGACGCCAGCAACGGAGCAGGTAAGTGAATAACTTCTGTATGGCTCATAATTAGTGCACGATGTATATTACAAAGTGCATTAATATGGCCATACAGAAGTGTATAACCCCAATTGCTTTTGAGAGACAACCTCTTTATTTGTAATTAAACAACTCCTGTAGCTTTACTGCTGCATAGTAAAGAACAAGCCTCTTCCGCCATCTAGTGGCCATCTTTGATATAATAAGTTTGCGCGACAAAATATAGCTTCAACTTTTTGGAACTTCTATAAGAAGACGTCTTACAATCCAACTGTCCTTCCACAGATTTCATCTTCTGTAGTTAATCTTTATTAATACCAGTTCCTGCTGATATCTAGCAATGCATGAATTACTGTTTTTGTTCATTCTGCTTCCCAAAAACTAAAATAAAAAGCACTCCTTCCAGTGCATGTCCCCACGAAGCAGTGTTATTGGTCAGTAATCCAGCCCTGAGAGGTGAAACCAAAGGAGACATCCCTAGTCTTTCTTAGGCCTCTTTCACATGACTGTATGGATTTTTACGTTCACCCGTATGCGCCATAAAACCGCATAAATGAAGAATTGCATCAATCGAGTTTTGAACTTTAGCCACGTATTTTCTGCCATTCATATGGGCGGCTGCTGCATATCGGCAAAAAAAAAAAAAATGCTGCAGCGCAGAAATCCATCGATCATCCTCAGAATGACTGCTAATGCTTAAATGCAGCCAGCTGTAGTCATTTTCACGCACCTAAACACCCTTTTTTTTTTGCTTCCACAGAAGTCTATGGGAATTTCCTGTGTATCTCAGCAAAAGATAGGACAAGGCTTATTTTTTGAGATTTTTGGGTGATTTTTTTAATGCAGCTAAATAGCAGCATATATAAGATCTTGTGAATAAGGGTTTACTGAGTAACCCTGACCTCGAATGCCTACAAATTGTATCCCGGGCATCCTGTGAATATATACTTCTGGAGTGCCAGGAGAAGGTAATGGCTTTTAGAGATACAGACACAAAATCCAAAGCAGAACCACATTGCAAAGTCTAATAACATTTTATTAGCATTTGTTTGACAGTAACTTTGCGTAATCGGGACACCCCTCTAAATCTATCCTAAATCAGCATTTAAAAAAAAGCCCCCAGATGAGCGACATTATTCTACATGGACTTCTATGCACATATAAAAGAGGAGGAGGACCCTATGTAGCCTCTATAATTTTCAGATATGTTCTTTTTCCAGCAAAACTGCACAGCGTAATGCTCAATTATGCGGGTACCGTGTGTGGAGTTGTACACCCCCTATTGACTTCAATGGGGCCTTTGCTGCGCAAATGCACACAAAAATGGAGCATGCTGCCTCTTTTTCTGTACCCCCCAATGCGCATGCAAATATGGGAAGTGAGAACGAACCCATTGAAATCAATAGGTTTTATTCTCTGTTTATTGCTCAAGCAAAGTTTGTGTGCGCAAATACACAAATACATCCATGTGAAGCCGCCCTAACAGGATAAGACACTACTCTACTTTTTTATTTCTCGTTTTCAAACTAAAATGTTAAATAAATTTGCAAAACACCTGTGGGGTGAAAACACTCAATAGCCCCCTTAAAGGGGTTATCCCGCGCCAAAACGTTTTTTTTTTTTTTTTTCAACCCCCCCCCCCCCCCCCCCCCGTCCGGCGCGAGACAACCCCGATGCAGGGGTTAAAAAAGAACACCGGAGAGCGCTTACCTGAATCCCCGCGCTCCGGTGACTTCTTACTTACCTGATGAAGATGGCCGCGGGGATCCTCTCACTCCGTGGACCGCAGGGCTTCTGTGCGGTCCATTGCCGATTCCAGCCTCCTGATTGGCTGGAATCGGCACGTGACGGGGCGGAGCTACACGGAGTCGGCATCCTGCACGAGAGGCTCCATTGAAGAAAGCAGAAGACCCGGACTGCGCAAGCGCGGCTAATTTGGCCATTAGACGGCGAAAATTAGTTGGCTCCATGGGAACGAGGACGCTAGCAACGGAGCAGGTAAGTAAAAAACTTCTTATAACTTCTGTATGGCTCATAATTAATGCACAATGTACATTACAAAGTGCATTAATATGGCCATACAGAAGTGTATAGACCCATTTGCTGCCGCGGGACAACCCCTTTAACAAATTCCCTCAGGGGTCTTGTTTACAAAATGACATCAGTCTTGGGGGGTTTCAAGTGTACTGGTACATCGGGGGCTGCAAACAAAACATGGGGTCCGAAAATTATTACAGCAGAATCTGCATTCCAAAAGCCAGATAGCGCTCCTGCCCTTCTGAGCCCGGCCACGTGCCCAAACTACAGTTTATATCCACAGACGGGGCATTTCTAAAAACAGCCGAATCCGAATAATATATTCTGTGTTTTGTTCCTCTGCCGACTCCTGCTGCGTTACCGAAAATAATGGTTTCACTGTGAAAAAATAGCAGTTCTTTTAATTCCTGTGAAACTTCTAACGGATTAATAAACTTGCGATTTTGAAGACTTTGAGGTGCGTTTTTTAAAATGGGGTGATTCTCAGGTGTTTTCTGATAAAATCCACGTTAGAACTGAATTGTTTCTTAAAAATATCAGCTTTTGAAATTTGCTAGTAAGGCTGCCTGCAGACGAGCGGGTCGGATCCAGGGGCGAGGATTGTCGCCACGGGACCCGACCCCAGCACCTGCAGGGAGGAGCGCGTACTTAGGGCCCAGGCTCTTTTCGCATGCGCAGACCGGAGCCAGCGGCCGGGTGAGTGACATTTCAGTGTGAGGCTCTGCTAATCCCGCACAGAAAAAGGACGTGCCGCAGTTTGTTTGCCGCGCGACATTTCGTGCGCCCATCTGCATAGGAGTGCGTATTGTAATGCACTTCTATGCAGACTTTCAGTGTCTGAAATCCCGCCGGAAATCCCGCCGCGGGATTTCCGCCCGTGTGCAGGCGGCCTTAATGTGAAAAATTCCTGCTAAACTCTGTGTAGTCCTAAAACACAAAATAACACTTAACTGATTTCAAAATAAAGTAGGTTTATAGTAAATGGTGGCTACTTTGTTGTGCTTGACTAAAGCAGCGATTTTGGATGCAGGACAATGTGCTTTTGCTTAAAAAAAAATCTCATCGCTTCTGTGAGATTGTGATTTTCACACACATGAAGAGATCACAAGGGCTTCAAATAGACTTCATTTGTAAAAATCGTATCGCACTCGCTTGAGCACCGCATGGCATGAGAGTGCAGGGAGAATTTTTTAAAAATCCCATTGGAAACAATGGGCAATTCCTCCGGAGAGAACGACGCACAAACATAGAGCATGCTGCAATTTTTAATTTGCAATTGGAAAATCCCAAGTGGTTTCCACTAGAGATGAGCGAACGTACTCGTCCGAGCTTGATACTCGGGCGAATATTAGCGTGTTCGGGATGCTCGGTACTCGTAATGAGTACCACACGATGTTCTGGTTACTTTCAGTTTCCTCTCTGAGACGTTAGCGCGCTTTTCTGGCCAATTGAAAGACAGGGAAGGCATTACAACTTCCCCCTGTGACGTTCAAGCCCTATACCACCCCCCTGCAGTTAGTGGCTGGGGAGATCTGATGTCACCCGAGTATAAAAATCGGCCCCTCCCGCGGCTCGGCTCAGATGCCTTGTGACTCAGTTAGCTGAGGGAAAGTGCTGGTGCCGGAGCTGCTGTAGGGAGAGCGTTAGGAGTTAGTGTAGGCTTCAAGAACCCCAACGGTCCTTCTCAGGGCCACATCTAATAGTGTGCAGTACTGTGTTAGCACTGTATTATTTTATTTTTTTCAAAATTGGATCTGCAGAGCATTGCGCCCTGCAATAGGGACAGAAGTGGTGGTTAGGCAGGGAGAGTGTTAGCAGTGAGTGTAGGCTTCAAGAACCCCACCGGTCCTTTCTAGGGCCACATCTATCCGTGTGCAGTACTGTCCAGGCTGCTGTTAGCAGTGTTGCATTTTTTTTTTTCTCAAAACCGGCTGTGCAGACCATTGCACCCGGCATTAATACTACAGGGATAGAATTGTGTAGGCAGGGCCAGAAGACATACATTATTCATTGAATAGACGCAGTGTGGCTTTTTCTTTGAAAAACAAGGTAAAAAATTCTATTTCGCCTGCGTCTGACAGTCCTCAGGGCTCTGGGTACGTGTGTGCTGCGTGCAGAACGTTAAAAAAAATCAGACGCAGCCAGCTACGTTTTACTGCAGGCTTGCGCCAATTTTTTTCCTGCATGGGAAATCCCTTATCTGCTGTAGCGAATAACTTTGCATCACTGCAGTTCTCTGACACATTTGCAGGGCCACAACACAGTTATTAAACTTAGTAGTATTCATTGAATACACGCAGTGTGGCTTGTCCTTTGAAAAACAAGGGAAAAAATTCTATTTTGGCTGCAGGCTTGCGCCAATTTTTTTCCTGCATGGGAAATCCCTGATCTGCTGTAGCGAATAACTTTGCATCACTGCAGTTCTCTGACACATTTGCAGGGCCACAACACAGTTATTAAACTTAGTAGTATTCATTGAATACACGCAGTGTGGCTTGTCCTTTGAAAAACAAGGGAAAAAATTCTATTTTGGCTGCAGGCTTGCGCCAATTGTTTTCCTGCATAGGAAATCCCTGATCTGCTGTAGCGAATAACTTTGCATCACTGCAGTTCTCTGACACATTTGCAGGGCCACAACACAGTTATTAAACTTAGTAGTATTCATTGAATACACGCAGTGTGGCTTGTCCTTTGAAAAACAAGGGAAAAAATTCTATTTTGGCTGCAGGCTTGCGCCAATTTCTTTCCTGGCTTGGAAATCACTGGTAATACAGCATGCTGAGGGGTAGGGGTAGGCCTAGAGGACATGAACGAGGCCGAGGACGCGTAGGCCCAAGTGAGGGTGTGGGCACAGGCCGAGCTCCTGATCCAGGATCCAGGAGAGAGGTACGTTTCTGGCGTCCCCACATTCATCGCCCAATTAATGGGTCCACGCGGGAGACCTTTATTAGAAAATGAGCAGTGTGAGCAGGTCCTGTCGTGGATGGCAGAAAGTGCTTCGAGCAAGCTATCATCCACCCAGAGTTCTGCGCCGTCCAGTGCTGCAAATCCGAATCCTCTGTCTGCTGCTCCTCCTTCCTCCCAGCCTCCTCACTCCACTACAATGACACATGCTCAGGAGCGGGAAGACTCCCAGGAACTGTTCTCGGGCCCCTGCTCAGATTGGGCAGCAGTGGTTCCTCTCCCACCAGAGGAGTTTATCGTCACTGATGCACAACCATTGGAAAGTTCCCGGGGTCCGGGGGATGAGGCTGGGGACTTCCGGCAACTGTCTCAAGACCTTTCAGTGGGTGAGGAGGACGATGACGATGAGACACAGTTGTCTTGCAGTGAGGTAGTAGTAAGGGCAGTAAGTCCGAGGGAGGAGCGCACAGAGGATTCGGAGGAAGAGCAGCAGGACGATGAGGTGACTGACCCCACCTGGTGTGCAACGCCTACTCAGGACAGGTCTTCAGAGGGGCAGGCAAGGGCAGCAGCAGGGCAGGTTGCAAGAGGCAGTGCGGTGGCCAGGGGTGGAGGCAGGGCCAGACCGAATAATCCACCAACTGTTTCCCAAAGCGCACCCTCGCGCCATGCCACCCTGCAGAGGCCGAGGTGCTCTAAGGTCTGGCAGTTTTTCACAGAGACGCCTGACGACCGACGAACAGTGGTGTGCAACCTTTGTCGCGCAAAGCTCAGCCGGGGAGCCAACACCAACAGCCTCACCACCACCACCATGCGCAGACATATGATGGCCAAGCACCCCACAAGGTGGGACGAAGGCCGTTCACCGCCTCCGGTTTGCACCCCTGCCTCTCCGCCTGTGCCCCAACCTGCCACTGAGATGCAACCCCCCTCTCAGGACACAGGCACTACCGTCTCCTGGCCTGCACCCACACCCTCACCTCCGCTGTCCTCGGCCCCATCCAGCAGTGTAGTTCAGCGCACCGTCCAGCCGTCGCTTGCGCAACTGTTGGAGCGCAAGCGCAAGTACGCCGCCACGCACCCGCACGCTTAAACGTTAACCGTCCGCATAGCAAAATTCATCAGCCTTGAGATGCTGCCGTATAGGGTTGTGGAAACGGAGTCCTTCAAAAGTATCATGGAGGCGGCGGCCCCGCGCTACTCAGTTCCCAGTCGCCACTACTTTTCCCGATGTGCCGTCCCAGCCCTGCACGACCACGTCTCCCGCAACATTGTACGCACCCTCACCAACGCGGTTACTGCCACGGTCCACTTAACAACGGACACGTGGACAAGCACAGGCGGGCAGGGCCACTACATCTCTCTGACGGCACATTGGGTGAATTTAGTGGAGGCTGGGACAGAGTCAGAGCCTGGGACCGCTCACGTCCTACCCACCCCAAGAATTGCGGGCCCCAGCTCGGTGGTGGTATGTTCGGCGGTGTATGCTTCCTCCACTAAAGCACCCTCCTCCTCCTCCTCAACCTCTGTCTCGCAATCTAGATGTGTCAGCAGCAGCAGGACGTCGCCAGCAGTCGGTGGCGCGCGGCGTGGCAGCACAGCGGTGGGCAAGCGTCAGCAGGCCGTGCTGAAACTACTCAGCTTAGGAGATAGGAGGCACACGGGCCACGAACTGCTGCAGGGTCTGACAGAGCAGACCGACCGTTGGCTTGCGCCGCTGAGCCTCCAACCGGGCATGGTCGTGTGTGACAATGGCCGTAACCTGGTGGCGGCTCTGCAGCTCGGCAGCCTCACGCACGTGCCATGCCTGGCCCACGTCTTTAATTTGGTGGTTCAGCGCTTTCTGAAAAGCTACCCACGCTTGTCAGACCTGCTCGTAAAGGTGCGCCGGCTCTGCGCACATTTCCGCAAGTCCCACACGGACGCTGCCACCCTGCGCACCCTGCAACATCGGTTTAATCTGCAGTGCACCGACTGCTGTGTGACGTGCCCACACGGTGGAACTCTACGCTCCACATGTTGGCTAGGCTCTATGAGCAGCGTAGAGCTATAGTGGAATACCAACTCCAACATGGGCGGCGCAGTGGGAGTCAGCCTCCTCAATTCTTTTCAGAAGAGTGGGCCTGGTTGGCAGACATCTGCCAGGTCCTTCGAAACTTTGAGCAGTCTACCCAGGTGGTGAGCGGCGATGCTGCAATCATTAGCGTCACCATTTCTCTGCTGTGCATCTTGAGAAGTTCCCTGCAAACCATAAAGGCAGCCGCTTTGCGCTCGGAAACAGAGCCGGGGGAAGACAGTATGTCGCTGGATAGTCAGAGCACCCTCCTGTCTATATCTCAGCGCGTTCAGGAGGAGGAGGAGCATGAGGAGGAGGGGGAAGAGACAGCTTGGCCCACTGCTGATGGTACCCATGCTGCTTGCCTGTCATCATTTCAGCGTGTATGGCTTGAGGAGGAGGAGGAGGAGGATCCTGAAAGTGATCTTCCTAGTGAAGACAGCCATGTGTTGCGTACAGGTACCCTGGCACACATGGCTGACTTCATGTTAGGATGCCTTTCTCGTGACCCTCGCGTTACACGCATTCTGGCCACTACGGATTACTGGGTGTACACACTGCTCGACCCACGCTATAAGGAGAACCTTCCCACTCTCATTCCCGAAGAGGAAAGGGGTTCGAGAGCGTTGCTATACCACAGGACCCTGGCGGACAAGCTGATGGTAAAATTCCCATCCGACAGCGCTAGTGGCAGAAGGCGCAGTTCCGAGGGCCAGGTAGCAGGGGAGGTGCGGAGATCGAGCAGCATGTACAGCCCAGGCAGTGCAACAGTCTTTAAGGGCCTGGACAGCTTTATGGCTCCCCAGCAAGACTGTGTCACCGCTCCCCAGTCAAGGCTGAGTCGGCAGGAGCACTGTAAAAGGATGGTGAGGGAGTATGTAGCCGATCGCACGACCGTCCTCCATGACGCCTCTGCCACCTACAACTACTGGGTGTCGAAGCTGGACACGTGGCCTGAACTAGCGCTGTATGCCCTGGAGGTGCTTGCTTGTCCTGCGGCTAGCGTCTTGTCGGAGAGGGTGTTTAGTGCGGCTGGGGGAATCATCACAGATAAGCGTACCCGCCTGTCAACCGACAGTGCCGACAGGCTAACACTCATCAAGATGAACAAAGCCTGGATTTCCCCAGACTTCTCTTCTCCACCAGCGGACAGCAGCGATACCTAAGCAATACGTAGGCTACACCCGCGGATGGAAGCATAGTTCTCTCTCACCATCCAAAACGGGGACATTTCTGCTTCATCAATCTGTGTATAATATCCCTCCTCCTCCTCCTCCTCCTGAAACCTCACGTAATCACGCTGAATGGGCAATTTTTCTTAGGGCCACAAGGCTCACTCATATAATTTTTCTAAAATTTTTTTAGATGTTTCAATGCTCTTAAAAGCGTTGGAACTTTAACTTGAACCAATTTTTCGTTAAACTGGGCTGCCTCCAGGCCTAGTTACCACTTAAGCCACATTAACCAAAGCGATTAATGGGTTTCACCTGCCATCTTGGTTGGGCATGGCCAATTTTTACTGAGGTACATTAGTACTGTTGGTACACCAATTTTTTGGGGCCCTCACCTACAGTGTAATCATAGCAATTTCTATGTTCTTCGCCTGCACTCATGGTACAGAAAAGTGTGTGGGGTTGGCCTACACTTTAGCTACATAAATGTAACTTGGGCCTTGGCTATACTGCAGCTACTGAAATGGAACTAAGACTGCGCTCCCACTATACTGCTGCTTCGGAATTGTTCCTGGGGCCTGTGTAGGCTGCTACTATTACTTAAATGGAATTTAGACTATGCTCCTCCTATACTGCTGCTTCGGAATTGTTACTGGGGCCTGTCTTGAGTGCTACTTTTACTGAAATGGAACTAATACTGTGCTCCCCAATAATGCTGCTAGTGATATGTTAGTGGGGCCTGTCCTAATGCTGCGGCTGAAATGTTACAAATTCTGGGCTCTGCCTATACCGCTGCTAATGGTATGTCTCTGGGGTGTGGAAACAGAGGCTTCCCAAAGACATGATGGCGGCGAGGCCATTTCCCACCAACATGGTTACTGTTAAGGTGCATATAACCACGGACACATGGAGAGGACACGTAGTGCCTCAAAAACATCCCCCTCCTCCTCCAACAATGAAAACATTCTTGGCAAATGCCTTTGCATTTGTTCGTCTGGTGGCAGTCCAAGAATTTCACCTTTACCGACACTACAAGAGAGCCCCCCCACCATCCCCCCGCCACGGCCCACTTAATCCTGGCCACATTCCGAAAACCAACAAAATACAACCGCGCTACTAGGTCCGCAGTCACCATCACATTACCACCAACGCGGTTACTGTTAAGGTACATATTACCAGTCTGACTGGGGCATACAGACACCTTGACAGAATGAATAGTGTGTGGCACATAGGTTCCCCATTGCTATGCCCACGTGTGCAGCTCCTGATGGAGGTGTCACAGGATTGGATTTCTCATTGCTTCTGTACAGCATTGTGGGCTATCGCCCCACCACTTTTAAAGAGGGTCGCTGCCTAGCCGTGCCAACCCTCTGCAGTGTGTGCCTGCAGTTCCTCCTCATGGCAGACACACTTATAAATAGACATGAGTGTGGTGTGGCATGAGGGCAGCTGAAGGCTGCGCAGGGACAGTTTGGTGTGCGCTGTGGACACTGTGTCGTGCAGGGGGGAGGGGGGTTGGGCAGCATGTAACCCAGGAGAAGTGGCAGCGGAGTGTCATGCAGGCAGTGATTGTGCTTTGTTGTAGCTAGTGTGGTGCTTAGCTAAGGTATGCCATGCTAATGAGGGCTTTTCAGAAGTAAAAGTTGGGAGGAGGGGGGGGGGGCACTCTTGCCGGTATTGTGGCTTAATAGTGGGACCTGTGAACTTGAGATGCAGCCCAACATGTAGCCCCTCGCCTGCCCTATCCGTTTCTGTGTCGTTCCCATCACTTTCTTGAATTGCCTAGATTTTCACACATGAAAACCTTAGCGAGCATCGGCGAAATACAAAAATGCGCCGGTCGCCCATTGACTTCAATGGGGTTCGTTACTCGAAACGAACCCTCGAGCATCGCGATAAATTCGTCCCGAGTAACGAGCACCCGAGCATTTTGGTGCTCGCTCATCTCTAGTTTCCACTCATGTGCAGGAAAAAACACTTTTCTATAGCATGCTATGGATGGTATTTGCTGCAGATGCCCGCCCCAGATTCCGCAATGCATATCCGTTCGTGTGCAGCCGGCCACAGACAAAACTTATAGATGAAGATTTACCACTAATATAAATGACAATATGCCACAAAACACAATCTCAGAATCGCATAAATATGTAAACGTATGCACAAATAATTACCACATAAAGTGACAGATGCCAAATCTGAAAAATTGGGTCCTCAGGTCTCCGGCAGAACAGCGTGATGTTACTGCGCACTGAATGGAATATATTATGCAACTAAAAATATATTTTTTATTTAAATTTTTACTATATATTTCCAATCACTATTTATATTGTAGATCCTCATTTATTTCATTAGTAAATTCTTTAATGCAATAAAATTATGCTTATGTAGATATTATATTGTCCAGTACAGGAATCCTTGAAATTAGATCATACTGGATATATCTGATACAAAGGAGCTACATGGTTACAAAAGGAATAAATAAAATGAGAGCGCCATTAAGTGATCGGAGTTTATAAGGGATACATTTTATACAAAACTGTTACATTGTCTGGAGAAGAAATGAATAGAGATAGAGTGCCATCTATTGGCTAAAAAGGATATTGTAGCCCAGTAATAGACAAGAAATTATGGATATTGCAAATGATATTTATTGATCTGTTTATCCTGTCCTGGCATGGAGAAGAAATTGTATTCTGTACATTTTATTCCATTGATAATGAATTAGTGGATATGAGCAATTATTTTTAAGTAAGTACTTTTATTTTTTCCATTTTAACCAGATTTCAGCCATCATTACTTATCGGTTCTTCCAGAGCATGTTGATATACTAATGTTTTATATGTATGATTCTGATAATAGCAGTGATGTCAAGTGAACAGCATTCTTGACATTTGACCTTCCATTCTGCTTCACCTGCCTGCCTTGATTTAAATATCTATGCATTCCCCTGTAATAATATGGCCTGATGAAGACGCCGCTCCTTGCGGTGAAACGTGCAGCCTGGTTTCTGTCAGGTCTTTAACCTGGTGAAATAAAGGATTTGTATTTCCCTTGCTGTTCTCTGGTTCGGTGCCGCACTGTGTCCCCAACTTCACCTGTCTCACCATTCACCCACATAGGAGAGAACGGGCAGCCACCAGCTCCATTGGATTTCTTCTAGGCTGGAATCATCCAAAGCTACAGGTGAGCCGTTCTTATTAGAGGTCTCGCCATCCTGCACCATATCCGTCCCACACAGGAGACGCTCTCTAGTTATATCTTACTAATGAAAACTACAGCTTGTCTCACAAAAGAACTGCCTTATATATTTTCTGCCTCATATACAGTCCTCTCGGCAGAAAATCCAAATGTTCTGGTTCGCCTAATGTGGTGACAATGTGAGCAGGACAGCGCCTCTGGGATTATATTACAGTCAAAAGAGAAGGACTTACCTGGCGTGGGCAGGGGGGTCCGTAGGTGGGGGCTAGGATGCTGGCACCTGCAGACCTAGTAAGCGATGAAACAACCAACACTTCTTATGTCCACAGGGCATCCAGTGGATAAGGGAGCAGCAGAAAAACCCAGAATTTAAAATAAAAGATTGGTGTATAAACAGGAGATGGAGAATAAAAATGTTCCGCACTCATGTGGGCTGGAAGGAAATGAGTAATGATAACATCACTTACATGAAGAGGAGGGTGCAAAATGTGGGGACAGAGAATGTCATTAATCTTTTAAGTACGTTATTGAGTAAATGTTGTATAACATTAAAAAACATTATATAGATTTGGTATCAACATAATAAAACAGACCAAAAGAAGAATATTTAAAAATATCATTAAACTGCATTTAGTGGCATTTAGGTGCCATTAAAAATATAACTCTTTCTACAGACTTATGCTTTGCCTGAGAAATCTCATGGCATTTCCTACTCTTATCCATTTTATTGGAATGTGCACAGTTCGCTTATATCAGCCAGCATACGGACTGCTGCCCACATACTGTCTGATGTGAGTCTCTCAGGCACAACTTGCAGTAACGGCTCAGCTGCATCCTGCCTAAGTGAACTATAACAATAAGGACGTTATGGCTTTTGAAAAGCAACAATGAAGTAACAAAGAAGATTAATTGCTTATTGAGCTGCAAAATAGGCCTTTCACTAAGGGGTTAAAATATGACAAAATCTTGGCACAAAATATTGGTCTAAGGTAAGACAATTTAGCATTGGCATAGGGAAGACAGAAGTGTCTAATTTGTCTAGCAAGATGGTCACACAGCGTGATCCACAATGATACATTTGGCGCATCTTCTTCCTGACGGGTCTAGTTGTAAAGGTGTATCTAAATTTAAGGCAGTAATAATAAATCTTCCCTTTTGAATGAAGTCTGACAGCATATTTATAGCTAATAACACAATATACTTTTACATGTGCGTCATCAAGAGGATTCCAGTGGTACTGATTGTTGGTCACAACGGCATCGTGGCATGGTTGCTGTGATGCAGGAATAGATCTGTTGCCCTGCCACTATGCAGGACACTGGTTAACACACGTTGTGTGGGGGCTGATGGCTGCTATTTACCTGCATATCTGAGAGTCGCACATGTGTTAAAGGGTTTGGGGTGTGGTCCCTTCTGTGCTACCTATCGGCAGGTGTGGAGGCCCTTATATTCCTACCCCTCCTTTTCTCCCTTGCTGTAGATTCTGTTCAGGTGTAGTTGGAGCCTCTATCCTGGGGGAAAGTTTTCCAAGGTCAGTTAAGTGCTGGTTTTCCTTCCTTTTGCTTTTTGTTAATCTATACACCATTTCTTTGTAGTGTTTTGTGCATCTCTCCAGGTACATTATCAGGGATAGTCAGGTCCTACGTGAAGACCGAGGGGCGGCCCTTACCAGGACGTCTACCCCGCTGTTAGACAGTTGTCCCTTATTCCCCTAAGTGGTAAGGGACAAGTTTCTCCATTTTGCCTGGAGTGGTGTAGTCTGTGTTAGCATTATATCGTGTGTGATTCTTGTGTTTGTGTTAACGTCGCCCTGTATCTCAAGTTATCACCTCAAAAGTTCATTATGAGCCATATGCTAATTAGTCAACCTGTTATAATATTAATATTAAAAGAGAAACCAGCACCATGCTGGATTTCAGCAGAAACTCCTTTTTACTAAAACATTAATAAAGCATTTTCTTAAAGCAAGTAACCATGTTTTTTTCTTTAAATTTTGTAGACGGAAATGTAGAATAACTCATAAGTAACTGTGAGGGCTCCTGCACACTTCTGTTTTTTTCACACGATATAGCTGCTTTTTTTTCATGCGATTGTCAATGGGACTTTCTAATGTTAAAAACGCACCAACTTGCAAAGCATTTTTAACATTAGAAAGTCCCATTGACAATCGCGTGAAAAAAAAGCAGCAATATAGCATGAAAAAAGGCAGCTATATCGCGTAAAAAAACGCAAGTGTGCAGGAGCCCTGAAAAAGCAATTAACGTTACAAAAGAAAGGATCGCAGCAGGGCAGTATTCCCATATGTACATGCCTGATCATGGCAGCCCTTCTGGTAGATCACTATCTAAATCATGGCAGGGGAGGGACGCAGTCTGGTCCTAACTACTGATTCTTCTGTTGATGACACGCAGTCTGTACAATGCTGCAGGGGTTCTGTGGTGGGGTGTCTGCTGGGAGTAGGAATAGGTGGGATGTGGCTATTGGGAAGGAGTTTGGTGGGATGCGGCTATTGGGAAGGAGTTTGGTGTCTACTGGCGGTGGTAACTTTTCTGGGATTGATATAATCAATCAGCTTGTTCAACCTCAGCAAGGCATCCATTGTGCACCTTGTGAGTTCTTCTCACTCAGCTGAACGTCTTCTTGCAGATGTCTGCCTCCTTAGAAGCTCCCCAAAAGAAGCTTGGATTACCTCTCATGGGGTAGCAGATAATTCTAGTAGGGGAGCTGGTGCTGTATCCTGACCAGATACAGAAGGGACAGAGGAACCAGGTGGATTCAGCAGCATGGCTTTCAGGTTCCTTCAAACTTGATGTTGTTCTGTGGGAAGAAGGCATAAAAAAAGCTAGAAAAAAACCTGAAATAAACAATTGTCTATCTTCATTGGCCGGTCTTAGGAACTCCAGCATATGATATGATGGTATTTGTAATGATTGCTCCTTGATACTCCAGAGCTGCTGGGTTCCTGCTTTTTTTTCCGAACATATCCAGGACAAATCTGTTCCCCACTTTGAGTACCACCAAGCCTAAAGTTTCTCTGCTCCTAGTCATTACAGCCGAACCCGGCTATTCCCGACAAGGGACAGCTGTGTTGGGTTTAAAACTGCACCACCACAAAAAAGTCTTATGCGCAGGTGAAAAGGCCCCTTTATGATGCTGTAAAAAAAGCCTACTTACAATCACTGGAGTTAAACACTGCTGGCTTATGAAATTAGTAAACCAAAGTAGATATAGTGAACTGACTGATCACCACAACCCCTCCGACGTGCTGCTGTGGAACTCCCAGAATGCCTTGCTATGGTTTCACAAGGAGGAAGGAAAGGAAAAATCACCTAAGGGCTCCCACCCACTAGCGTTTTTTTTCACTGCGAAATTCGCACGTTTTTTTTTTCTACAGGGGGTCTATGGGACTTTTGCGCAATCGCGATTTTAGCTTTACAACTCCCATAGCCCAAAGACCCCTGCAGAAAAAAAAAACGCTGTGAATTTCGCAGTAAAAAAACGCTAGTGGGTGGGAGCCCTAATAGTGCATTTCTTTACAGCGTTCAGTTGTGCATCAGGTTAGCTTTTCACTTACATGTTGCTCCACCTCCACTCTTGCACTTCTTTCTTGTTGACATGCTTGTGTACAACGCGGAGCTGGCAGAAAATGATGAGTGCAGGGTTAAGACATTCATACATAAAGAACGCTCACCCGGTGTCACTTCCAGCAGTTTAAAACAACATACAACTTGCTCTGCTTGATGTTCCTCTTCCTCTGGGCCTCCAGACCCGAATCTTTATCAGATGAGGATGAGGATGCTGATTCCTACAAACAGAACTTTTTTTCAGAACATGACGTTCTTTCTATTAGCCCAAAGCACCCAAAAATTATACACTTGCAGGTATACGTGCTCTGGTACGGGGTGAGCTTGGTATAGCTCCTTTACCAGAAGACGTCTGAAGTTATAAGAAAAAAAGAGAGCTCTGTGGAGACTCAATGGAAATGGAATACAAGAACATACATATGCAGAAGGAGTAAATAAATATATATATATATATATATATATATATATATATATTATAATATATATACACACACACAGCAAAACCTCTATTAGCGTTGACATCTACTAAAGGCCGATTTCCAGTAAGGCAGTTTTTTTAGCCAAATTTTGTCTCTAGTAACATTGGTTGCCTCTAATAACACCGGCGTGTGTCGGCCCATGTGACCTTGCTGCTGAACCCACGTGATCCCCTGCTTGGCGTTTCCTCCTACTGCTGCTTATGCAAGCCATCCTTTATCATCATTGCTGATGGGTAATACACTAGTACAGTACAATACTATACAATTGCACTCCAATGTAACAACACAGAGAACACAATGATAACGCTGAGGACAGATAATGATCTCACCTGCAGTCCTATGTAACACCACAGAGATCAGAGTGATAACGCTAAGGACAGATAATGATGTCACCTGCAGTCCTATTTAACAGCACAGAGAACACAGTGATAACCCTGAGAACAGATGATGTACTGTAGTACAGCAGATGTCACCTGCAGTCCTATGTAACAGCACAAAGAACACTGTGATAACGCTGAGGATAGATGATGTATTGTAAGCAGATGTCACCTGCAGTCCTATGTAACAGCACAGAGTACACAGTGATAATGCTGAGGACAGATGATATACTGTAGTACAGCAGATGTCACCTGCAGTCCTATGTAACAACACAGAGAACACAGTGATAACGCTGAGGACAGATCATGTAGCAGATGTGACCTGCATTCCTATGTAACACCACAGATAAAACACAGTAACATATTCAATACCATGTTAAATATTCATTTATTCTTTACAATAGTCTTTTATATTCATTTATTATTGCTATTGTTGTGTTTTTTTGTATTAAAGACCATATTCATTTTCTTCTTTTAATGTGGTTTGGTGTGTTTTTTGGAATGTTTAGAACATATTAATTGCATTTACATTGACTCCTATGGAAATAATTACCTCGAGTAGCAACAGTTTCAGGTAAAGCCGGCAATCACAATTTTGTTGTAAGAAATTGTGCTCACGTGTTTTTTGAGCATAAGAGATGCTTCTTCTTGAGAAAAATCATGTATTGCATCGCTGCCGTCCGCAATAAGATTATGCAATTATTTAGCACTAAAGTCAATAGGACTTTCCAATGTTAAAAGCACACTGCAGGAAAATCGCAAATTCGTGCAATGCAATGTGATGCAATAAAAAGGGGTCCTTGAGGATAAAAATCTCAAAACGCAGAGAGATAGGACATGCTGTGATTTTTTTTTAATCACAACATTGCATGAGTGAAAACATCGCTAATGGGAATTAAATCATTGAAAATCATTTGCTTCATAATTCTGCGTTTTCATTCACTCTTGCATCACGCGAGAATTATGCGATTTTATTGCAAGTGTGAAGGCAACCTTATGGAAAAAACGAAAATGAAACGAAAATGAAAAAAAAGCCAGCATCCTTAAGGGGTTAATGTAAGACAAAAAGAAAGCCAAAGAGGGAAATAGCAAATACAATGCATGTGAGCAGCCTCAGACATCGTTCAAAATTACTAGTCCGGCTGTGAATTATTTACAGGCCTTATGCAGCTAGCTGATGGTTTTCTGCAAACTGCTGCTGGCTGCATAAAAAATATGGTGTGTTCCTAAAAATGGTGTAAATAAAGACTAGAGGTCATCCTGCAAAAGACAGGCCCTCACAGAGTTCCATTGATGGAATAATACTTTTATGGCTTTTGGAATGCAGAGATACAAAAGCACATATTTATAAAAAAAAGTTTTCAGTATAGAAAATAGAAAAACCTAAAAAAAAACTGCATAGGGGCGTGGCTTCGGCATGGCTGGCAGCAGATGCTAGAATGAAGCACTCCGGACCCACATTACCTTACAGCCTGGTCACCATAGGCGTAGCGTCAGGGGGTGCTGGGGTCGCCATGGCGACCCGGCCCCTGCGCTCAGGGGGCCCCGAGGCCGCCCTCTGCAATACCAACATGCACATTTAGTGCATTAATCGCTGGCCGTTCTGACTGCAGCAAAATTCTCATCATGCGGCAGCCGGAGTGACCAGCATGAGAGGAAGGCTCGGCAGAGCAGGGAGGAGGAGGGAGGTACTCACATGGGCAGGCAGGAGAGGAGGGAAGAAGTCACATGGGGTGGCAGAGCACAGTGATCATGTGCTGCCCCCTGCTTCTTGCTGAACGGGAAGCTTCTGAGTTGCTGGCTTGCTGCTGCTGTCACATAAAGGAGAAGTGGACCAGGCCCTGGGGTAAGTGCATATGTGTGTGTGTCTGTCTCCCTCCTTTATCTATATACTATCTATATACTTGTATCTATCTTTCTATATCCTATCCTAGCTCCTATCTATCTATCTATCTACCTATCTATCTTTGTCATATCTATCTATCTATCTATGTCATATCTATCTATCTATC